>NC_057716.1:14256869-14265388 GCF_004010195.1 Chiloscyllium plagiosum | reverse complement strand
CTGGCGCTGTGAGGCAGCAGTGCTAACCACTGTGCCACCGTGCCGCCCACATTCTTGGCTACAAGGCTATTAAAACTAAATTGCTTTGAGGGATGAGAGTTTTCAAAGCGCAGTTCAGCACAAACCAAATTATCGTATCAGTGGCCTTCTTATTTTAACTTCTCAGTAACACCAACGGTATGACCTGCAATCCTGAGAAAACATATCTAGAGGTCTTTTTTCTCAAAACTGACAGCATTTTCCCTGAACTCATTCGATGTTTTCATTATGAGATCAGCTTATCAGGTGCGACATTAGAATGAATGAAACTCCTCTTAAAATTGTGTGAAATGTCACAAGGAAAACTTAGTAATAAGTATGGATATCACTTCTGCAACAGAGCATTAGGGTAAGTAATTAATGAGCCTGAATGAGAGCAAACTTGCTCAATAAATGAAAGGTACAATTGCATGATCATGATTAGTGTGACTTTGCCTCATGGCTTTCTCTTCCTGTATGCTAACATTATCTTCTGTGCAAGTACATCCAAGTTTCTCTGTGCATCAATATTTAGCAACTCCATGCTTTTTCCATTCCATCAACTAAAATGAACCTTACTTTTCTCCGCACTATACTCTGTATTGAGATATCTGGGTGTCCTTGCTTGAATCACGATAAGTTGCTTTGCAGGTGCAGCAGGTAATTAAGAAAGCAAATGAATATTGTCCTTCATTGCTAGAGGAATGGAGTTTAAAAACAGGGAGGTTATGCTGCTCTTAAATAAGGTGTTGGTCAGGCTACGTCTGGAGTACTGCACACAGTTTTGGTCTCCTTACTTGAGGAAGGATACACTGGCATTGGCACTAGAGAAACAGAAGAAGTTTACCAGGTTGATACAGGAGTTGAGAGGGATGCTTTATGAGGAGAGATTGAGTAGGCTGCAACTATACTCATTGGAATTTCGAATAATTGGGGAGGGGGGAGGTGGACTCTTATTGAAACATATATAAAATTATGAAGGGAATAGATACATTGGAAGCAGGGAGGCTGTTTCCATTGGCAGATGAAACTAGAACTAGGGGGCATAGTATCAAAATAAGGGGGAGCAGATTTAGGACTGAGTTGAGGAGGAACTTCTTCACCAAAGGGTTGCGAATCTGTGGAATTGCCTGCCCAGTGAAGCAGTTGAGGCTGCCTCGTTGAATATGTTTAAGACAAAGACAAATACATTTTTGAACAGCCAGGAAGTTAAGGGTTATGGTGAGTGGGCAGGTAAGTGGAGCTGAATCCACACAAGGAAAAGATCAGCCATGATCTTATTGAATAGTGGAGAAGGTTTGATGGAGCTGCTTCTATTTCTTATATACTCCATCCACCACCTTGATGTCAGCTCACTTAAGCTGTCTATACCTCTTTGCAGCCTTTTTGTGTACATGATGTACATTTACTTTGAGCTTTGTATCATCAGCAAAATTGGTTACTTATTATTGATGTCTTCAGCCTAATCATTAACATAAATTACAAATAGTTGAAGCCCCAACCCTTGGATACTTGCAACACTTAATTTGTCATAGACTGCCACCTTAACAATGTCCCAATTTTCCCAAGTGCTCTGCTTCTACAGTGTCCTTCAAGTACATGTTTATTTCTCCCAGGACTAGTGCAAAGTGATTCTTACTTCCCAAAGGTTTACTTCTGTTCGTTTATATTCTCAACCCAGGAACTTTTAATATCAGGTGTACCTTTCTCAGTTGGTTTTTCTTTTCTCCCCATTTTCAACAAATGAAGTCTGCCTGACAGCAGAAGTGATCTGTAGAATTGTACAGAATCCCTACAGTGTGGAAGCAGGTCATTCGGCCTATCAAGTCAAGACTGACCCTCCAAAGAGCATTCCAGAGGTTCATCCAGTGGAGCAAGCCAAGTGAATCTTTCTGCGTTGTCTCCATTTCTCATGAATATTGTTTTTTCAACCCAAGTGTGAGTTTCCACACACATTCCTATATGGTGAACCACCAAGACTTTTGGCGTCTCATTACTCTCTCATTTCCAGATCTGAGCAGACTGTTTTTGTGAATCATCTGGGATGTCTTAGAAACCTTTCTTCCCCTCAAGGCCTGTTGCCATGGCAACATGAATCACATGGACTCCCTATCCAGGAAATGATGCAGATTGGTTCCTGGATATCTGATTTTCATTTATTTTAGAGATTAAACCTCAATTGTTTGCAACTTGGCAGTTTTTTTTTATTAACTCTGGAGTCTCTTTTGGAGTCTATCGACTGTTAGCACACAGGCAGCTGCCATTGTCTCCAAGTAAAAATACCTTACACTCTCCACCCAGTAAAATAATTTGGCCCTTACTTTGGTACTGAGCAATCAAGTGGCACAGTGGCTCAGTGGTTAGCACTGCTGCCTCACAGCACCAAGGACCCAGGTTCAATCGCACTCTTGGGCAACTATCTGTGTGAAGTTTGTACATTCTCCCTGTGGCTGTGTGGGTTTCCTCCAGGTGCTCTGGTTTGCTGCCACACTCCAAAGATGTGCAGGATAGGTGGATTAGCCAAGGGAAATGCAGGGTTACAAGGATAGAGTAGGTCAGGATGGGATGTCCTTTGGAGGGTCGGCATTGATTTAATGGGATGAATGACCTGCTTCCTCACTGTGGGGATTCAATAGATCACTTCATTTGTTGAAAAACAAGGTTATGTGACAGAATAAATAATGTGCCGATAAAAGCAAAAAATTGTGAAAGGGTGTTTTCAGATAAAGTGAGTTGGCAAAATTGTGGCAGAATGCAGAAAGAGATCTAAGTTGGAGTAAAGAAATGTAGATCAGAGTAATTTCTAATTTGAGAGAAAAGGGCCCGAGTACAGAAATCACTAAAGTTAGTGGACATGCATGAAAATATTTAAACAGGAAAGGCTCTAATCTCAGGAGGCTGGAAAACTGTGGGATGCAATTATGTTCCAGCAGTATAGAATTCTGGTTAAAGTATAGCTGGAATAATTGTGTTGTTATGGATATCTCACCTCAGGTAGTATATTTTGGCCCTGGACTGGGTCCATTACAAATTCACTAGAACAATACTAAGAATTACATTGTAGTCACTAAAACACTAAAAAAAACACATTTGTCAATTTTGTTTTTGTTTTGCCCTCATCAGGATAACTTGTAGCAAAGGGGAACATTTATTTATAAAGTATAAGAAGTATAGGGTGTTGATTGGTTGGCAAGTGACCTCAGATTTGCAGAGATAGTGGAACGGAGAACATGGCAGTTGATGATGATTGACAGTTAAATTCTAGACTTTGTTTCGATTTTAAATACACCAGGTTGACTCTGATTAGTCAGAGCATTGCTGTGAAAAATGCATCAGTGAGTAGCTATTATCAGTTCTGTTGAGTTCAAACAAATTCAGTGCGTGCACTTTTTTTTCTGTTTGCAAAGATCAGGTCCCTGACTCTTAATAAATGTAGTTTTCATTGCATTTAGGTTGTCAGTGCAATTCTCAAGATGATCTATCAAGTGTTCTCTAATTACAGTATTGCACGTTTTGCAAACTTGGGCTGATTTGGTATGGTTCTTCTGAAGAAGGGTCACTGGATCTGACTGTGCTTTCCCTCCAAAGGTAATGCCAGACCATCTATGCTGAGTTTCTCCAGCAATTTCTGTTTTTGTTTCTCATTTCCAGCATCCGCAGTTCTTTGTTTTTCCTCTAAACAAAAAAAAATTTTTAAATCCAGAATGATAGGACAATACCCCTTACCTTACAGCTCAGACATTTATGATGAGGAAGAAAGCAATTAGAGTCATAGATTCATACGGCATGGAAACAGACCGTTCAGTCCAACTAGTCTGTGATGACCAGACATCCCAATCTGACCTAGTCCCATTTGCTGATATTTTGTCCATATCCCTCTAAACCTTTCCTCTTCATGCATCCAGATGCCTTTTAAACCTTGTAATTGTCTAGGCTATACCACTTCCTTTGTAGCTCATTCCGTACACACACAACTCTCGATGTGATGAAGCTTGTTATGAAGATGTGGGTGTACTTTAAGAGAGTTAAAAGCAGCAGAACTACCAGACACAACACCAAGTGTTCTCAATAATATAACAATGTAACATTTGATCGAACAACTCGATTAACTCGTTGCCTGGAGACAAAACCAAATTCAAATTCTGCCAATCGGTTTAAACTATACCCCAAAAAATGCCAAACTCCAATCCAGTTTGAATTTAGTATATTGACAATCTTAAAAGCCAATGACACACTCCGATGCTTTGGGTGTATAAGACCGGGGAAAATTGAACAGCTGAGAGGAGAACTGCCAAGCCCCAGCAGGTAAAAAACTGCCTGAAAAATAGCTTTCTTAAAAGTACCTTTATCAATGAGTAACCTGTAAAGCAGAATCCCTATGAAGATGAAAAGAATCCAAATGAAGATGAAGATCCAAATAGAAGAACCAAAAGTTGCCTGGTTTTGAGATAAGAATTGTTGTTTTATAAATCTTAACTGGGAGTTTTATCCGACTAGTATTATACAAGGGAAGGTAACAGTTCGATTAGAGTAAGGACTTATACATAGTTGTTAGTTAATTATTCTCTGTTATACTTTAAGAAATAAAGTTATTAATTTTTACTTTAAATAGTTCTTGGCCACTCGAATGTTTATAGATTACTGCATGGGATAAATCTTTTCTGTGTTGCTGGTTTTAAATTAATCAGAAGAGTTTACCCCGTGTTGTAACAGTTTGGGGGCTCGGGTCCGTGATCTGAGCTAGTTTAGACAGATTTGAATAGATTTGGGGATACAAAAAATCCATACAATTTAAACACTTGCAGGTTAGTGTCCGAGATCTTTAAATAAAACATAGATGAAGTAATTTGTTTAATATTGGTGACTTGTGGTTGATTAAATTGATAAAAAGTGAGAGAAATGGCTCTTAAAATTGCTAAAGAGGTTCTGGGATTTGAAGATGATTCTCAAATTTGCCAAGGATGTTTACAAGGAAAGAAAAAAGCCATACTTTTAGAATTAGCAAATAAGTTAGATTTGAGTTTAATCAAGGACAAAAGTAAAACTGAAATTGTAAAGGAGTTACCCAAATACTTAGGAGTGTCAGAGAAACAGACAAGTGCAGTAGAGGTAGAAAAACTTAATTTACAATTGAGGAAAATGGAGTTAGAAGATAAAGAGTGAGAGGAAAGAGAGAGGGAGGGAGAAAGGAAAAGAGAGAGAAAGAGGAAAAAGAGAGAAAGAGAAGGTTTTTAGCTGAGCAAAGAGAGGGAAGAAAGGAAGAGACCAAAAGAGAGAGAATTTGAATTTGAGAAGTTGCGACTCAGTCAGCAAAGTCAAGTTAACAGGATGGAGATTATAAGACAAGGTAGTGATATAAATAAATATGTCAAAACTCTGCCACATTTTGATGAAAAAGATGTTGAAGCCTTCTGTATTTCATTTGAAAAATTGGCTACGCAGATGGAGTGGTCCGAGGATTTATGGGTAATGCTAGTTCAGACTAAACTGGTAGGCGGAGCTAGTGAGGTATTTGCTGCACTGTCAGATGAGGGGTCAAGAGATTATGAAGAGGTTAAACAGACTATTTTAAGTGCTTATGAATTGGCGCCTGAAACATAGAGACAGCGGTTCAGAAACACAAAGAACGAACCAGGTCAGACTTATGTTGAGTTCGAAAGAATTAAACATAGTCATTTTGATCGATGGGTGCTTTGAAAATAGATAGGACATCTGAGGCTCTGAGAGATTATTCTGCTGGAGGACTTTGAAAACTCGCTTCCAGAGATGGTAAGAATTCACATGGAGGAACAGAAAGTTCTGGAAGTGAGAAGGGCAGCAGAATTAGCAGATGAGTACATGTTGGTGCATAAGACAAGCTTCTGACCAGAATTTCATCCTGTAAGGGATAGAAGTTGGGAGAAGGGGAGATCCTACACTACTAAACCAAGAGTAGAGAACACTGATATGAATTTACCACAGGATAAAAAAGAAGCCCAAGAAGGTGGAAAGGAGGTGAAAGGCCTCAGGTGTATCCACTGTGGTAAAGTGGGACATGTAAAGTCAGAGTGCTGGTCATTAAAGAAAGGCATTGTGGGAAAAAGTGTGGCCAAAGAAGCTCAGTCAGTGGCATTAGTGAAGGTAGTAAAGGAGACACCAAGAAGAGCCAAGGAGCTGCAGGAGAGTGCACAGCCTAGGGAGGGGCTGGGTATGGAGTTAGTACCTGATGTCTTCAAAGAATTCGCCTCTCTGGGTAAAGTTCAGTCAGAAAGAACAGGGGAGAAGGACAAGAAGTTAAATTTTTGAGAGATACAGGATCTAACAAGTCGCTGATAGTAAGGGATGAGTGAATATGCACTCTTTCTGATCTATTACCTGAGAGTGTGATAATTTGTGGGATAGATGGACAGAAATTTAGCATATCCCTATGTAAGGTCAGGTTGGAGTGCCAACGTAAGATTGGGTAAGTTACAATGGGTGTGATTGACAGAGTGTCAGTTCCAGGAATTAAGTTTGTTCTTGGGAATGATTTAGTAGGATCCAAGGTGGGAGTGACAGGAGGTGTATTGGGTAGCACATGAATTACCTGTAGGAGGTCACCTAGAGGTATGAAAGACTCAGGTTCAGGTACAAAAAGCATTTTTATTGGCCTGGAATGCACAAGGATGTGGTTAATGTTTGCTGTCTGTGTCGTACATGCCAAATGGTGGGTAAGCCACAGGCAGTAAGAATAGCATCTTTGTTGCCAATTCCCGCAATTGAAGAACCTTTCATCTGGGTTATAATTGATTGTGTAGGCGCCCTCCCGAGAATTAAAAGTGCGAACCAGTACTTTTTAACCATTATGGATGAGTCTACCATATTTCCAGAGGCAATTCCATTATGGAGTATCCAAGCAAAAAGAATAGTAGAGGAATTAGTAGCTTTCTTTACGTGGTGTGGGCTACTCAGAGAGATTCAGTCGGGCAAGGGACAAATTCTACTGATGGGCTGTTTAAGGAGATTATGGATAGCTTAGGTAGATTAGATTACTATACAGTGTGGAAACAGGCCCTTCGGCCCAACAAGTCCACACCGACCCGCCGAAGCGCAAATCACCCATACCCCTACATTTACCCCTTACCTAACACTACGGACAATTTAGCATGGCCAATTCACCTGACCTGCACATCTTTGGAACTGTGGGAGGAAACCGGAGCACCCGGAGGAAACCCACGCAGACACGGGGAGAATGTGCAAACTCCACACAGTCAGTCGCCTGAGGCGGGAATTGAACCCGGGTCTCTGGCGCTGTGAGGCAGCAGTGCTAACCACTGTGCCACCGTGCCGCCCACATGCCACCGTGCCGCCCACTTTAAAGGTATACAGCACTTTAAATCCAATGCATATCATCCTGAATCCCAGGGAGCTCTAGAAAGGTGGCATCAGACTTTCAAGACCATGCCCTCCTCTAACACAAGTCCGTGCCAGGATAACTCGACACCAATGCTGTCCAAATTCTTCACAGTAAGTAAGTAAAGTAAAAGCTGAGTAAAATAGAAAAAAAGAGATTGCATGTACACCTTCTCTATTGTTATCCAAGCCAGTGCTATTAATAGTGTGCAATTAACATAGTCATAAGCTGTAAATTTGATTTATCCTTCAGGCATCTTAACAACTGTGCAACACTTAACAAGTTCAATCCTGTTGGGCTTATGTTTCCTTGGACTTGCTGAAAGCATGCAGGAGCTATGTCATATTTTATGTTTGAACTGATCATATTGCCAGTTTCCCTTGACCTGTGTCAGGCTCCAGCAGTTACAACCTGTCATTGATGATAGCATAAACATTATCCTACTGTTTCCAAAATTCTCATCGTCATTATTCAAGTTAAATTATGTTACTAGGAAGGATTGGTTCCTCAGCAATTTGGCCTTCGTTGCTGTGGATTTTCTGTCTCCTTATAGAATCAGATTACCTTATCATTCCAAGTCTTAATTTATATTTTTGGGGAGCTTTGGATAGACGGGTAGGTATTTTAATCTGGCAAAGCATATGGGTTTTGAATAGTCTGAGGTGGCTCAAGCTGACAAAAATGGCAATGTATGTGGCAGCTGGTTCCAGCACATCCACTTTTGTTTTTAACTTAAGATTGATAGACCGCATTTGTGTAATCTCCTCAGAAAAAAAAACAAATTGTTTTTATGAACAGATGTTAATTGTTCAGAATTAAATAACATTTGGAGAACAAGGACACCTTTGTCATACTCCAATTTACAGGGGAACCTTGATTATCCGAATGAGATGGCTGGGCACTATTTCGTTCGGATAATTGATTATTCGGTTAATCGATTCAGTGCCGTTTCTCTGGAGCTGTCAGTTTTCTATTAAGTCTGCCCCCTGTTCAGGAGACTAGCAGCAGCACAGCACGCATGACCCCTCACCTGCCTCCTAAACCCCGTCCATCATCGCCGCCCCGGCCCGCCCCCAAACCATGTCCAGCACCATCCCCCTGGCCGGCCCCAAACACCGTTGAACACCGC
>NC_057716.1:14216869-14256847 GCF_004010195.1 Chiloscyllium plagiosum | reverse complement strand
TCCCCCCCGTCTACCCCCAACACCGGCCCCGCTCCCACCCCTTCCGCCCCCACCCCCCTCTCCATGGCAGCCAGACGGGACACCAACAACAAGGCTGCTGCTGCTGCTACTGCCTTTTTTTGGGGGGGGAGAGGGGGGTGTGGGTCTCCAAATAGCACGCGCGTATACACATATACACACACACACACACACACTGTACAGGACAATGTTAGAGAGATTATCTGGGGAAGGGGGGTTTAGGGTACACCCCTGTGTAAAACTCCACGGAAAGTGTGGGAAGAGAGAGAGAAAGAGTGTGGGAGATCAGTCATTTAGAGACAGTGCCTGCACTCCCATCAGTCCAGGACTGTTCTCGACAGCACTTTTAATCACCGTAAACAAAAGATGCGATCAGTGTTGGACACACGTCTTTGATGTATTGCTTCTGTCAGGACCTCGAGGTCTCCTTCGGATAATCCAATTTTTGGATAATTGGTATTTGGAAATCGAGGTTCCCTGTATTGACTCTAACCCAACCTTCAACGCCATAATTCCAACCAAACTCATCTCCAAACTCCGAGACCTCGGACTCTGCCCCCCACTTCTGCAAATCGATCCTCAAATTGCTGACCCGCAGACCACAATCTGTAAGGATAGGCAACTACACCTTCTCCCCGATAACCCTCAACACTGGCGCCCTGCAAGACTGTATACTCAGCCCCTTACTTTAGTCCTTATACACTTACAACAGTGTGGCTAAATTCAGCTGTAACTCCATTTATAAATTTGCTGATGATGTGAGTAGTGGTCAGATCTCAAATAGTGATTCAGAGTGCAGGAGGGTGGACAGCCTTGTGGCATAGTGTAAAGACAACAATCTCTCCCTCATTGTCAGCAAAATGAAGAAGCTCGTCATCGTCTTCAGAAAGCAGAGTGGAGGGCATGCTCCTGTCTGCATGGTGCCGAATGCAGATAGTTGAGAACTTCAAGTTACTAGGAGTAAATATCATCAATGTCCATCCACATCAACACTGTGGTCAAGACAGTCCACCAATGCTTCTGCTTTATCAGAAGGCTAAGGACATTCGGCATGACCACAATGACTCTTACCAATCTTTACAGATGTACCCTATCCAGATGCATCTTGATATGGCAACTGCTCTGCCCAAAACCACAAGAAATTACAGAGAGTTATGAATGCAGCCCAGTTCATCATGCAAACCAGACTTCCTTCCATTGACTCTGTCTACACTTCACACTGCTTCTGGAAAGCAGCCAATGTCATCAAAGACCCCTCCCACCCTGATTCTATTCTCCTCCACCCTCTTCCATCGGGCAGAAGATATAAAAGTTTGCAAACATGTATCAACAACTTTAAGGCCAGCTTCTTTCCCACTGTTTCCCGACTCATGAATAGACCTTTCATATATGAGAGTTGATCTTTGCCTGTATCTTCTCTGTCCTGTGACACTACATTCTGCATTCTGTTCTATTCTGTCCTGATGTACTTATGTAAGGTATGATTTGTCTGGTTAACATGCAATACAATACTTTTCACTGCATCTCGGTGTTTATGACAATAATAAAGAAAATTAGAAAATCAAATCAATGCTGCACCCATGGTTTCCTGACTCTTGTCAGTGAAAAACAAGACCATTGAAGGCCATGCAAACATCGCACTATACAGTTGCTAGCTCATCTGGTAGTGGGGAATGATTATTTACAAAACATTTGCTGAGAGGTTTTTTCCATACTTTGGAAGTTTGTTTTTGCATCATCTCATAATGGATGTCCACCTTAGACTCAAACTGGACAAGAATAAATGTTATCAGCATCAACACCAACACCAACACCAGCAGTGACTTGCTGTTAGAAGACCTAGTGATGAACATGTATATATATATATATATAGAGAGAGAGAGAGAGAGAGAGAAGCTGCAGAAAATGCGTTGGCAGAGTAGGGAAAATGGGGAGGGTGATGGCAGGAAGGGAAATAGTGGAGGAAGATTGACAGAATGAGCTTTATTCTAGTGCTGGGATGAGAATGTTTGGGTAGTTTTACTGCCACCAATCCTTTTTGCTGGTGTTTGTCTCAGCATGTCAAGTGAGCCTCTTCGGCAAAATGCAGGCTCAAGATTGATGAACAGTAAATAGGTCTGTTAGATATGACTTAGTGGTTAGTTATTTTACTTCGAGAATACATGATGATCCTCTTGTGAGATCTCAGCTCAATATAAGCACACATTACTAAAACATTCTGCTACACAATTTAAAGACAACTGAACTTCAACAACTCTTGATGTTGCAACGTAGAGCAACAAATTGTTAGCTCCTCCTGACACATTGTTAGGAACAGTCCTTGATATCCTGATGGCAGAACGTAGCTTGATGATGTTATTTAACTCTTTCAGGTTCGAACTGTCTTACACAACATCTCTCCCGTCTCTTTATATGGTGTTTTTGAATAAACAGAGTAGGGTAATCAGTAGTTTTCCCTTCCCTTGCTCTTGAGGATCAAGTACAGCTCATTGTTATAGTAAAACCTTGTTGAAACTTTAATTTTTGAACTATCTGCAAAGAATGGTCTCTGCCATTGGAGTCACTGTCAGATGTCTGTTTCTCTTGGAGGATCTTTAGTTTCCTCTGATTGTGTCGGAGAAGATGATTATATTTCTGAAGGAGGTTGTCTTCTCCCTTTGATATTGTCCTGAGGAAACCCACATGTGATCTTTTCACCCTTGCCTGCATGCCTTTGAATTACATTGCCATTTTTATCAGATTCAATCGGACCCAGTTAAGCTGACTATACCATCTTGTTGCTGCTTCTTTAAACTGTTGCATTTCTTGCAACAAGAGGCTTCATGTATCTCTTGGTGAGTTTAGTGTCAAGGCTATTAGATTATCAGATTTTGAAGATTTGTCCACAGTTGGAAAACAATTGAACAATTTCTCCAAATCTGTGAAATCAGTCATATCACCTAATTTCTCAGTAGTGAGACATTGTCAGACACTGAAATAATTAATCTCAAGCAGTGTATATTTTCTCTTAGTTTCGCCAAGCATTTTTCTGAGACCCCTGAAGTTGTCTTCTTGTTGAATAGAGTTACATTGATCACTGGTATTTGGCTTCTGAACTGAATGGAGTTCTTTAGCTCACTATAGAAGTTTAAGAGCAAAGCTTGGGTTTGAAATTCATTACATGATCATTAAGCTGTATGATCTGCATCATTACTGGCTCGGAATTCAACCTTAGAAAAGATTGATTCACATCTCCCAAAAACAGCATGTCCCCGTATAATGAAATGCTCTAATCATGATGTGTCTTGTTATTTTGTATTTTCTTTCAACAGTAGTTGCTGTAATGTGTTAACCTCTTTGTGCATATAAGTATTATTTGTTCTGTTGTTTAACAGAAATGTTTGACTCTTACACCGTCTTTTCTTTTCCCCTCTTATCCTCAGATGCCCATTGAAGAATGAGAAGTTTCTTCTGTGCTCACTGCACCTATTTGTATTACATGAGACAGTGATGTCCAGTGCTACTAGCATATTATAATGGTTGGGACAGAGAAGCTTTAGGTGGATACATTACCACCAATCAAATTGCTGGTTATTGGTGCAAGATACAAATATCATGTGGGGAAGGATGCCCATACAATTTCTTTGGCTCAGTTTGAGGCCAAGTAAATGAAATGGTGATATGGTCAGTAACTTCCACTAATAGGATACTACCTTCAATGCAAAATGACATTCTGCCTACCACATAATTGAATAATCTTATATGAAGTTCAGTGTCAGCATTATATCAGATCGGTAGGCTATAAATCCCATGATTTGCTGATTGAATCAAATAAAATGTTTTTCTGGCTGTTTATATTAGATAGAATCTAGACTGCACTCAGCTAGCCCATGTTTGCAAAATCCAAAACTAAAGATCTACCATCAGATGTGATTTCATGTTTGGGGTGCACTTAATAATCCATGTGGTGTGTGCTAATAGCTACACAAACTACAAATTTAAAATAAAAGCAAAATACTACGTATGCTAGAAACTTGATATTAAAACAGCAATTGCTGAAAAAAAATACTCCAGCTGGCTTGGCAGCATTCATGGAGAGAGAAACAGTTTCTGTTTGTTTTTGCTAGACCTGGCATATTTTTCCAGCACTTCTATTTTTACAACCAACTGAAGATACTCAGTTGAGTTTATAACATGGCAACTATTCATTTACTAGAAGTGATGTACATTCCTATGAAGGGGCCCGGTCTCTGCAAGCAAAGGGAATTTATTGAAGCCTTGCACTTCATTTGAGTTATGTGGTAGCATGAGGAGACAGTGATTCCTATAACTTTCTCCATGAGAATGCATTGGCCTCTCAGAGTTGGCTCCCTGATTGGACCAGATTAACATCCCCAATTAGGGAACTCATATGCTATGAGGTTCAGAAAGATTTCAGTTCTGATTGTGATGGCCCTTTGTTTCCCCCATCACCACTAACTGTTTCAGTTTTGCCAGGGCCTGATCTATCTGCATCAAAGTCTGATATTGTCAGCTGTTGACTGTAAGTGTGTCCAAAATCTTTAAAACCATTCTGACTCTTTCAGTGGCAGTACCACCAATGGTGTATCTGTCAGCGAGAGGTGGCTCAATGCATTCACATTTGCTCCTTGGCTCCAGGATGATATTCCAACTTGTTATTATAAGCATTTAGTATTAGAGCCCACCACTGAATTTGGCTTGAAACTATGGGTGGCACTGCCTTGTCCTCCTTAAGTAGCCCTAGCAGGGGTTTGTGGTCCACTATTATTACAAATTTACATCAATGAAGGTATTGGTGGAACTTCTTGACTCTTGATAAGACTGCCCAACCTTCCTTCTCTATCTGGACATATTTAAGCTCTGCATTAGTCAAAGTACTAGATGCATATGCTATTGTGTGTGCCTCTCCATTGGGCCACCTTTGAGCTAATACTACCTCAGTGCTCTACGGGGAGCCATTGCATGTCAATACCAGATCTCACAGTCACATAACTCCACAGAGGGCAGTATCCTATCACAAAGTCCCTTTTTTTACACGTGGAGAGTCCTGGACACTGGTCTGGCTTCCTTAGAGCCAACTCTCACAGTGAACCGAACCCCTTTATATCTGTCAGCCTGGGCTTCCTGATTGGAGCAGATTAACAACCCCAATCAGGGAACTCATATTCTATGAGGTCCACCTGGCTGACCACATTACTATTACTACACTCCACACAGACAGTCGCCTGAGGCTGGATTCAAACCCAGGTCCCTGGTGCTGAGATAGCAGTGCTGACCACTTAGCCACCATGTCATTTATTGAAATTTGAAACTTTGTATTCTTGTGTTTATCCTAAAGAGTACGAGATGAATAGCTTTTGCAATTGGTCTTTCTTTTCAGCAAGATCAAAGATAATTCAGCTTGGGCTTCCAAGGTTCCTGGGAAGCTGCCAGGCTCCTTTTTCATTTACCAGTCAAACCCTCTGATATCTTTAAACCTTGCAAATAAGTTTAAAGGGTGGGTGGTAGGAGATATAGGATACTCACGTCAAATATAGCTGAAACCCGAAAGAAGTTAATAGTGACAAATTGAATGAAAACAAGTAATGATCAAAATCTGTAGAATTAACAACTGAGTTAACATTTCTCCAGACCTTTCTGTAAATAAAGTGTATGAAAATCTTTTTCTGTATTTCCCTGTAGGATGCTGCAGGACAATGATGGAATATGTGCTGCAGCTTCTACGTTTTGTATTGTGGCATGCCAGTATGAGATGAGAGAAAGACATACATAAGGAAGACAAGATTATTTTACAACCAATAAGAAGCAGTGATGGAGATATACTTATCTCTCAGTAATCACTGTTTAGATTATAGTCACCGTGCTCAAAGATATTTATGCATACAAGCCCTAAACTGTTCTTTTAGAGATTATTATGGTCTTGTTCAAGGTTACCTATAATAAACTGTAATATAACGACCTGTGTGGGAATGAAGGGGAAGAGGAAGTTTTAATAAATGATACAAAGCAAGATGGGTGTCCAGTAAATATTGTAGAATCCCTACAGTGCAGAAAAAGGCCATTTGGCCCAACATGTCTGCATCAACCCTCCGAAGAACGTCTCACCCAGACCAAGTCTCCCATCATATCTCTGTAACTGCATATTGAACATAGCTAACCCATCTAGCCTGCACACTATAGGGCAGTTTAGCCTGGCCAATGTACCTAACCTGCACAATTTTGGATTGGAGGAGCCAACCAGTGCACTCGACAGAATGAATGAATGAATTAGCTTTATTGTCACTTTAATGTCGACTCTTATGGCACCATCTTAGGTACAAGATATGTGCTGCTCAGTATTTTATTGAAATCAGCTACATAGAACTCAGTGAGCTTTTCTGACAGGTAATGCAGTACTGACAGTCTCTGGCAAGCCACATTTAATATCATACAATGTATAGTCAGCACCTATCAACTGAAGACAAATGTTATATGATCAAATGTAATTGACAGCTCTGAAGTACTATTTGACTAGCTCTGCTATTTTTAGTGGTTTATTTTAGAATGCACAAAATTGCATCTACTTCTGACATCCTAAGAACCTGGAGAAAAGCTGAGATATTTTTGATCCGAACCCCAGTAGTACTGTATGACTTGTGGCTGTTTCATGTTTGCTAATTTCTTGAAAGAGGTTAAGGAAAGGGAGATCTGCAGATGGGAAGAAAGGAGAGCAAAGCAATACTTGAACAGTTGCAACCTACGAGGTGTTGCTCATCATGATATTTATTATTGAAGATAATTACCATTTCCTCTATGGTTGCTCTGCCCTTTGTCACACAGTTGGTATATCTTCTGCTCAGGGTCAGTGCTATTCTTAATAATCTGATTGTGGCTTGTTTGAGAAAAATTGAACTGAAGCATAATTTGATGCATAAATAGCAGTAACTTGCACCAATATTTGTGTTCTAACATTGTGAAGCATCCCAAAAGCAATTCACAATGGGAAAAGAAAATGAATACCAAAAGGAGAACTAAGGGACATGATTGAAGAGATGGATTTTGAAGAGTTTTTGGAAGTTGAGGAGAAATCCTGTGACAAAAGGATTTGAAGAGAGTGTTTTAAAGTGCAGAGCTTTGATAGCTGAGTCCTTTTGCCACAGTGGATGACCAGGGTGAAGTTCGAAGATTGTAACAAATGGGACACAATAGGTTAAAGCTGGAAGTGATGAGAGATTGGGTTGGAGATATGGAAATGGAGGCAGTTGTGACTGAGTGAGGCATAACAGTGAAAAATCTCAACAAAGTCTCAATTTGTAGACTGCAAGATGTAAAAGGAGTAATGTCTTTAAATTAAATGTCTCATTGAAATCCATTAAATGTCATCTGTTAAAATTGTTTATCTTATATTTCATTATGTCCCATATTATTGAATAAAGATAATTCCACACACCCAATTAAACAATTGTCAGTTTAAAAAGTAAATATAAAAGCAATGTAAACATTGAGCGAGTTTCATTAATATAGTCATTAACATTATTGATTAATTGAAATCACTTGTAGAAGGATATAAAACGTTTTTAGATTTTGACTTATGACTAAATATTTTAAAATATTTTCTTTGGATTCTTTACATTCAGTATAAAATTTTCCCAGGCCCTTAATGAGATGGGGCAGGGAGAGAAATCTGGGAAAATTGTGTCAGAAGTTGAGTGAGGCCTTTCTCAGCATCAGGAGCAACAATCACCTTTTCCAACAGAATTCCAAATGTGGAAGTCAAGATTTTCAACAGGGAGTGGCAAGGTGCTGCCTAGTCATGGGAATTACCATTCGTTATGACTCTTGTTAACATTTGGTCTATTCTCATGAATATGCTGCTTGTTATTCTATCACAGGCTGGAGTAAAACCTAGACCTCAAGAATTCTCAAGATGAAAGTCAGAGCAGGTATTTATGACTCCCATGTTGTTGCCTGCTTCTATGGACCTCCGTTTTCGAGATCCGTCACCATTTCAGGGAACGATCTAGACCAGCGGCACTTCATGTCCTTGGACGTTGGTGCCTGACACATACCAGCCTCTTCACACAGTCATGGCTCATCTCTGATCTATTTATGGTATGTTTCTGCAGCACCATACTGCACTTTGTGCCACACCAGTACCTATCATTGGAATGCTGCTGGATGGGCACTTTGTGCAATCAGACTGGTACCCAGCTTACAGACTGGACTGGGCTGCTTCTCAGGAAATCCCATTTGCTCTCTTCGTGATCAATCACTTAGGACCCACCTCCCAGCTCCTGCCTTGTCTTTTAATGCTTTCCCTCCTCAGACAGAGCTAACAATACTTCTTTGTAGACATTCCTCTTAGCACAGACACGGAGCTGGGCAGCTTGTCAAGGTTGTCAGCAGTCTTCAGTCAGGGGAATGGACATCTTGCTGTATGGCAGTGTGCTATCTCATCCTCAGTCCTGCACCCAAATGCCAGAATTTTGTGCGGCAAAGACACTGCACATGCTTCTAGCAAATGGCCGTGTCTCAACATTTATAGGGAGCAAAAATGTGTCAAGTCAAGGGAGATGTCCCCACCCTATTGGGGATTCTGGGCACAGAAAGTCAAGGGCAGCCTCCAGTGGTTTGCAGGCCCTGTGGAAAAAGGAGACCTCTCCTCTCCACCACCCTGTCCAATAGGGCATTCAGCGATGCCAATTTCCCCATTACTGCAATGATCAAGGTTAATGTCACAACTTACACAAGGCAGCTCGAGACTGCCATTGCTAAAATGAGTGGACAAAAGCCTTTAAATGTTGGCGCCAACACCAAGAATAGTGATCCATTCTGAGTGGAAGGGTCAGGTTAGCGTTGGAAAAGAGAGATGCCAAAGAGGTTAGGTAGGTAGTTAATAAGGTGGTATTAGGATGGGAGCATGAGGCCTCAGGGAGAGAAACCCTCCATGAAACCTACTTAGGATGGCACTTAGTCAAAGCATCAATAGATTTAGCTTTACATTTTATTGTTTTCATACAACACGGTTTGACTTCATGTTGGCCTGGATGTTAAGGATCCTATGACGTGATCTGAAGATGAAGAGACCTCATGGTGAACAGTCATAGAATCCCTACAGTGTGGAAACAGGCTATTTGGCTCATCTTGTCCACACTGACTCCTCTGAAGAGCATCCCACCCAGAGTCACCCCCTCTGTTACCCCCCCCCCCCCACCCCCACCCCAAACTACCTGAAGTGACTGGAACCAAGTAGACCTTGTTGACTACAAGGCCGGTGACTGGAGTTGTTAAACTGGGCTGATCAGGAAAGCCCTGGCTGACCAATATAAACAGGAGATTTAGAACCTCCTCAGTTCAGGGGACTGATTCTGGGCTGGCCTGCCACAGCTAGTGTACTGTGTGCAAGTAAATAAAGGGTGACTTGGTGATGGGATATCGGGCTCTGTGCAGTTATTTCCCAACCCTATTCCTATAGCCCAACATTTTGCATGGCTCATCCACCAAGCCCACACATCCCTGGACACTATGGACAACTTTGCATGGTAAATTCAACTAAACTGCAGCTCTTTGGCCTGTTGGAGGAAATCGGAGCACACAGAAGAAACCCGCATGGATACAGGGAGAATGTGCGAACTCCACATAGACAGTCACCCAAGATTGGAATCAAACCTGGTACCATGAAGCACAGTGCTAACCAATGAGCCATTGTCAAGATTAGAGTGGTGCTGGAAAAACACAGCAAGTCAGGCAGCATCTGAGGAGCAGGAAAATCGATGTTTCGGGCAAAGCCCTTAAACAGGAATGAGGCTGGGACCCTCGTGGGTGGAGAGATAAATGGGAGGGGGTGGGGCTGGAGACAAGGTGGCTGAGAGTGCAATAGGTGGATATAGGTGGGGGTGAAGGTGATAAGTCGGAGAGGAGGGTGGAGCGGATAGGTGGGAAGGTAGTTTGACAGGTGGGACAGGCCATGAGAATGGTGCTGAGCTGGAAAGTTAGAACTGGGGTAAAGTTGGGGGAGGGGAAATGAGGAAACTGGTGAAATCCACATTGATATCATAGGGTTGGAGGGTCCTAAGGTGGAAGATGAGGCTTTCTTCCTCCAAGCGTCGAGTGGTGAGGGAGTGGTAATGCTTTCACAAATGAACAAGTGCACTGATTGACTGCTATCCCATTCAATCCTTCAGAAAGGTCACCAACTTACAAGATATTTCAATGGCCATTTACCTTGGTGATTTTTTTGGAACTTTACTAATGTAGGATGCATTGACCTGTACTTGAATAATCACACCATTTTGAAAAACACAATTGGAGAACTTGGTCCTGTTTGTCTGAGAGATCAGAAGGTGAAGAGAAATTTAACAGAGCTGCTCAAAATCATGCAGGGTCTAGGCAGAATAGATCAAGAGAATCTGCTCACATGGGTAGAATAATCAAGAAACATAAAACACATACAAGAAACTGTAGGATTCTTGAATAAGTTGATAATTCTTTTTTGTGAATCGGATGTATGAAAGCTCTTCAACCCAGAATGACATCTATGATTCTGTTACAAGATGAAGTATTTTTGGCTTTAGATTAGAGTGGTGCTGGAAAAACACAGCAGGTCAGGCAGCATCCAAGGAGCAGAAAAACCAACGTTTTCGGCATGAAGGCTGAGAGCCTCCGGGGTGGAGAGATAAATTGGAGGGGAGGGAGGCTGGGGAGAAGGTAGCCAAGAGTACAATAGATATATGGAGGTGGGGATGAAGGTGATAGGTTCAGGACATGGTTGAAGAGCTTCAGGTTGGAGGAGAGGGTTGCAGTGAGAGAGAGAGAGACTCACTGAGATTCTTGTAGAGAGAGGAGGAGAACTTCTTCAAGGTAGACATCCTTGCAAGAGGATTCGCAGTAAGGTTAAAATCAACTGGGCAAAAGTGAGGACTGCAGATGCTGGAGATCAGTCTAGATTAGAGTGGTGCTGGAAAAGCACAGCAGGTCAGGCGAATCCTCTTGCAAGGATGCCTACCTTGAAGAAGTTCTTCTCCTCTCTCTACAAGAATCTCAGTGAGTCTTTCTTTCACTGCAACCCCCAGGTCATGTCCTCTGATCTCCAGCATCCTCACTTATGCCCTGTTTTTGGGTTTAGCCAGTTGTCATGTTTTATCTTAACAGATAAATAAAGACCGTGGTGATGAGAACCTTCCAGGTGCTCAACAGGATTTTTCAACCATAAGTGCTCAGAAAATGTTCAGAAAACAAACATATCTGGGCTAATGTCTGACATATATCTGATGTGTGCTCACAGTAACAGTACAAATTCAGAAACGTACTCCCAGTGACATTAAATATTACATTATGTAATCATAACTTTGTCCAGCAGGGATAGCCTGAGCAATAAAAAAAATTTGTAAAAGTTTTTTTTTTCAGTTGCTTCCAAAGTCAGATAATTATTTTATAGAGTCTCAGAGTCAAACAGCACTGAAACAGGCCTTTTAGTCCAACCAGTCCATGTTAACCATAACCCCAAACTAAACTAGTCCCACCTGCCTGCGCTTGGCCTATATCCCTCCAAACATTCCTTATTCATATACTTATCTAAATGTCTTTTAAATGTTGTAACTGTACCCGAATCCACCATTTCTTCTGGAAGTTCATTCCACACACAAACCACTCTCCATATAGAAACATCGCCCCCCATATCTTTTTAAAACCTTTCTCCTCTCACCTTAAAGTTATGGCCCCTTGATTTGAAATCCCCAACTCCAGGGAAAAGACATCTGCCATTCACCTCATCTATACCCTTCATGATTTTATAAATATCTTTATAGATACTTTGAGGTCACCCCTCAACCTCCTACGCTCCACTGAAATAAGTCCAATCCTACCTAGCCTGTCCTTGTTACTCAAATACTCCACTCCAGGTAAGATTCAAACAAATCTTTTCTGAACCATCTCTAGCTTAATAATATCCTTCCTATAACAGGGTGACCAGAACCAAAGACACTACTCCAGAAGAGGTCTCTCCAATGTTCTGTACAACCTCAACAAGATGCCTGAACTCCTATACTCAAAGGTCTGAACAATGAAGCAAGCATGCCCAGTGCCTTCTTAATCACCCTATCTATATATGATGCAAACTTCAAAGAATTATGTACCTGACCCGAGGTCTCTCTGTTCTATAATACTACCCAAGGCCCTACTTTTAATTGTATAAGTCTTGTCCTTGTTTATTTTACCAAAATGTAATACCTCACGTCTATCCAAATTAAACTCCATCTGCCATTTCTCTGCCCACTGTTCCGTTCTATGTTGCATGAATCAATGCTACTCAATAACAACAGATTGAATTTCAAGCACCTACCAAACTGACATGTTCTAGAAGGACAAGGGCAGCAGATAAATAGGAATACTACCACCTGCAAGTTCTCCTCCAAGCTGCTCACTATCCTGACTTGGAAATATATCACTGTCACTGCGTCCAAATCCTGGAATTCCTGCCTTGATAGCATTGTGGGTCTACCTACAGCACATGGACTGCAGCAGTTGAAAAAAGCAGCTCATTATCACTTCCTCAAGGCCCACTGGGGATGGGCAATAATTGCCGGTCCAGTCAGTGGTGCCGATGTCCCACAAGCGAATGAAGAACACTTACTGACTATGGATTCGGATGAATGTTGAGGGTTCAGTGGCATTTTCAGAAGAAAGGCTGGTGGCTGGTCCACAATTCTATCCACAAGCATTAGCTTTAAAGTGACACAAATTGGGTTAAGAGCTACTTCTTCATTCTATCTTTTTTTGGGAATCAGGTGTCGTCAGCAAAACTGGCACCGATTGCTTATCTCTCGATGACCTTTTTTCTGAGTCACTGCTGTCTGTGTGGTGAAGGTACTCCCACACCAGGAAGCACGAGGATTTTGACCAAGTAATGCTGAAAGGATAAAGATATTCCTGAGTCATGAATATTTGGTGGCGTATTTCCAGTACCGCCGTTCCCATACAATAGTCGATGGGAATTACCAAATACAAATTCATCACACTTGCCTGATCCTTTCCCCTATTCCTGTAACTGTTTCTTCTTTAGGTATTTTTAAGGCTACTGTTAAATCTATAGTGGTTCTCCTTCCAGGCAGTCTATTACTCAATGTGTAAGACCTTTCTCCACAAGCCATCTTTAGTTCATTTGCTAATGACTTTAAATTTTTACTCTTGACTCATCAACCATTTGAAACAGTTTCTCAATGTTTACTCTCTTTAACCCCTCCATTATTTTAAAGACGTCGGTCAAATCTTTTCTGCCCTCAGAAGAACAACTGGCCTCTTTAATCTATCCACGTAACCCTACCCCTTCATCCCTGGAAGAGTAATGAATGATATACAGATAGGGAATATAATGGGACAAATTACCTCTTTTTACTCTATGAAATTTGTCTTTCTATTTCATTTCTATAAAATTTATAGGTCTGTTAAAATGAATAGTGGAGCAGATTATAAACCTGGTAGAGGGCTAGACTGGGATTCTCACAGTAATATTTGCAAAGTTGTCCCTGATATACCATAGCATCAGTGCTATGAATGCCATCTCAATCTGAAAATAGTGTATTGACCGTCTGGACACAAATGCCAGTTGTTGCTAAAGTGAATATGTTCCAGAGTTAATTTTAAACTTTTTGGTAATGCTGAAATGTGCAAGGTTGTATTTATAAAGCAATAAAAACTGCTACCAAAAGACACAAACACTCTAGCCACAAAGCAAAATTTCTTTCTAAGTAATTGCATTTAGTTTATACTCACAGAATTAAGGTGTTAGCAAAGAACAAATGAGTTTAGCACAGCTACTGCGTGTCTTTTATTCTGAGTTTTGTGGTTCCCTGATCCTCCTTCATAAATCAAAGTTCACATGCCAATCCTAACAGAGATTGTTGAAGGAGTCTGAGCACCACATGATTCTTGACAAAGGGGTGCAAGTGTTTAATTCATGAGGATGATCGATTTTAACTCAGCATCCCATGAGTGATGTGAGCTATGGCAAGATATGGAGCAGGGCAAGTGTAATGATGCCTATCTCGAACGAGACAACCTCACTCTACCTTTTATACATTTCACTAGTGGCATGATGAGATTCTTGCTGGACAGTGGCAAGATGCCAATTGATGCTTATTATTGATTGTTAAATGCTGCAACATTTAATATTCAGATTCCCATCTTGCCAACCTCACCAAACAACATAAACTTTGGGAAAACTTGACAGATTTCTGACACCTGGCAGATTCAACTCTCTGCTTGTTCTGAATGATCACTGGCATCTCAGGGCACCAATGGAACATATTCCTCTTCCAAATGCCATCTGCTGACTCATCACACCCATTCTGGCACCTCAACAGTGCTCTGGCTGTGTATCCTGGAAGCACAGAGAGATGCGTTGCAGGGCATGCCGAGTAATAGCATCAAAAGGCTGCAACAGGTACACCCAGGCAAGACTGAAAATGAACTGAGCTGGCAGGTTGGATTCGGATGAATTTCAGAACTGTTCATTTGCTCGCTCAACACCTGTTAACTCAGTGCCTACTAGCTAGCTTATAACATCCCTGAAATCGCTCAGCTAGGCAGCTTACCTTGTTTGTTGGCAGTTCTCAGTCCAGGGGGTAGACGTCTGGCTGTAACGCAATGTGCCATGCCAATCTCACATCCATGTGTCATCAGCTGAAGCAGCAAACCTGTCTCATGGGCGGCAAATGGTCTCTGTCCAACTGCAAGCGGTTGTATTCCTCAAAGAACTCCGAGGGAAACTCTCAGTAGCAGGTCTCAACACAAGTAGTTAAGAGCAGCCTCTCATACAATTCAAGGGCATTGGTCAGGCATCTGGTGGTTTAAAGTAAGGTGAGCATGTTTTGCAGTCCAGGAAGGGAGGCAATGGCCTAGTGGTATTATCGCTGAACTGTTAGTCCAGAGACCCAGGAAATGTTCTGAGGATCCTGGTTCAAATCCGGCCATGGCGGGTGGTGGAATTTGAATTCAATGAAACAAATTCTGGAATTAGGAGTCTAACATTGACTGTGAAATCATTGTCGATTGTCGGAAAAACTCATCTGGTTCACTAATGGCCTTTAGGGAAGGAAACTGCCATCCTTACCTGGTCTGGCCTACATGTAACTCCAGGCCATACAGCAATGTGGTTGACTCTGAGCAATTAGCGATGGGCAATAAATGCTGCACCTAGCCAGCAACACCCTCATCCCATGAGTGAATAAAGAAATGAAGTGGGCCACAGTCTGCTATTGGCTCCATAACAGTACTGCTGGGGCATTGGGCTAACAGTAAGGGGGATGTACAGGGACCAGTCAGACACCTTGGCATATCTTGCCCAGAGCTGAGCATCATCATGTCCACCAAGTTGAATGATAGAATCACAAGTAATTTAATCTAAACCAGATTTGTCTCTGGGTCTTTCAAAATCAATTGTTGAACTGATCTAGTTTTTAATGTGCATGTTATAAATCTCTTGTTATGACTTTGCTTTCGTAACGATTCACATGCTGCTCGGCGTGGTTTTAACCGTCGGCATTTTTGAAAATCATTGGATTTGACAATTTGCTCTGTGTAAATGCTTCAATTTCCGAGAGTATGCAGTATTAGAAACATATAATTTTAAACTTAACCTCAGCTTCGAGAGGGTCTGTCAGTGGCTAGAAACCAGATGACACAAGGCATAAAGTCAAGCGTTGAATTCAATTCACTGCACAACATTTGTGGCAGTGCGCAATTGTTCATTTCCAGGTCTCAAATTTAAGTAGAATATCACTCAAATCCCTATATAAAGTAACTGTTGATTCTGAAGTAAACTCATCTCAAAACTACATGACTAAGTGAGTGTACAGTCAGGGTTTTCCAGTGCCGGGGTGGCAAGAAAAATGTTAGGTGGGAGATTTTATTCAAGAGAAAGGCCAAAACGAAAATCAGATTCTTTGCTGTGAGGTAAACATCAATGATTGGTTTCTCCCCCCTCAATGGGAGGTGTCCAAGAGCCTCCCTACATGCATTAGCATCTCAGTAAAGCCATACCTCACTGGAATTCAGTTTGCCTTCCTAATTCGGTTGAGAAACTAAATGCTTTAGATGCCCGACAACATACAGCAAGTGAGCTACACTTCTTCCTCGAATTAAAAGTCAGAGTTTCGGGCATAAGCCCTGAAGAAGGGCTTATGTCCGAAACGTCGATTCTCCTGTTCCTTGGATGCTGCCTGACCTGCTGCGCTTTTCCAACAACACATTTTCAGCTCTGATCTCCAGCATCTGCAGTCCTCACTTTCTCCAACTTGGTCAGCATGAACCAGTTTGGGCCGAAGTACCTGTTTCCATGCTGTGTTACTCCCTGACTCTATAATATCATCATCATCATCATCATCACCATCATCAGCAGTCCCCTGCAGATGAGGAAGGCTCTCTTCTCCTCTCAGGGTGGGTGTGTAGGTGGCTGTGCAGGCCAATACAGCTGCCTCAGGCTCTGTTACACTTGGGGCAGGTGGTGGTTCCAGTAAGGGCTGGGTGGGGTGTTTGTATGGCAGCGCACTCCTTTCGGTGTTTTCACCTGGCTTCCAGTTTTTCCTGATGGCAAGTCTCAAGGTGCTCGACCCCTTCCTGGATACTCCGCCTCAACTTGGACAATGTTGGGCCAGTGATTCCTGAAGAAGGGCTTATGCCCGAAACGTCGATTCTCCTGTTCCCTGGATGCTGCCTGACCTGCTGCGCTTTTCCAGCAACACATTTTCAGCAGTGATTCACAGGTGTCTTTGAGAATGCCTCACTTAGCCAGTGAGGCCTTGAGAGGATCCCTGAAGCGTCTTCTCTGTCCACCTGGGGCTCGTTGCAAAGCTGGGAGTAAAGCACCTACCTGGGGAGTCTCATGTCATTCATGTGAACGATGTGCCCAGCAAAAGAAGCCAAACAAGAATGGTCAGTGCCTCGATGCTGGGGATGTTGGCCTAGCTGCAGACGCTGGTGTTCTTCCCGAAGAACATTTGGCACGTGGCAGACTGGGGGATCTTCTGAGTGAAAGGCTAGCTTTAACACAAACATCGGAGGAGACTAACCCTATCGCATAGAACCACAAAACTGTGAGGGGTCAGGAACGATAAGTCAGGCAAAGGTGTGCTCCAGTCAGTCGGTGGCTGTTAGCCTGCAATCCGTTCATTGGACAGTAGTCTGAAGTGGCTTGGTCAGCAGTCAGTCTTGGTATGGAGGAGGCTGTGTCCAGAGTGTTGTCTGTGCTGAGGGCATGCTGTGTGGGGATCAGTCCAGAGGGAACACAGACAGAAGGATCACAGGGTATTGGGCAGTTAGATGTGGTAAGGTAGGATTTGGATGTGGAGGGTTGGGGAACATGTAGTGTGTGGGAAGCAAAGGGGTGTCAAGGTTCAGCAGGGGCAAAGGGACCTTGATTGTGAGGGAATCTGGGGACAGACTGGGACGTCAGTTATGACAATGATGGGCCATGCAATAAGCTGAAAATATCTACCCGAGGTTGTGTTAAAATTCAGGGAAGAGACTTTGTGATTTTCAAGATAGGAATTGAAGCTACAATTAAATTAATCCTAGAGATAAACCCTCTGGTGTATGTACTATAAAGGAATGCAGTCGGGATTAATCTGATTGTATTTTATCATATATTTTGAAATAGTTAAACTTGTGCAATATATAAATAATTTGGTTTGTTTTATTTCCTTTTATTTTTCATTCATGGGAGCTGGGCGTCGCTGGCTGGTGTATATTTATTTGCCCATCCCTAGTTACGATTGAGAAGGTAGTGGTGAGCTGCCTTCTTGAACCGTTGCAATCCACATGCTCTAGGTTGACCCACAATGCCCTTAGGGAGGGAATTCCAGGATTCTGACACAGCAACATTGAAGGAATAGTGGTCTATTTCTGAGTCAGGATGATGAGTGGCTTAGAGGGGAACTTACAGCTGGTGATGTTCCCAGGTACCTGCTGATCTTATTCTTCTGGATGAAAACAGTTTGGGTTTGGGACGTGCTGCTTAAAGGATCTTTGGTGAATTTCTGCAGATAGTACACGTTGCTGCTGCTGAGCATCATGATGAAGGGAGTGGATGCTTGTGGATGTAGTGTCAATTAAGCAGGTTGGTTTACTGGTTGTTGTCAAGCTTCTTGAGTGTTGTTGGAGCTAGACCCATCCAGATAAGTGGGGAGTACTCCATCACATTCCTGACTTGTGCCTTGTAGATGGTGGACAGTTTTTGGGGAGTCAGGGGGTGAGTTACTCACCGTAGTATTCATTGCTTCTGAACTTCTCTCATAGCCACTGCATTTATATGGTGAGTCCAATTGAGTTTCTGGTCAAAGGTAATCCCCAGGATGTTGAAAGTGTGGGATTCAGTGACGGTAATGCCATTGAATGTCAGTGCCATGGTTAGATTGTCTCATTTTGAAGATGATCATTACCTGGCATTTGGGTAGTGTGAAAGTTATATGTCACTTCTCAGTCCAAGCCTGGATATTTCCCAGATCTTGTTTCATTTGAACATGGACTGCTTCAGTATCCGAGGAACTCTGAATAGTCCTGAACACTGTGCAATCATTGGCGAACATTCTCACTTCTGAGGGTGGAGCTCATTGATGAAGCAACTGAAGATTAGATTAGATTAGATTACTTTTTTAGATTAGATTACTTACAGTGTGGAAACAGGCCCTTCGGCCCAACAAGTCCACACCGCCCCGCCGAAGCGCAACCCACCCATACCCCTACATTTACCCTTAGCTAACACTACGGGCAATTTAGCATGGCCAATTCACCTGACCTGCACATCTTTGGACTGTGGGAGGAAACCGGAGCACCCGGAGGAAACCCACGCAGACATGGGGAGAACGTGCAAACCCCACACAGTCAGTCGCCTGAGGCGGGAATTGAACCCGGGTCTCTGACGCTGTGAGGCAGCAGTGCTAACTACTGTGCCACCGTGCCACCCAAAGATGGTTGGGCCTAGGACACTATCCTGAAGAACTCCTGCCGCTGAATGTCCTGGAGCTGACATGACTGACCTTTAGTTACCACGACCATCTTCCTATATGGTATGACTCCAACCAGTAGAGTGTTTGCCTCTGATTTCCATTACTCCATTTTTGCAATGGCTCGAGTCAGTCGAATGTGACATTGATGTCAAGGGTTGTCACTCACCACACCTCTGGAATTTAGTTCTTTTGTCTATTCTTGAATGAAGTCTGGAATGAGGTCAGGAGCTGAGTGGCCCTGGCAGAACCCAAACTGAATGTCAATGAGCAGTTTATTGTGAATAAAGTGCTGCTTGATAGCATTGTTGATGACCCCATCCATCATGTTACTGAGGTGGAAGCGTACACTGATGGGAGCCAATTGGCCCAGTTGTTCTGTTTATTGTGTGCAGGACTTTTTTGGGCAATTTCCCACATTATTGGTAGATGCTGGTTTCAGCTGTACTGACTTAGGATGTGTCAAGTCCTGATGCAAAATAGGCTTCAGTTTTATTGTTAAAACCAATTACAGTCATTGAGTCATAGAGATATACAGCATGGAAACAGACCCTTTGGTCCAACCCGTCCATGCCAACCAGATATCCCAACCCAATCTCGTCCCACCTGCCAGCACCTGGCCCATATCCCTCCCAACCCTTCTTATTCATATACCCATCCAAATGCCTCTTAAATGTTGCAATTGTACCACCTCCACCACTTCCTCTGGCAGCTCATTCCATACCCCTACCACCTTCTGTGTGAAAAGGTTGCCCCTTAGGTCTCTTTTATATCTTTCCTCGCTCACCCTAAACCTATGCCCTCTAGTTCTGGACTCCCCAACGCCAGGGAAAAGACTTTGCCTATTTACCCTATCCATGCCCCTCATAATTTTGTAAACCTCTATAAGGTCACCCCTCAGCCTCCGACGCTCCAGGGAAAACAGCCCCAGCCTGTTCAGCCTCTCTCTATAGCTCAAATGCTTCAACCTTGGCAACATCCTTGTAAATCTTTTCTGAACCCTTTCAAGTTTCACAACATCTTTCCAATAGGAAGGAGACCAGAATTGCATGCGATATTCCAACAGTGGCCTAACCAATGTCCTGTACAGCCGCAACATTACCTGCCAACTCCTGTACTCAATATTCTGACCAATAAAGGAAAACATACCAAACGCCTTCTTAACTATCCTATCTACCTGCGACTCCACTTTCAAGGAGCTATGAACCTGCACTCCAAGGTCTCTTTGTTCAGCAACACTCTCCAGGACCTTACCATTAAGTGTATAAGTCCTGTTAAGATTTGCTTTCCCAAAATGCAGCACCTCGCATTTATCTGAATTAAACTCCATCTGCCCATTGGCCCATCTGATCAAGATCCTGTTGTAATCTGAGGTAACCCTCTTCGCTGTCCACTATCCCTCCAAGGCTTGAGGATTCTGGGTAATCCAAGATGGAGGACGGGAAAGATTTCTGGCTGTAACAGATGCTCCATTTTTGAGGTATTTTAGGGGCTGGAGGTGATTTCCTCGAATTCCAGGAGCAGCAATTACTGTTTCATATGCTGTTGCATTGTTTTGGAACTTTGGAAAAAAAAATTCTGCAGCATTGCATGCTTATTGTAAGTGAAAGACCACTGTGTTAAAAACAAATCTATCAAGCCAGGTTTCGGTCTGGGATCTTACTTAACTACTGGTAACAGCAGCTGGGATCTAAGCAATTGGAGGTTTTGAATTTAATAAAGGTTTGTGCCTTTTTTTACCGAAGCATGTATGTGTAGTTGCTGAACAGAAATAAACCGTATTGTGATGACGTTTATTGCCTGGTCTTTCAAAATGACGTTGAATGTTTTTGGGAAGTGCAAGATACAGTTGTGGATTATTTGAATTCTATAGCAATGCATGTTTATGTTTAAGTGAGAGACCACCTTACAATAACCAATTTAAAAAATTATCTATCAAGTCAGATTTTAGTCTGGGATCTGGTCTGTCCAGTCATAAGATCAGCTGGCATCAAAACAGCACAAGGAGCTGTCATTTGAAGTCCATACAGGATGCAGTTTCTCATTGAGCATGTGATGGTTGGGGTGGACACTCGGCAGGAAATATTGCAATGAGAAGGACTCTTCTAGGGTATGATCAGATAGACTGGCAATGCAAAAATCTCATTGAAAACTATCTCCATGATATTGCTGTTTCCACAGATCTTCCGAAAGTGATATCAGGATGATATGAACCAACCATATCATTCTTCTAGTCACCTTGTTCCTCAAAATAAACAGCAGCTATCTCACCAGTTGCAATGTCAAATTGCAACTGAGACTGCAGCAGCAAAAGTAAAGCCCGACACTGGCTGTGGGCCAGTCTGCAGAGACACAACAGCTTGTGCAAGAGTACTATTGAATGTTAGCACCAACTTGATCAAGGCGTTGGTCATTACATTTGGATGTAATGACCAACGCATTACATCCAAAACGGAGTGCTTGTTACAATCTGACCCCCTTCCCATTCCAGAGAACCTCCATAGCAAACTGTCCACCCCACAGCCCCAAGCACACCACTACTGACAAATGTGGCAGGAGGCCTGTCTGTATGTCTGTGCAAAAGAGCACCTCAATATGGCAGGTCTGATAGCCGTTGGTTTGGGCTGAAGCAACAGGGATGGCAAGGCAAGGCAAATGGCATGAGGGCTGGCAAGTGTGGGATGCCAATGTCCACGGATGACGGTGTGCCTGTGGCTGATGCTCTGTGATACTGGAGGCTCCTCACAGCCAGTAGCAAGCTGAGGTCACCAAGAGCCCACTCTGATATCCGTGTAGAGATGTGTTAACGCCCACCTTGTTTGGCAAGATAAGATGCTGAATGTTAAGAGGGCGAGTTTATAATTCATTGATGGCCAGTAATCCTCACTGGCTGTGCCAGCTTTTGGGCCATTAACAATGCTTTTACCAAGTCGTGATCCTACTGAATTACAACACGCCAGTGCCCAGTAAGAAACTCTCGTTGCCACTCAGCAAAAACAAAAATCATGGAGCAAGGTGCTCCCAATGCCGAGATATGCCTTGACTCACATCATCCTTCCACAAATCCCATCGTAGTCCATGTATGCTCAGATCCCTACAAGATTCTGGCCATGGTGTCTCAGATTGAGTGCTGGGTGTAGATCAGTGCAGCTATTAAAAGAGGAGCAATGGAATAATCAGAGCTGCTGCAAGCTGCTTAAAGCACAGAAAAGGAATCAAGAAGACAAACGAGCCAAATATCTGTTGGATTCTTCAATGCCATTATATCCCACCACAAGTTTCTTATACTACAGGAGATAGCATAAACATTGTTGCACAAGGTAAAACATAATGTTGAAGATGCACTGATACCAGAGCCATTGCCCTGCCACATACAACTGCAGAAAAAAGTGTGTCTAAGGCAACAGTGTAAATTAGCAGAATCAATTTTGTGACAAGTTTGAAATTGAAACAGAGAGCACATCATTCCAACCAGCAGACATTGGATGGAAAGATAACATGTCAAAATCCAAACACTCAAGAAATTATGTGCGCCATGTATATAGGTTGACAAAATTAGTGCATGATATAGGTAAACCTCAATGACAAATCATAGTCCATGTACATTTTTTGTTATGCTGTTAAAAGAGGATGTTTAGATCAAGTGCAATCATGTACCAATGTCCTTCCTGGTTTGCATGTACAAGTAGTTATGTGACCTATGCCATAAGGTAAACTCACTGCAGCCAACCATCTTACATCCCCTTTCACAAAGACAGAGTACAAACCAGCCAGTTGTCTTGTGGGCCTGTATCACAGTCAGGGCTCTGTTCTCTTCTAACAGTTGCCACAGTTCAGCCAAGTTCATGGGATTAGCATTTTCACTCACAGCATCACCTTCCTCAACCTCTCTAGCCACCTTTAGCATAACCTCTCTGTTAATAGTCTTCCTCTGAGCAACTTCAGGGATTGAATTAGACTACCATTTAGACATTATCAGGGTTAATTATAATCTGTTGAAACATGCCTGGAATCCATTGAGCATGAGACCAATGATCAATGCCTCCATTATCTCTGCATCTCTGCACTTCCTTTAAAATGCTTGGATGCCTGCCATCAGTTTCTGGTGACTTGCTTGTCTTTAGTCCTATTGGTTTGTCAAATACTTAGTCTCAAAATACATATTCCAAAGTTATGATATAAAAATGTTCAATGTAAAGCAGATGTTGCTTTATAGGTCATCTGGGACTGGTTAATTTTCATGTTTTTATCTCTCATACTAAATGGATGTGTTTGGCATTGGTTTATGATACCTTGCCAAGACCACAAATATATTTGAAAAAATTCAGCTGACTATTTTGGCAAGGGTTACTCAATGATTGATGACAAATTTTTGGTTTTTTTGCTTAAAACTAAAATACCGCAAAAGTTTTTTTTCTCACCCGAAGATGTTCGTTTGCAATTAGAACCTTTTGCCCTTCATTGTAAACCTGGTTCAGTCAGTAAGAGCTGTGAGAAACGTCAGAGTGTCAGATATTGTAAGATGAAATTGGAATGTTGAATCAATAGGGAAGGAGAAAGATGAATGCAAGTGAAAAGGTTTCCCAAGAGCAAGTGAACGGCTCTGCTTCATGAGTTGAGAAAATCTGGATCTAAGAAAGGTTGACTCTCGGTGGAAATAGTTGTTTTGCTGTGGTTTTTTGTGGTTGACATGGTGCTAATTGGGCAGCTGTCTGAAGTGTTCTGAACATTGAGGTTTTCTTATCACCCATGTCTTAACAATCCCACTTCCACAAAGTAGAACTAGTTGTTTGTGGCAACATCCTTCTGATTATTACGGTTGGATTTCTGTGAAAAATGTGCAGTGAAGCCACAATAAAAGATGTCCTGAAAGAAAAGACCAAAGAAAAAGGTACCAGGATACTGTTTCATTCCCAACACTCTCAGCACATTGTTTATGCTATGTTTCTCCAGCATACTTCCATAAGATCAAGAGATCTAAGAAATGGCAATGGGAGTAGGTCATTGCACCCCTCCATCCTGCTCTATCGTTTTATAAGATCACAACTGATCTGCTCTAACTTAATTTTCCAACATGTCTCCCGTTATCCCTGACTTCTCAATTGGTCGAAAATCTGTCTAATTCAGCTTTGAATACATTTAATGTCCCTTCTTTTGCTGCTCACTGCAGAAGAGAACCAAAGCTAACCCACCCTCTGAAAGAAGAAATTCTCCTTATCTCTGTTTAGAATAGTAGCTTCCTATTTTTCAAAAACTGCCTGAGATTTAGATGCCTCTGTGAGAGTAAGTATTGAAGGTGGGGGTGGGGAGGCAGCAGCTAGGAATGATGATGTTGGGTGGGAAATGGGGTTGGATCACATCTTGAGATAAAGGTTCAAACTCTATGTTACATTCCACAAATGTAGTTTCAATGTGATTCATTTTCTTTATTCATTCATGGGATGTGGCTGTCATTGACCAGGCAGCCAAGCAGTTGGAGTCACGTGTAGGCCAGGCCAGGTAAGGATTGCAATTGCCTTAATGTGTATATGATTAAACACAAAGTAAAATTCACATCCTGCATCTCTTGCTTATGAGGCAGTTTTTTTTCAATGAGCCAAAGGCTTCCATATCAATTATGGTGAAATGACACACACTCATTAAAAGGAAAAGGCAAATTTCAAACCACAGTCGTGTCAAACATGGTTGTTGGTCAACATAAATGGCTTGAATGATTCAGCAATTTTCAGACTTGGGGAAAGCAGTGACGTAATGGTGTTATTGTTAGGCTTTTAATTCAGAAACGCAGGCCATGGTTTCTGGGACCTGAGTTTGAATCCGCCATGACAGATGGTAGAATTTGAGTTCAATAAAATTCTGGACTTAAGAGTTTAATGATGACCGCAAAATCATTGCCAATTGTCAGGAAAAATTCATCTGCTTCGCTAATGTCCTTGAGGGAAGGAAGGCTGCTGTCCTTACCTAGTCTGGCCTACCTGTGACTCACCAGATCCCACAGCAAAGTGTTTAACTCTTGACTATTGTCAGATAGGGAGAGATGGGCAATAACTTCTGGCCTAGCCAGTGGCACCCATATTCTATGAATGAATTTAAAACAAGACTGCAAATTTGAAATCCATCTCATTCTGTCACGTGCTCCCCTTTCATCTGTCCAAGGTGATGCAACCATCATGATTCAGAACTTTTCTTCTTTGTACCACTGTATCTCACTGTGCAATGCTATATATTTCTATTTATATAGCCTCCTGTAATGTAATTTCAATTTCGAGTCAAAATCTCAATAAACATGATCAATATTCTTCTATTAGCAATTCAAAAATGATCAATTTTAAACTGCTGCGAATCTTAACTTTGAGAAATAGGCAGATTTATGATTATTTAGATGAACGATGATGAATCGGAAATTAAATTGAGTGAACTAGGGTTTTCCAAATCAGTCGTAATAAGCCAGTGTACCTACAAAGAGTGTGACCTAAATTTAATATCCAAAAGTTTTTTTTCAGTACAGAGCAGAGCATAGGCATATTAAACAAATTATTAATGTAACAATATATATAAGTTAAGAAATTGATACTGACTCTGAAATAAAATAGAGTCATAAAATCATACAGCATGGAAGCAGGTCTTTTGGTCCACCCAATCCATGCTGAACATAATCCCAAACTAAACTAGTCCTACCTGCCTGCACTTGGCCTGTAACTCTCCAAACATTTCCTATTCATGTACTTATCCAAATGCCTTTTAAATGTGGTAACTGTACTCACATCTACCACTTCCTCTAAAAGTTCATTCCACACACGAGCCACTCGCTTGTGTAAAAAGATTGATATCCATGTCTTTTTAAAATATTGTAACTGTACTCGCACGTGAAAAATGTGTCCCTAGTCTTGAAATTCTGCACCCTAGGTGAAAAGACAGTTGCCATTCACCTTATTTATACGCCTCCTGGTTTTATAAATCTCAATAAGGTCACCTCTCAACCTTGTACGCTCCTGTGGAAAAAGTCCCAGCCTATCCGACCTCTCCTTATAAGTCAAACTCTCTATTCCCAGCAACATCCTGGTAAATCTCTTTTGAACCCTCTTCAGCTTCATAATATCCTTCTTACAACAGGGGCGACTGGGACTGGACACAGTACTCCAGAAAAGGCCTCACCAACATCTTGCGCACATAACAGCACAATTCCTATACTCAAAGATCTAATCAATGAAGGCAAGCATGAAATGATCAACAAGTGAAAATATTTGTATTCATATAACAGCTAGAACACTCTCAGAAATTCACAAAGTGTTCCACAATTAATGAAACATGACTGAATTGTAGTCGAGAGTGTTGTGCTAGAAAAGCACAGCAGGTCAGGCAGTACCTGAGGAGCAGGAGAATCAATGTTTTAGGCATAAGCCCAATTCCTGATGAAGGGATTACGCCTGAGATGTTGACTCTCCTGCTCCTCGGAAGCTACTCGACCTGCTGTGCTTTTCCAGCACCACACTCTCGACTCTGATCTCCAGCTTCTGCAGTCCTCACTTACGCCCATGATTGAACTGTACTCACGTTTGTTGAGTCATTAAACAGAGCAGCCAATTTATTCACAGCAAGATCCTACAAACAGCAAATCAAGTCATTTTTAATTTATTTGTTGGTGGTCGACACACAATGCAATGCTGGTCAGGATAACAAGAGATCTCAAAAATGTTGCTTCAAATAGTGGTCTGAGATATTTTGCAACAGCCTGAGTAGATGTTTAACACAGCATCCACTCAGGAGTCATTATTCCCAGTAACACAAGAGCTTTGTAGTGGACATTGATGACGTTGCAAGAAGAAGAGACCCAAACAAGATAATGACAGCCTCATCCTTCTCAGGGCTTCTGGGCTCTTTTATCAGCAACAGATTCCTGGAACCCAGAGGTAGGGGAGAGAGAGCTTGGAGTGGGGTCCAGGTTTTGACATGCGAGCACACATAAGGAAGAGTGGGGTGGCATTGTGAGGAGGTTGGTTTTCCTTGACCTACACAGGGTATAGTGATTGCAATGAGGTCAGCCAAGTGAATCTCATAGAATATGAGTTCCCTGAATGGGATTGTTAATCTGACCAAATCAGGGACCCCTGGCTGACAGATATAAACAAGAGTCTCAGAAGATCTTGTTCACTCTGAAAGCTGACTCTGAGGAATCTGGATCAGTGTCAAGGATTCTCCATGTGAAAATAAAGACTGACTTGATGGTAGCATACTTGCCTTGTGGTGTTATTTCCCAGGTACACCCCAAGATGGGGTGACATCCATTCCTTTTTGCCATTGTTCATAGAGGCCTTTAAAAACAGCCTGCTCACTGTCATCTGACTGCCCACACCAATCTTATTTTGGCATGGGCAACATACTCTTATGGTCCATGTGCAGCACACTTTCCTAAAAACTCAGTTGACCCTCAATTACTTATTTAGACATGGTTGGTGGGCTGTCAATCTCAGCTTGTGTCCAGCCATTATGGGAGTGAGCCTGGGAATGTGTGGAAAATTGCCAAGATAGACACCTGATCTATTTTACATGCTCTTTCCCATCTCGGCAAAAATAGCCTAGCATTTCTGACAATGAAGCATTTGATTAACATGGTGCTGGATTGTAATTTTTTGAAAGATATATTTTTAATCAAACCGTTCAGCAGTGTTATTACACATTTCTGAATTGATTTGTAATTTGAGAAGTCCTAAGATTCAATTCAGATGAAATCACTTGGTTCAACTTCTTAAGCATTGAGCTTTGAAATTACAGAACCCTGAATCTATTCTCATTAGGAAAAAATAGAAAAGGACATAATACAAATGATTCAGTGATGGGATTTAATTAACAATGTGTATCTCGAAAGCAATTCTCTGTTTAACTAGAAAAACTGGAAGTGAGCAGACACACACAGACAACTCAGAGGAATAAACTTCCATGTGGTTATTAATGATATGAGCAATTTCCTACTGCTGTAAGTGACACAATTTAAGCAATCCGATTGCTAATGAGAGGTGAATGGAAAGCTGTGGGGTAGGGACTTGGAAAACTTATTGAAGCACGCTCAATAAAATAAATGATCCATTTTATACTCTTATGATTAAACCAATTCCAATTTTTCCATTGCAATGAGTAGACCTGTGGTACATTCTGTGATCAGCCATAATGGTCAATAATTTCTGGTGAGGGGCAATGAAAGAAAGCAACTTTTCATACCTGGGATATGTTTCCTCAAAACATTGTTAAGTCAAGGCTCAAAAGTGAATTTGGTAGATTTTTGTGAGGCAGTAGGATTAAGTGTTGCAAAGAAAGGCAGGTAGATTGAGTTAAATTCAGAGCAGTCATAACCTGACTGAATAGCTGAGCAGGTTTGAAGTTATTCTTATGTTCCTGAATCTGTTGAAACTTATAAATGGATATGCATCAATGTTTTTGTTATTATTGTCCCTTCTCATTTGATACTAGAATATAGACCGAGGTCAAACAACAGGAAAGTGCATGAAGGGTATGACTTCAGATCAAACCACAAATCTCAGAGTAGGGGCAAAGAGAGTTGATTGAGAGACAGAAGTAAGAACAGAAAATCTTGAAAGATATTTTTAAAGAAGGGAAAAATATCCCTTTGAAATAAACAAAGAAAAAGAAAAAATTGCACTTCTATAACATATCACAACCACTGGATGTTGCAGATGCTTTAAACAAGTAAATACTTTTGTCTCTGTTGTATGAAAGAAATATGACAGCGATGCACAATGTGCACAGAAAACTCTGAAAAATGTGAAAACCTGCTTTTTATGATACTGATGTTCCCTTGCAGTCACTGCTAGGACCAGTGATGTTGTGCTATATAACATTGACCTGGATCTTGGAATACAAAGAGAAAATTCAATATTTGCTATTGATAGCAAATTTTGGGGAATGATGGATCGGCGAGCAGATGAAAAGGTAAGTGGCAAGTAGAATTGAATAAAGAAGTGTGAGGTATATTGGTTCCCGTTCTGGTCACCACAGTTCAGGAAAGATGTAAGTGTCCTTGAGAGATGGAGAGGAGATTTGCCAAAAAGATTCCAAAGATAAGGGATTTTACTTCAAAGGTTAGCTTGGAGATGCTGTGTTTGCTTTCCTTGGAACAAAGGAGATTGAAGGGAGGTTTGTGATTTGACACGATGATGATTATAATACTTTGGATAAGGTAGGCAACCTTTGAATAAGGCTGCTATTAGTTGATGATTTAATGATGAGGATACTTATTTAAATTTTTGAGCCAGAGATACAGGGGCATTGTGAGAAAAAGCACTTCACGTAGTGAATGGTAATGATACAGAATTTCATGTCCTGAGGTTAAAAATCACACAACACCAGGTTATAGCCCAACAGGTTTATTTGGAAGCACTAGCTTTTGGAGCACTGCTCCTTCATCAGGTGGTTGATTAAAGAGCAGCACTCTGAAAGCTAGTGCTTCCAAATAAACCTGTTGGACTATAACCTGGTGTTGCGTGATTTTTAACTTTGTACACACCAGTCCAACACTGGCCTTCCAAATCATGTAGTGAAGTGTGTTAGAAATAGGGCAAACAAATGATTTCAGAAGGAAATTGGATGAGCGCTTGAAGGAAATATAGCTGCAAGGTTACAGAGATAGATTGGGAGAGAGGCGACGTGAATGTGATAGACCAACTGTTCTCCAAAGCTGCTGCTAAATAACTCCATATCAGTGGATTAGTGAATACAAAATTGTAGGGTGCAAAGTAAGTGCAAGTTAAAGAAAAATGCATTTGATTTTAAGAGTTAGATAAAAGAGTGAAGCAGCCTCTCTGCTGTAAGTGAGCAAGTCTGTATTGTTAATACTGTATTACTGATATGGATGCCACAGAAATCAAATATTCGAACTATCAGAATATACCATCAGACATCCCAGCTTTTAAAGTTTTGGAACAGAAACAACACCAATGCAAGTTTAAAATTACTGATTTCAAGAAGCAAGTCTTAAATCTGAAGAAAATATTGCATTTTTGATATTTGAAGAAAATACTTGGGGATTTTCTTTTTTACATTGATATTGCAAAACGATAAACAAGATTATGCAGTGCACTAGAAATCAACCTTTCTGGGGTTTGAGTTGAAATGCAGCCCAGGCAAGGGGATGAAATTCTCACATATTTAACGCTATAAGGTCTCCTGAAATAGATTTTGACTATATCAGCTTTGTATTATTTGACATCATTCAATAAAAGAAAATGCTTGCTATGGAAGATGTTAAATTGATACACTTTAGTCCTTAAGAACTTACGTATGTATGGAAGAATAGATAAAGGTCTAATTGTACATATTTAGGCTGGGCATCCTTTATGGCAAAAAAAGTTTTAAATCAATCATATTTAGTGCTCATGTTAACCTGTTTAAAATGAACTGGGTGACTCCTGTATTAACATGTTGCAGTTTGTAAAGAATCTCAATCCACAGATCTAAAATGATTTAGTATTCCACCTCCAAGTGCTAACATTCTTTTAAAAATTCATAAGAAACTGCAATCTTTTAGAAGTTCTGTTGTTGTTCTTTGTGCATGCACCCGTCCTGAGGGAAACACCTTAAGTAGCAACACAATCTATAAAGCAATACAAATTCATCATTGTGTTAATAACAGCCCACTTTGAAAAAAACAAGATCTGTCATAACAAATCAGGCCTCAACACAGCTTTGAAACCCTCTCTCAAGAATTTCTTCTAAGATTAAAAATATCCAAAGAAAGGTGCCTCAAGTTAGGTGGTTTCGATGAAATGATGAAATACGTGACCTCAAGGCATAATTGCAGCAGCAAAACTAGGTTCTAAAGTTATTGTAGTTCAATATAGCTGTAACCTGTACAGAACAAGCCTTTACATGTTACTCAGTTTGACTAAATATGTAAACTTATCTTCTATGATAAACCCAAATTCAGTACCAATGCTCATTGATATGTAAGCGGCCAAAAAGTATCAAACCTTATACTGCATCATGGGTGAAGTCGCATATTTGATCCATATTAAATTAATTTTACTTTATTTATGGGACAAAGCAAAATTATATTAAGTTTAATTAAACCTAGTTTAGAAGCTGTCCATGTTCATCTGTTATTGGTCCAGATTATAACTATTGTCACCTGTGAGCTTTTCAGTATTTGCTGTTACCGGCTGTGGTAAAGTCTGAAACAAAAACAGAATTCGCTGGAAAATCTCAGCAGGTCTGACAGCATCTGTGGAGAGAAATCAGCTTTAACATTTTGGGCCCAGTGATCCGTCCTCAGAACTTATGACAATAAGGAAAAGGATGTTTTTTATACAAAAGATGGGTGGGGGAGGGGGGACAATAAACAATAGCTGGAAATAGAGCCCAAAGAGAGAGAAAGGCATTGGACAAAGGAATTATAAAGGTTAGTCTAGGGCAGTGAATAGCTGCTAATAGGTATTATTAATGGCTGCCAATGGGTAGTGTATGGTAGTACCTCAGGTGATGACAGGGCCAAGTGTTTCAGGGTCGGGGAAAGGTGCTCAGGCACTAAAATTGTTGAAATTGTTATTAGATTCAGAAGGCTGCAGAGTTCCCAAGTGGAAAATGAGATGCTATTCTTCCAGCTTGCACTGAGCTTCTCTAGAGCACTGCAGCAAGTTTGAGGCAGAGATGTTGACCAGGGAACACAGTGGTGCATTGAAGTGGCAGGCAACTGGAAGCTCAGGGTCATCTGCGTAAAGTCTCCTTGATCACTCGACTTTGGACAAGGGAATGCTTGTTATCAATATGCATTTCCAATGACTCTGACTATTCCCCCAACCCCGAGCCTTGCCACATATTCACTATCCCAACGACCTCAAACTGCCTGAGGTCAAACAGTCTGTCTTCAGGAAAGGGCTCAGGTTCATACTCTTCTGCCCCCATTTCAACAAATTCAAGATCTGCCACGACATGGAGCTCTTCTTCTGCCGCCTCTGACTCCCTGCCTTCTTCTTTGACCAAAACTCCCAACCTCCCTCAGATGACACCTTCTCTCACCTCCAACCTCCCCCCTCCATTTGGTCACCACCTGAAAGCCTTATACCTGTCCTAGACTTCCTCATCGCAGGCTGCCGACTTGACATCAGCTGCCTCAATTTCTCCATCTCCCTCACCCACTTCAACCTCACCCCCGCTGAACATGCAGCACTCCACTCGCTCTGCAACAATCCCCGGTTCACCATCAAACCTGCTGACAAAAACGGGGTGGCGGTGTCTGGAGGATGGACTTCTATATCGCAAAGGCCGAACGCAAACTCTCCAAAGCCATGTTCTATCTTCCCCTTGCCCATGACCCCATCGTGACCCATCAGTCCTAAATACAAGGCACCGTCAGTGCCCTCATTGCCTCAGGTGATCTCCCCATCCACTGCCTCCAAACTCATAGTCGTCTAGCCCCGCACTGCCTGCTTCTACCCACTCCCCAAGGAGCACAAGCCCAACTACCACAGCTGACCCATCGTCTCGGCATGCCTCTGCCCTACCGAACTCTTCTCGTCCTACTTCAACTCCATCCTCTCCCCTTTAGTTCAGGCACTTCCCATATACATCCACGATACCAAACACACCCCCCATCTCTTCAGCAACTTCCAAATTCCTGGCCCACAGCGCCTTCTCTTCACTATGGCTTTGCAGCCCTTATACACATTCATACCCCATAAGGATGGCCTCCAGGCCCTCCACTTCTTCCTCCCCAGCAGACCCAATCAATCCCCCTCCACCAATACCCTCCTCCTCTCACCGAACTGGTCCTCGCCATCAATAACTTTTCCTTCAACTCCCCCTCCGTGTCAACGGGGTGGCTATTAATACCCAGTTGGGCCCCAGCTATGCCTGCAGCTTTGTCAGCTATATTGACCAATCCCTCCTCATACCTACACAGGCACTGTACCCCAACTCGCCTGCCGTTACATTGATTACTGCATCGGTGCAGCATCCTGCACCCAGACTGAACTGGAGCAATTCATCAACTTCGCCCACAACTTCCACCCCGCCCTCAAATTCACTTGGTCCAATTGGACACCTCCCTCCCCTTTCTTGACCTCACCATCTCCATCTCTGGCGTCTACTACGAACCCACAGACTCCCATAACTACCTGGACTACACCTCCTCTCACCCAGTATCCTACAAAAACTCCATCTCATTCTCCCGATTTCTCTGCTTCCAGTGCATCTGCTCAGGCCAGAAAACATCCCAGGTGTCCACCTATTTTGAACAACGTGCTTTTCCTCCCTCCATCATCCAGACAGTCCCTCTGTCACACCACCTCCATTACCCGTTCCACCACTCAAACCCCCCCCACACCCTACGCATTAAAGACAGAGTCCCCCTTGTCCTCACCTACCACCCCACCAGTCTCCACATCCAACACATCATCCTCATCTAACCCTTCTTCAGGAATGGTGATGGAGGTAGGGGGAGCTACAGATAAAGGGGGAGTAAGGGAGAGGGTTTTGGGTAGGGACATCAAAACAAAGGGAACGTTTTACTGAGCATCTCAGCCAGGCCCATAATAATGGCCGACTGAACCTCCCAGTCACTGCCCATTTCAGCTCCCCCAACCACTCCCTTTCCAACATGACCATCCTGGGCCTCCTCCATTGCCAAAATAAACCACAGCTCCTATTGGAGGAACAAAACTTTATCTTCTGCCTGGGCACCCTACAGCCTGGAGGACTCAACACTGAGTTCTCCAGTTTCAAATTACCTCCCTCCCAATCCCCTGGCTTTCTTCCCAGTCCCCCTCCCCCTCCCTTCCACTGCTCCCTGCCACCAACCAAGTCGTACCCTCTACCTGTCTTCACCTTCCCCCCCCCTTCACCACTCTGTCCCCGCCACCTCCTTTATCTGCAGCTACCCCCTCCCCCTCCTCCACACCCATCCCCAGTCCTGGAGAAGGATTACAACCAAAATGTCAATTTCTCCACCTCCTGATGCTGCCTGGCTTGCTGCGTTCTTCCAGCCTCCTGCCTGTCTGCTTGGATTTCAGCATCTGCAGTTTTTTTTGTCTCTGACTATTCTCATTCCGTGTTGCATGTGTACAATTACTAGTCATATGACAGCGTGTGAGAGGCTAAGGATGGAGCTTCTACTGCTTTGGATTCGTTTTTTCTCTGTTTTGACTGTAAAATGTTGGTGCAGCATTTATCTGAGGGTTATCACTAATTTAGTTTGAAATGTATGATTCTGTGAAATTCCTCCGACTGCAGGATTTACCCAGTGGGATTGGAGCAGCAAACACAGATGCGTGAGATGACCCCCCAGGTCCTGCTGTGATTGAAGCCTGGGCTGGCCAAACAGTACCCGCTAAGTGCCAGTGAATGATGGTTTGTTGGCAGGATGGTTGGAGTCAGTGCGGGTGGTCCAAGATCTGGCTATAGCATCTGGTAATCAGGTGAGAGGGTCATCATTATCTGAAATGGAAGCACTAATAGATGCTACGGCTTCAAGTCTGAAACAACCTTTAGACTTGTGGCAGCAAAAAAGGGAGAGTTAGGAGTTGAAATCCAACAACAGATTTGAACATTCCAGGCACCGTAGATCACCTCAGTAAACAGTTAAACTTAACCTGACGTCCACTTCCACTGTGAAGAAAGCCACGTTGATAGCCATTATCACAATCGGATCAAATATGTACCCCACTGCGAAAATTCTTAAGAATTTGGCAACCAAACTATGGTCACAGCAGAGAGTGAAGCCCAGTTGGCCTCACAGTTCAAAGATGATTCCCTGCATGCCCTCCTCCAGACTACAGGAGTCAAGACCAGAGTCCTGTATCCTCAGGATGAAAGGAAGCAACTTCCTCTATTAGAGCAGGTGATGGAGGAAGCTGAGAAACTCTAAAATCACATGCAGAACATGGTTTCAGTGACTCTGTCAGAGTGAAACAACAAATGACGGTCTCCCTTGGGTGTTCAGAGCAAAAAGCTGGAGGAAAGTGGTGCTGTACTGTCAGGTGACAATTGTTTGGCACGGCACATGGGTGCCTGGCTGCTGTGAGGCGGACCAATGCCAACTTGCAGGAGTTAGGCACCAGATGTTACAGCGTACGCACTGAGGGGATGGCCTCTGAGGTCAGACGACTCTGAATTCTGCCATTTTTCTTTGCAGGAGAAGTGGGAGCTGAATGCCCATGGATAGGTGGCATTGTGAAAAATGTAACCATCCTTAAAACCCAAGAGAAAGAGACCACGGATCTACCAGCACACCAAGGAGGGTATCGATTGGTGGATGTGGATACTGCCCCTCTGCTGAGATGTTGGGTTTGGGACGGGAGATGTGTGCAGTGGCACTGATAGAGTGAGTATGAGGTGCCAGAGAAAGGAGCGTGACCCTTACCCTGGCAGGGGAGAGAAGGTCATTGCCTTTCTTTTCTGCATTTTGTTGGCTTTTCCTACACATCTGAAGATGGCACTGACCCAGGGAGCAACCACAGACCAGGCTGGCAGGGTTTCTTGTCGTGGATCCTCCAGGAAGAGAACACCTCTGTGTTGCACCAGTCCATCAACCAGGCATATCCTGAGCATTGTGTGATGTCTGGGGCAGCTGGTTTGGTCAATTTGAGGCATTGTGGGTAGGCTCAGTGGGTAAGTGCAGACATTTTGTTTTGTCTGTTTTGTGGCCATGTCATAGGAAGGCCAGGACTTGTATTTTCTCCCACAGGTAGAGTTGTTTTGGAATGCCAATGTGTAACCGGTGGTTCTGACATTCTGTGCCCATGTCCTGGATTGTGTAGTGCTGGAGAATTTAGCCCAATTAATCAGAGATCACAAACACACAGATCAGACTGAGATCTGACAAGGATTTATTTAACAAACAGCGATATCACAGAAGAGACTTGACACCACTGAAACAGTCATTGATAGGCTGTTCAGAAGGAGCCACAGCTTCTTCCCTGAACAGAGAATACATGGGATTCTGTGGTTCAAGAGCTGCCGGTCCATCTGCAGAAATCTGCAGAGTTGCGAATTGTTCTGGAAACAGCATGTGGCAAGATTGGGGTGGAAATGGAATGTGAGAGAGTCATGTTAGATGATTACTGAGACAGGTTTGGTAAGATAGGGCAAGAAAGCTCAATGCAAGAACCCTGTAAAAAAACCCGATACAACTCGTACTTAGCCAAAAAGTAACTCACGATTATGCCCATTATTTTGGAGTGCCTTTATTAAATGCATTGTTTATTCCTGGCTGTCTCAATGCAACAGTAGTCACAGTCAGGTACATATTATATTCCAGGGCTGCCTACGGCTGATGGAGTGATGTAAGTGTGGATCCGAGGACCTGTTGACAAGATACTACACACTGAGAGTTCATATGATTTGGGCAGTTAGCAGACAGTTGGTGTTGCAATAATGAGGATTGCTGTTGGAGCAGAGAGAGCTGAATATACCACCGTTCAGGAGAAACGTTTAAGTGCTCAGCCTTAGCCCTTCGATCTTGAAACCCTCCAACTGCCCCCTCAGGCTGGTTTGGATGCAATGGCTCCTTTTCACCTGTGAAAGTCTGTGAGGTCTTCACCCATAAGGTCTTCTGCAGCCAGGAACTCCCCTCTGTGCTAGTCTGGCTAATGTGTACCTGTGCTACCCAAACCACTTTGGTGTCTATCCCACACCTTGAGCAAAGTGACAGTCAGGTCGGTTGTTTGCATCAGAGATTCCTCTGTCTTGGTCCGTGGTCTCCTCACTGATAATGTCATCAGCCAACTCTTCAGTATAGATGATCCCTGCCACTGAATATCTGTTCTTGAAGGTACACTGGGGGAAGTGGGAGCTGAGAGGAGGTCAATTGAATAACCGAATGGTAAAAACCTGAAGAGAGCAATTGAGTTCCTTGAGCCTAAGTCTTTCGGATTGCTTATAAATAAGCCTCCTTTTCCCTCGACCACTGTTTTTTTCTATTTTACATACTTATGCCTTTCCTTTTGGAAGCATCCATTGAATCTACTTCTAGTGTTCAACGAGCTTGTGGTGAGGCAATGCATCCAATTCCTAACCACACGTTGGATAAAATGTGTTGTTCCCGATGCATTTAAAGCTGCGTTCTCTGGTTATTTATTCCCCAACTGTCAAGGAAACATTTCTCATCATTTATCTGGAGCCACTGATGATCTTTAGCACTTCAAACTACCTCATGTTAGCCTTTAGCATTGAAAGGCTGTTAGAAACAACATGGGTCATCCGTGAAGCTTTAAAAGCTATGTGATAACTGGGCATCATCAGCAAAATGTAATGTGTTTACAGTAAGACAACACAGTTTTAAAAATGCTTCCTTGTAATGTCTTCAATAATATGGCTTGAATCGGTGGCTTGGAAAACTGAATGGATCTATAATTGGCTGTATTTTTGATAATTCTTTGTTATGGGCATATTTAGCAAATTAACCTAAACACAGGTTTGAAGTTAGAAACTTTCTGTTCCCTAGTAAAATGGTACTAGTGCCAACTTTTCAATATGTAACAATCTTAGCATCTAATCATTTATGAAATTAGATGTGTAGGCTTCTATAGAAGTGAAACGGTGCTGAGCACTAATGACAGACTTGACTGATAATGAATGAATGAAATATATTAGATTGCCAAACTTCCAAAGCACTGTTCCTCAAGTTTGCTCATCAAAATCTTTTCAAAATCTGAGTCTCAATTGACCCATGCCAATAATTTCCTCAAAAGGTTTCATGACTTCGGTTAAACATGACCAGTCTGTTCCTGAGAGGTGAATGCTCTTTTACAAGGTGTGGAGATGCCGATGTTGGACTGGGCTGGACAAAGTTAAAAGTCACACACCACTAGGTTATAGTCCAATAGATTTATTTGGAAGTACTAACTTTCAGAGCATTGCTCCTTCATCAGGTAGCTGTGAAGCAGGATCATAAGACACAGAATTTATAGCAGAAGTGATATTAAGTGACTTATGTCGAGAGTGTGGTGCTGGAAAAACACAGCAGGTCAGGCAGCATCCGACGAGCAGGAGAATCGATGTTTTGGGCATAAGTCTTTCAGCTTATACCTGAAACATCGATTCTCCTGCTCTTTGGATGCTGCCTGACCTTCTATGCTTTTCCAGCACCACATTCCCGACTCTGATCTTCAGCATCTGCAGTCCTCACTTTCTCCTTACGTCACTTACAATCCTGCTCCACAGCTAACTGATGAAGTGGCAGTGCTCTGAAAGCCAATACTTCCAAATAAACCTGTTGGATTATAACTTGGTGTTGTGTGATTTTTAGTTCTTTTACAAGATTATTCAGTCGATACATCTGTTCACTTTCTTTTACACTTAAAAGGAATGCCCTGTAACCCTTTCATAGAATCCCTACAGTGTGGAATCAGGCCATTCAGCCATTGAGTCCACACTGACCCTTCAAAGAACATCCACCCAGACTCACTCCCTATCCTATCCTATCCCTCTAACCCTGCATTTCCCACGGCTAATCCACCTTTGGACTGTGGGAAGAAGCCAGTGCACCCAGAGGAGCCCCACACAGACCGGAGAGAACATACAAACTCCACACAGACAGTTGCGTGAGGGTAGAGTTGGACACAGGCCCCTATCACTGTGCCATCTCATTCTTGTAACAATGTTTTTAAGAATGTGTCTTAAAATTCAATCATCATGAAGACCCAAATGGGAGCAGAAAGTAGAATATACAGCCTGTTCCTCTATTCAATAAGATCACAGGCTGATTTGTTTGCATTTTGAATTCCACAATGTTATCAATCCTCAATAGCCTTTAATCTCTTTGCTTTAAAACTATTTAATGACTCTACCATCTAATGAATTCTCCCATCTTCTGAGGCAGAATTCCAAAGCTCTACAAACTTTCAGGAAGGAGGAAGTTCTCCGAACCTCGGTCCAGAAGGAATCTCTTGGTAAGGTGCCACCCCAGAAGATTTGGGAGCAAAAGTAAAGTACAAGAGATAAGAGGTAACATGCTGACATGCACTATTGATGGGCTAACAGTCAGAAAAGAAGGAGTAGGAACAAATGGGTCATTCTCCCGTTGGTAGGTGGTGTCCAGTTAATCACTGTAAGAATGCTTGGGCCCTAACAGTTTACAATACTTATCAATGATTTGGATTTGGGGACTGCATAGATTTTTTCCCAATTTGTGGTTGGTTCAAAGCTAAGTGGAAAATGCCTGTTGTGAGGAAGATGCAACACGTTTTCTCGAGGATTTGGACAAGCCTCGTGCATGGGCAAAAACATGACGGATGGAAGAGCATACAATATGAAAAAATGTGAGGTTATCCATGTTGGCAGGGTAAACAAATGTGCACAGTGTTTCTTAAATAGTAAGTGTAGATGTAATAAGTTGTCCTTGTGAAAGCATTGCTGAAGACTAACATTCAAGTGCAGCAAGTTATTAGGAATAATGGTACACATTGGCACCAACGACATAGGTAGGAAGAGGGGTGGGGAGGTCATTCAAGAGCTCAAGGAGTTAGGCTGGAAGCTAAAAGCTAGGACAGACAGAGTCGTCATCTCTGGGTTGTTGCTGGTGCCACGTGACAGTGAGGCAAAGAATAGGGAGAGAGTGCAGTTAAACACGTGGCTGCAAGGCTGGTGTAGGAGGGAGGGCTTCAGATATTTGGACAATTGGACTGCATTCTGGGGAAGGTGGGACCTGTACAAACAGGACGGGGTGCACCTGAACCAGAAGGGCACCAATATCCTGGGGGGTAGGTTTGCTAGGACTCTGCGGGGGTGTTTAAACTAATTTGGCAGGGGGATGGGATCCGGACTTGTAGTCCAGCAAGTAAGCTAGCAGTGTGTCAGGATGCCCAAGACTGTAGGGAGGCTGTGGAGAAGGTAGCACTGACAGGGACTACTAGCGGACACAGAGATGGGCTCAAGTGCGTATACTTCAACGCAAGGAGTATCAGAAACAAGGTGGGTGAACTTAAGGCGTGGATCGGTACCTGGGACTACGATGCTGTGGCCATCACGGAAACGTGGA
>NC_057716.1:14160764-14213149 GCF_004010195.1 Chiloscyllium plagiosum | reverse complement strand
AAAAGGAAGAAAGATCCTATGAGGAGGCAGGGATGGCCATGGCTGACGGGGGAAGTTAAGAAACATATAAAGTTAGAAGAGAACAAGTATAACATAGCAAAGATAAGTGGGAAAACGGAGGACTGGGAAGCTTTTAAAGAACAACAGAGGATTACTAAGAAGGAAATATGCAGGGAAAAAATGAGGTACAAAGGTAAACTGGACAATAATATAAAGGAGGATAGTAAAAGTTTTTTTAGGTATGTGAAAGGCAAAAAAATGGTTAAGACTAAAATTGGGCCCTTGAAGACAGAAACAGGGGAATATATTACGGGGAACACAGAAATGGCAGAAGAATTGAATTGGTACTTCAGATCTGTGTTCACTGCGGAAAACACAAACAATCTCCCTGAGACAACAGCGGCTGAAGGACCTGAACTTAAGGGAATTTATATTTGCCAGGAATTGGTGTTGGAGAGACTGTTAGGTCTGAAGGTTGATAAGTCCCTGAAGGAGGTGGCTCGAGAAATCGTGGATGCGTTGGTGATTATTTTCCAGAGTTCGATAGATTCGGGATCAGTTCTTGCAGATTGGAAGGTGGCTAATGTTGTACCACTTTTTAAGAAAGGTGGGAGAGAGAAAGCAGGAAATTATAGACCAGTTAGTCTGACCTCAGTGGTGGGAAAGATGCTGGAGTCTATTATAAAGGATGAAATTACGACACATCTGGATAGTAGTAACAGCATAGGTCAGAATCAGCATGGATTTATGAAGTGGAAATCATGCTTGACTAATCTTCTGGAATTTATTGAGGATGTAACTCTGAAGATGGACGAGGGAGATCCAGTAGATGTAGCTTTTGATAAAGTCCCACATAGGAGGTTAGTGAGCAAAATTAGGGCGCATGGTATTGGGGGCAAAGTACTAACTTGAATTGAAAGTTGGTTGGCTGATAGGAAACAAAGAGTAGTGATAAACGGCTCCATTTTGGAATGGCAGGCAATGACCAGTGGGGTACCGCAGGGATCAGTACTGGGAGCGCAGCTTTTTACAATATATGATAATGATATAGAAGATGGTATTAGGAATAACATTAACAAATTTGCTGATGATACTAAGCTGAGTGGCAGGGTGAAATGTGATGAGGATGTTAGGAGATTACAGGGTGACCTGGACAAGTTAGGTTAGTGGTCAGGTGCATGGCAGATGCAGTTTAATGTGGATAAATGTATGGTTATCCACTTTGGTGGCAAGAACAGGAAGGCAGATTACTACCTAAATGGAATCAATTTAGGTAAAGGGGCAGTACAGAGAGATCTGGGTGTTCTTGTACACCAGTCAATGAAGGCAAGCATGCAGGTACAGCAGGTAGTAAAGAAGGCTAATAGCATGCTGGCCTTCATAACAAGAGAGATTGAGTATAAAACAAAGAGGTTCTTCTGCAACTGTACAGGGCCTTGGTGAGACCACACCTGGAGTACTGTGTGCAGTTCTGGTCTCCAAATTTGAGGAAAGACATTCTGGCTTAGTGCAGCGTAGGTTCACGAGGTCAATTCCTGGAATGGCGGGATTACCTTACACTGAAAGACTGGAGCGACTGGGCTTGTATACCCTTGAGTTTAGAAGACTGAGAGGGGATCTGATTGAGATGTATAAGATTATTAAAGGATTGGACACTCTGGAGGCAGGAAACATGTTTCCGCTGATGGGTGAGTGCCGAACCAGAGAACACAGCCTAAAAATACGGAGTAGACCATTTAGGACAGAGATGAAGAGAAACTTCTTCACCCAGAGAGTAGTGGCTGTGTGGAATGCTCTGCCCCAGAGGGCAGTGGAGGCCCAGTCTCTGGATTCATTTAAGAAAGAGTTGGATAGAGCTCTCAAGGATTGTGGAATCAAGGGTTATGGAGATAAGGCAGGAACAGGATACTGATTAAGGATGATCAGCCATGATCATATTGAATGGTGGTGCAGGCCCGAAGGGCAGAATGGCCTACTCCTGCACCTATTGTCTATTGTCTAATTATGACCCTCTTCTAATGCCATTTAAAATTACATCTCTGTTTTCAAGTCTGTTTCTTGTGTCCTAGTTTCAATGAGTGCAGGATGGGAAGCTCAAGTTCTTGCTTTTTTTTAGTGATATTTAAATGTTACGCAGAGAGGACACCACATACCACAGACTCACCAAACTGATGTCTCCTTTCTTTGCTATAGAGCAAGGATGAATTCCAATTCATCCAATGAATCTGGAGCAGTCTCTGACTGTCTGTCTTTGGGGCTTCACCTGGCTAGCTCCTCGAGGTGATGCTGATTGCTGGCTGGTGGTTCCTCACCTCACCCACTCCTCTTGGTAATATTGAGTCACTGCCTCACTTACTCACACCTCCTCATTATTTAGTGACATTTTGTTTGAAAACTTATTCTCTTAATTGGACCTTGCAATACCCAACAAAGTTTAACAGCGTTTCACTACAATAAGTGAAATCACAACATAAGTCAATATCAAAAGTGATTGTGAAAAGCAATATTTTATTAAGGCATTACCAAAAAATGATAAAGAGTAGTTAATTATACATATTGGCAACATTTGATTATATAATCTGTGATACCCCTTGGCAGAAACAAGGTAAGCCTTGCTGGTATGGTTCTGTGGTTAAGTTACATCACTGTTCAGTAATTTACTTATTACTTCCATGATTTGAAGTATATAAACATGGAGTACAACACAAAAGCAAAGAGGGGGAACCGTTCAGCCGGAACAGACAGAATGAAGATTTCTTTTTCCTCATCCTTGCTGCAAATCAGATTCTCCAATGTTTTGGTAAGCACTGGGGTGTTGTGTAATCTAATTATGATCAATTTCTTTTTCCAAAGTTGACCAGCTAGTTAATATGGATTGCAAATGTATTGATCACACATTGCTTTGCTTTAAGATTTGGAACAAATGTGTGGCAACTGTGAGATTCCTGCAGTTTCCAAGGCACTCTGTGCCTCAGTTAAAAAATAGAGTGGAGATGTTACAAATAACGACCTCTTTATTTGTTAATGCTATGAGTGTCACAATACCAGCTCCTCTGATTTGTCTCTGATTTGGAAACAAGTATTAAGAGTATAAGTTGTACTTATTTGTTGAATTTGCAATAATTTTATGGTAGGCAATAATAGAGCAGTAAAATTGGTTATATATAGATAATACAGAACAAAAGAAGCAAAAATTAAAGTCATGAGCTCAAAGAGTAGAGGTAGAGAGAGAGAGAAATAGCAACACAAAGACAGATAAGACAAGGGCAATACTCTCAGATTTTTCCAGGGAAACATGCAGGTTATTGATCACTGCAATAATCCTTCCTTTTCTGAAATGTAATGCTTGTGAAATTCTCTTTGATATGTCACCCGTGGATGCCACAAATCTTACACTTTCTTTGCTAGATTGTTCCTATAGGACAACTCCTGCTCCAGGTAAAATGAACATTTGATGTCCAGAAAACTGTATGCCATGAAAATGCCAGAAATGACTCAGCAGGATGTCAGCTGAAAAGTCCCCTAGACACTGTAAGTAATAACATTTCTCACATCCTTCTTTGATGTAATAAAACAGTGGACAAAAGCCTTCAGTACAGTGTTTCTGATAAAAATCATTGACTAGCCACAGGCTTGACTATGATTACATCATTAAGCTAACTGGACTAACTTCAGTGAATACTTTTATTTTTCATGTGACAAGGTCAATGTGCACATTACAAACATTTATATGCATCAATATCCAAGGAAGTAAAATCCTCCCTGCCACTGAATGAAGGGACCATGGCAAAATCATCTGGATATACAGGTGAGTGGTACACTGAGGACTTTCTTGATGCCGAGACCTAAGCTTTCCATTTTCCAACCAAGCATTGGTTCTTTCTACTGGATTATCACTCATTGTCACCATTATTATTTCCAAATTTTACCTCATTAATATACAGTTTCCCAGTTTCCTGCCATCCAGGTTGGTCAAGGGAGTGGGCCCTGGTCAGTCCTGGGGGTGTCAGTGGGATGAAAGTCAAGGCAGGGGCAGTGTTACCAGGGATATTGCTGTGCTGGTCAAATAGGGAAATTCCATGTTGAGGTTTGGGGGCATCAACCTGGAATTGTAGAGAGTTGAGGTTGGTGAAGGTGGAAAATCCGACTCATAAAGTGGGGAGAGAGAGTAGAGCGCGGGAGGTCATGGGATGCGGAGAGAGTACGGTTACCATTATCGTGACCTTGATGGTAGAAGTAATGTCTCACAATGTGGCCAGGATTAAGTTGTAGAGGTGGAGTTCAGGAGGTAAGGATGGGAGTGCCGGTCTCCCCACTACCTCTGCCCAGTATGCCACATCTTCCTTATTTGTCCTGCTCTGAGCAACTGGAGCAGGTGAGAGGATGTGATGGAGGCTGATGAGCTGGGAGAGCTTGAGCAATTTTCTGAAGAGGAGGATGAGGACACTAAGCAGGAGAGACATCATCTTCAGCATGAGCGGGTGCAGCAGTGTCGGGTGCTACAAATTGGACAGGACTTGATTGACATCCGGTTCTGGTAGGTGAGAGTTAGGTTCAGTGTTCATTGCTTGACAGCAGCATTGTTGGGGCTCTTTGGGCTGGCAGTCCATTTCTATTCGAGAGGCTTCTTTTCTATTGGTTTCTCTTGCTGAAACATTTGTAAGTTTTCTCTGTACCACATTGACCTAAGACACTGGGCTTCAATAGGCTTTGGAAAAGAGTCCTGGAGAGACGGACATGGTGAGGGGAAGGGGTAGGGCAATATTGAGGGGAATGGGCATGGAGAGGGTGGAGGATGGGGAAACAAGCACAAAGGCTGCTCTTAGCTTGCAATGAGAGAATGCCTGTCTGGGCACCCATAAAGTGATGTGATGGCCTACTGGTATTGTTGCTGCATTGTTAACCCAGTGACCCAGATAATGTCCTTAAGACCAGCATTCGAATCTTGCCATGGTAGATGTTGGAATTTGAATTCAATGGTAAAAAAGGATTTGGAATTAAGAGTCTAATGATGACCATGAATCTAGTGGCAGAAAATTCAATCTGGTTTACAATTGCCCTTTAGGGAAGGAAACTGCAATTCTTACCTGCTCTGGCCTACATGTGAGTCCAGACCCACAGCAATGTGGATGACTCTTACCTGCATTGTAGGCAATTAGGGACGGGCAATAAATGCTGCCTAGCCTGTGACACCTTCATCCTGAGAATGAATAATTAACTATGGTGCTAGGCGTGAGGTGGTAGTGGGGGTGGGGGTTAGTTGACAACTTTCTGCCAGAAATCTAGCTACATGCATATTTAACTTGTTGACAATGACAATTGCCTGGGAAAAGCTGATTACTTTTGAATGGCGATAATTTAAGACCTGTCCTGTTTTGGAGCACTATAACTGAATTCCATTCTCCCCCCATAATACTTGTAGAAAGCTGCAACTTGCAGCAGCCTGGTCATGTTTGAAGCTGGTGAGATCCATAGTGTTACAGTAGAATGCAGTGAACCAACAACAGCTAGTCCCACACAAGCACCACCGACAACATCAACTCCAATATCATTATTCATTGCAACATCATCGAAAACTCCAACTTCAACACCAACATCAACACCATCATCATTGAAAAGCAGTCACTCATCAGATGAAACCTGGAGAGTAATAACTTTGTGTTTTTGATTTTCATACTCATTGTCCCTAATACAATGGGCTGTCATCTTATTTAGCAGCCTCCTGTGCAGCACTTTGTCAAAAGCCTTTTGGAAATCCAAATAGATCACGTCCACTGGTTTTGTTTTTGTCTAACTTGCTTGTTACCTCCTCGAAGAATTCCAACAGAGTTCTCAGGCATGACTTCCCCTTGAAGAAGCTCATGCTGATGCCACCCTATTTTACCATGCACTTCCCCAGACTTTGCAATCTCACCTTAATAATTGACTGTCATCAATGACCAACATCAGGCTAACAGGCCTGTAGTTTCCTGTCTTCTGCATCCATAAAGGACATTTTTTAATACAGGTTTTTTTCCAACATTTGACAATAGTTTCATGGTCATCATTAGACTCTTAATTCAACATTGTTATTGAATTCAAATTCCACCATCTGCTGTGGCAGAATTTGAAGCTTGGTCCCTAGTGCATTACTTGGGTTTCTGGATTAGCAGTCGAGGGTGTGGTGCTGGAAAAGCACAGCAGGCAAGGCAGCATCCCAGGAGCAGGAAAGTCAATGTTTTGGGCAGGAGCCCTTCATCAAAAATGAGGTCTTCATCAGAAATGAAGGGTTCTTGCTCCTTGGATGCTGCCTGACCTGCTGTACTTTTCCAGCACCACACCCTCGACTGCTAATCCAGAAACCCAACTCATGCACTAGGGACCAAGCTTCAAATTCTGCTACAGCAGATGGTGGAATTTGAATTCAATAACAATGTTGAATTAAGAGTCTAATGATGACCATGAAACTATTGTCAAATGTTGGAAAAAACCTTTATTAAAAAATGTCCTTTATGGATGCAGAAGACACTCTCTCGACTTTGTTCTCCAGCATCTGCAGTCCTCAGTTTCTCCTTTCTGGATTAACAGTCCAGAGATATTACCCTATGCCATCGCCTGTTATTCTTGTAAAATCCTGTGAATATCACCCTAACTGATCCAATCCCTCTTCATATGCCTGTCCTGCCATTCCATATGGTCACTACAGCACTCCTAGAAATGGATCTACACACATTCTTCACCTTTTGATTATATTTTCTTCAACCTCTAATAGGCACAAATGATCCTAAATTGTCAAATTTTTTCAATCTCCATGTTCAAATTGGAATTATGATTACAGTGTAAGTTCAGATGGTGCCCAAGTACTGATCTTTGTGGAACCCCACTAGTCACTGCCAACCAGGCATAAAGATGGCCCATTTATTCCTACATTGTTTTCTGTCTATTGGCTACTTTTAAGTCTTCAATAGCCTTCCCAAAATTTTGAGTGTTGGAAGATAGCCACCTAATGTGTCCATTATCTTTATTGCCGCTTTCGTCTGGGGTGTAGCTCATTTAGTCCAAGAATTTATCATCTTGCAATCCAGAATGCATTTCAATTACTACCTCTTTAATAATACTATTTTTGTTTTCATTCCTCAGTTTCACAAGTCCCTTTGATTGCATAATATTTTCTATATCTTCTTTGATGAAGACAGACAGAAAGTAATTAATTATTTAAGAATATAGAAACTGGAGTCAACTGCTCATCTTGTTCAGCCTGCCCTACCATTCAATACGATAATGGGTGACCAAAAACTGCCTTTGACTCACTGCATCCCTTTTAAAGCATTGGAAATTAGCAATCTGTCAAACTCTACCTTAAACATACTCAAAAGAATGAGCCTCACAGCTCTTTGTGGTAGAGAATCCCAAAGGTCACACCCTTCTGAGTAAAGCAATTTCTCTTCTTCCCACACATAAGTGACATTCCCCTTATTTTAAATTTATTTTTAATTGGTTTTAAACTCTCCAATCAGAGACAACATCTTACCTGCATCTATTCCTTTATTTGTTTCAATTAGGTCACCTCTCACTCTTCAAACCTTTAGAGAATACAGGGCTAGTTCCCCAATCTCTCTTCATAAGACCATCCCACCATCCCAGGAACAATTCTGATGAATTATCCTTGCACTCCCTCCACTATAAAGATTTGTTTCTAAGATAAAGCGAACAATATTGCACTCAGTACTCCAGGGGTGGTCTAACCAAGCTATGTTATCTACCTAGACTTCCAAAAGGCCTTTGATGAGGTGCCTCACGGGAGGTTGCTGAGTAAGCTGAGGGCCCATAGTGTTTGAGGTGAGCCACTGGTGTGATTTGAGGATTGGCTGTTTGACAGAAGGCAGAGAGTTGGGATAAAAGGTTTTTTTTGGAATGGCAACTGGTAACAAGTGGTGTCCCGCAGGGTTCAATTTTGGGGCCCCAGGTGTTCACTTTATATTTAAATGATCTGGATGAAGAAACTGGGGGCATTCTGGCAAAGTTCACCATTGATACGAATTTAGGTGGATATGCAAGTAGTTCTGAGGAGGTGGGGAGGCTGCAGAAAGATTTAGATAGTTTCGGAGAATGGTCCAAGAAATGGCTGATGAAATTCAATGTGAGCAAATGCGAAGTCTTGCATTTTTGAAAAAAAAAGCACAGATAAGAACTATTTTCTAAACGGTGAGAAAATTCATAAAGCCAAAGTAAAAGAGATCTGGGAGTGCTAGTACAGGATTCTCTAAAGGTTGACTTGCAGGTTGAGTTGGTTCTTAAGAAAGCAAATGTAATGTTGTCACTTATTTCAAGACGATTGGAATATAAAAGCAGCGAGGTGCTACTAAGACTTTATAAAGCTCTGGTTAGACCCTATTTAGGATACTGTGTCCAGTTTTGGGCCCCACACCTCAGGAAGGACATACTGGCATTGGAGCACGTCCAGCAGAGATTCACACTGATGAACTCTGGAATAGTAGGCCTAACATACAATGAACGGCTGAGGATCCTGGGATTGTATTTGTTGGAGTTCAGAATATTGAAGGGAGATCTAATAGAAACTTACAAGATAATGCATGGCTTAGAAAGGCTGGATGCTGGGAAATTGTTTCCATCAGATGGGGATACTAGGACTCGTGGGCACAGCCTTAGAATTAGAGGGGGGTCAATTTAGAACAGAAATGAGGAGACATTTCTTCAGCCAGAGAGTCGTGGACCTGTGGAATTCACTGCCACGGAGCGTAGTGGAGGTCGGGATGTTAAATGTTTTCAAGGCAGAGTTTGATAAATTCTTAATCTCGCAAGGAATTAAAGGATACGGGGAGAGTGTGGGTAAGTGGTGTTGACTTGCCCATCAGCTATGATTGAATGGCAAAGTGGACTCGATGGACTGAATGGCCTTGCTTCAACTCTTATTCCTTATGGACTTATGGTCTTAATAATTGAAGCAAGACTTCATTACTCCTGTACTCAAATCTTTTTGCAATAATTTCCATTAGTTTTCCTAATAATTTGCTGTACGTGTATATTAATCTTCAGGGATTCATCACCACATTCCCTTTGACCATATACGCATCCGAACTGTTTATCATTGAAAAAATATTCTGCACACCTTTTCTCCTACCAAAGTAGATACCCTCATACTTTTGCATGTTATGTTCCTTCTGCCATGGTCTTGTCCACTCACTAAACCTGTCCAAAATCTTCTGAAGCCATTCCCATCATCCTCATAACACACATTCCCAGTCAGCTTTGTATCATCTGAAAATTTGGAAATATTACCTTTGGTCTCCACCTCCAAATTTTTTAGTTTTAGGTTGTGAACAGATGGCGCTCAAGTACTGATCCTTGTGGTATCCCACTAGTCATTGCCTGCCAGGCATAAGAATGGCCCATTTATTCCAACGTTGTTTTCTGTCTGTTGGCTAATCATTAATCTATACCCGTGAATTACCTCCTATCCTAGTCAGCCTTATGTGGGGGTCTGCATGGAAAACCTTCTGAAAATCAAAATGTATCACATCTATTGACTCTCCTTTGCCAATTTTGTTAGCTATGTCTTCATAAAATTCAAGTTTAATAAACATGACGTTTTGTCACAGATCCGTGCTGACTACGCCTACTCTGATCGTTATCAACCAGCTATCTATGTATCACATCCTTTATGATAATTTCTAGCATTTTCACGACTACTGATATAAGGCTAATAGTTCTGTAGTTCCCTATTACTCTCTCACTCCCTTCCTAAATAGTGGACTGACACTTGCCTACCTTCCAATCCACAGGAAACATTATAGGATTATAAAATTTTAGAAGATAATCACCAATGCATTGACAATTTTCTTCAATCTTCGAGGATGAAAATCATCTGATCCTGGGGATTTATCAACTTTCAACCTCTTTAATTTCTCTAGTGCAATATTCTTACCAATGCAAATTTTCTTCAGCCCTTCATCTTCCTCACTACTTGGATCTCTACTTCTGAGAGATTCCTTGCATCTTTCGCAGGGAAAACAGACACAAGGCCATAATTTAGCTTCTTTTCCCACATTTTAAATTCTCCTGACTGTGTCTTTACTGGACCCACATTTGTTTAAGCCAAATATTTCCTTCTTATATACCTATTGTAGCTTTTACAGTCATTTTCATATTTTTTAACCAGATTTTATTCATATTCTATTCTCATTATATTTATCAATTTCTTTTTCCTCCTTGGTTATACTTCCCATCTATTGTGCTCCCAATCCTCAAGAATTGCTGCTATTTCTGGTAACTTTATAAGCCTTTTCTTTTAATATTACGCAATCCCAAACTTCCTTTGTTAGCTATGGTTGACTGACCTTCAGGAGTTTTTGCATTTTGAAGGAATGTATGAATGCTGTGAATCATTTAATAGCTCTCGTGCAATCATACCTTTTAATGCATTTTTCGCAATTCACCTCAAGCAATTTGTGCCTCATGCCTTCAAAATTTCTCATACAAATTTAACGCCTTTGTTTCAGAATGAACTGCTTCCCTTTCAAACATAATGTAAAATTCAGATGTGTTGTGGTTTTTCATTTCGAGATGTTCTTTTACAACAAGATCCTTTCCCTTTTCCTATACATGATACAATTACATATTATGTACTCTATTTGGTTTCTGAACAAAGCTGTTTAGAAGACCTTTCCTAAGACAGTCCAGAACTTCTACTTCCACAGCTTTAGTGCTCAGTTGGTTCATTCAGTGTATATGCAGATTGAAGTCACCCATGATTAATGTGTTGCCCATGCTACAAGTTTTTCACAAACTCCTGATTAATACCATGTCTATTAATACACTACTATTTGGTGCCTTATAAATAACTCTAATCAATGTTTGATATCCCTTTCTATTTGGTAACTCCACCCAAACAGATTCAACATTTTATTCTTCAGATCCGAGATTCTCCCTTACTAATGTACTGTTCCCAAGCCCTATTATCAGTGCACCTCCTCTTTCCTCCTGTCAGTCCTTCCTAAATATTGAATATCCAGTTCCCAGTCCTGGTCACCATGCAGCTATGTTCCTGTAATCATGATTAGATCATGACTTTGAATCTCTATTTTTGCCTCTTGAGCATTTACATTCTTGCAAATGCTGTGTGCATTCAGGTAGAGCACTTTTTACTTTGACATTACTCTGCTTTCGAAGCATACTCGATGCTCGACTTTGTTTTACTTGCCTTCCACTTTTCCTGGCATCTTTTTGACTTCCTGTCGCCAACTTTACTCCTTTCAATTTAGGTTGCCTTTCAGGTTCCCATCTCCCTAAACAAGTTAGTTTAAGCCACCCCAACAGCACTAGCCAATTTCCTGAAAAAGGTATCAGTCCCAGTTCCATTAAGGTGTAACTCGTCCAACTTGTGTAGGTCCCACCTGCCCCGGGACTGGTCCCAACTCCTCAGAAATCTGATGCTACCCCTCCTACGCCAGTTCTTCAGCCAAGTATTTAAACTATCAATTCTCTTTTTCTTATGCTCACTAGCACCTGGCTTTGGGAGTAATCCAGAGATTACTGCCCCTGAGTTTCTACTTTTTAATTTCCTTCCTAAACCCCTGATCTTTCTTTCGGGACCTGATCTTTCTTCCTACCTATGCCATTGGTACGAATATGGACCAAGACTCCTGGCTGATATCCCTCCTTGAGAATACTTTCCTGCTACTGTTCCTTGACGCCCTTGACCCTGGAACCTGGGAAACAGCTCATCACCCTGGAATTACATTCATTACTTATACAGAAACACCTATCTGATCCCATGGCCATGGGACCCTCTATAATTAGTACTCGTCCATTCTTCTTCCTTACAGTTGACTCAACCATGATGCCGTGGGATTGGCTATGGTTGGACTGCCCTGAGGAACTATCGCCTTCACCAGTTTGCAAAAAGGAATATTGATTTTCAACCACAATTGATTCAAGGACTCCTGTACTAGTAACTTGGTTTTGCCAAACTGTTCAGTAGTTATCCATTTCCTCTCCCAGTTGCCATTATAAATTCCCCTATCCCCACTTGTAAAAGCCACCTTTGTCCTTGTTAATGTTTTCCTCATCACATACCTAAATAAGATTTTACACTTCACCTTTGTTTCTTACTAGCTTGTATTCTTTTTTACTTTCCTTTCTCAGTTTCCTTGTCATTCTTTGCAGGGTTCTAAAGTGTTCTCAATGCTCATACTTAACATGTTGTTCTCATATCTGAATGAGTCACTTCCCTTGATATATGCAATCTGTAAATTCTTTTGTTAGCTATTACCAATTCACCTTCTCATGTTAATGTTTGTATTTTAAAGGAGTGTTTATCTGTTGTAGACCGTGTGGTATTTCTTTAAATGCTATCCTTTTCCTGTCAGTCACCAAATCATTTGATGTATTTTCCCAATCCACAATAGCAAACTTGCCCCATCATGCACTCATAGCTTCACTTGTTTGGATTTAGTCATAGAAATGGATACAGACATTTTGGTCCAACTCATCCATGCTGACTATATGTCCTAAATTAATCCAGTCCCATTTGCCAGCACTTGACCCACATCTCTCTAAGTTCCTCCTAGATGCTTCTTAAATGTTGTAATTGCACCAACTTCCACCACTTCCTCTGGCAGCTCATTCCATAAACGCCCCATTCTCTGTATGAAAATGTTGCCCCGTAGGTGTTTGTAAATCTTTCCTCTCTCACCTTAAACCAAGCCTTCTAGTTTTGGACTCCCGTACCTTCGGAAAAAGACCAAGCTATTCACCTTTCCATGCCCCTCATGATTTTATAAACCACTATAAGGGCACCCCTCAGCCTCCAACACTCCAGGGAAAATAGCCCCAGCCTATTCAGCCTTTCACTATAGCTCAAACCCTCCAGCCCCAGCAACATCCTTGTAAATCTTTTCTGCACCCTTTCAAGTTTGACAGCATCTTTCCTATAGCAAGGTGACCAGAATTGAATGCAGTATTCCAAAAGTGGCTTAACCAATGTCCTGTACAGCTGCAACATGACATCCCAACTCCTAAACTCAATGCACTGACCGATAAAGGAGGAGAAAGTGAGGACTGCAGATGCTGGATATCAGAGCTAAAGAAGGGCTTATGCCCGAAACGTCAATTCTCCTGCTACTTGGATGCTGCCTGACCTGCTGCGCTTTTCCAGCAACACATTTTTCAGCACTGACCAATAAAAACAAGCATACCAAATGCCTTCTTCACTACCATGTATATCATGTCTACCTGTGACTTCACCTTCAAGGAACAGTGAAACTGCACACCAATGCACCACAGGGCCCTATCTTTAAGTGTATAAATCCTGCCCTGATTTACCTTACCAAAATGCAACACCTCTCATCTCCCTAAATTACTCCTTGGCCCATCTTATCAAGGTTTCATTGTGCTCTGAAATAACCTTCTTCACTGTCCAATACATCAACAATTATGGTGTCATCTGCAAACTTACTGCTCTGACTCCAATCTTTCTGATGAAGGACTTTTGCCCGAAACATCGATTTCGCTGCTCCTTGGATGCTGCCTGAACTGCTGTGCTCTTCCAGCACCACTAATGCAGAATCTGGTTTCCAGCATCTGCAGTCATTGTTTTTACCTCTCCAATCTTTAGATTATGCCCTTGATCCCAGCCAGTAGAAATATTTTGTCTCTATCTGTTTATTTACATGTCTTGGAATTTTTGATCCAATCACACCTTACCCTTTGAAACTCTGGAAAACGCAACCCTAGTTTACATAATCTTTCCTTGTAATTTTCCCCTTGGAGCTCAGATACCTTTCTGCAAAAATCACACTGCTCTCCTTCTGAAATCAATATATCCTTCTTACAGAGTTATGTCCAGAATCGAAAGCAGTATTAAAGGCAGTGGCTAATCAGGCATTTTTACAGTGTAGATATGACTTCCACACCCTTGTATTTTAGTCCTCAGGATATAAAGGTCAGAATTCCATCTACCTTTTTTTGATTATTTTCTGCATTTATTCATGACATTTTAATTATCTATGTTGCTGGACCAAATATTTTTATTTGGGTCTCACTGTTTCCAGTTTTCCAATATTTAGGAAATACCCTGTTCTTCCCTTTGTAGTCCCAAAGTGGATGCCTGTATTGAAATCTGTTTGCTGCAGTTTACGTATAACTTAATGTGTAAACAGACATAAGTCTCAGGCGCAGTTTGAAATGTTCGGTTAAATAATATGTTCAGCTCTTCAAGTGGGGTTTGGACCCACCATTCTGCAGCTCAGAAAAAGGCAGTTGTACAACTGAGCTAAGTTGTCACACTGCTATCCAGGAGTGACTTAAACCTATCCATGTGGGACAGGCTGCAGAAAACTGAAGCTGGGCAATTCACAGATTTCACCGTAACTAAGTCCAGACTGGGGTTGAAGTTTTGGGGCGGGGGCGCGTGGAAATTAAAACAACTTTACTTCCTCTGGCCTTAAAGAAAATGCATTTTTATGTCAGGAAAACACAAGCACAGCAGGAAACATTATGGATCAAAAGGAAAAAAAATAGTTGAAACTGAAGAAAGCATAACTCAAAATGGGGAAAGCACAAATCAGGAGGGAGTAAGTCCAACTGGAGAGGAGGAAAGGACCATTCCAGGAGAGGAATATATGGCTCTCGCTCTCAAAGGATCTATAACAACAACTCACTAGACTGAAGGCATGGTAAAACGCAGACACAGTATATGTTACCAAAGATTATTTGTTATTTCTTTGAAGAGTAAATTGTCCTTTTTTCTGCTTAATTTTTGTGTTACAGAATTACAACTTGCAAATATGTTTGTTCGTGTTTACCATCTGCATGCGTAATAACCTAATCCATTTTTCCACTCAATGCCCCTATCTTTTTATTGAGCGTTATCTTTTGGTTTATTCACTCATGTTATGTTGCTATCATTGGTGGAGATAGCATTTATTGCCAGGCGCAAATGCCCCTGAGAAGATGCTTCTTGAACCGGGGCAGTCTATGTGCTATACGTAGACCCACAATGCCATTAGGGAGGGAATTCCAGGATCTTGATCCAGCGACACAGAAGAAATGGCGATATATTTCCAAGTCAGAATGGTGGATGGCTTGGAAAGGAACTTACAGCTGGTGGTATTTCAATGCATCTGCTGCCCTTGCGTCTCTATAGTAGCAGTGGTGTGGGTTTGGATGATGTAGTTAGCTTGATTCAGAATGCAAATAGTAGTAGGGGAATTAATTACAATATTCTGACCAATATTTATTTGTCAATCAACATATTAGAAATATTGTAGTCGATTTCTTGTCAGTATGAGCTTGCTATGACCACATTGGCTGCAGCATTTCACATGTTACACAGTTCAAAGCGCTGTAAAGCACTTTGTAACATCCCAAGGGGCAGTGGATACCAGGAACTCTTTTCATTTATCCATATCCAGTCTGTTATTGAAACCATATTTAAATATTGGTTTGGTCAAATGTAATAGGTTTATATTCAGAAAAAAAATGCACTTGTTATTTTCTGTACTATTTATGATCTCCTGTATCTCTGTAAGGTCATTTTTCAGGTTGAAAAGTCCAAGATTCTTTAATCTATCATTAAAATGCAATTTTCTGCCACAGGACATAGGCTATAACAATCTGACAGGTGGCTGATCCACATGTAGATGCAAACCCCATGGCTGTTTCCATTTTAAATGGCAGCAGGTTTGTGCCTCTGGTGAGCAGATGTCACTGTCACATTTCAATGAGATTCCATCCCTGAGAATTGGGTAGCCCTTTAAATTAACACCAGCCGCCAGCCGATCAAGCTCCTTGTGACTCTTGAAACAGTTCGACCCAGCAGCTAACAGTATTGATACAGTGGGGCAGGAACGCTCTACCCAATGGATCTATCATCTTCTCACAATCGGACCATACCCACACCTATGCACCCCCCTCCCCCCCAACTACACCAGTGTCCAAACCTGTGGATCCCTCTTGGTCACCCTTTTCCCCCTAGACATCAGCTCTCCCTCTCCTTCTAACTCTTGACTGTTGGGGTGTTTCCCTACTTCCTTAGTCAACTGGTCAAACTCGGAGCCTGATTGGTTGCCACGCAGGGCATTGATTTTTTAAAAATCACAGCGGTTTCCTGCAATTTAATTTGGCAGGATCACTGCTCCCATCACAGGTATTATATACTCACAGACGTTGACAACACAGGAGGCCATTCGGCCTATCATGTCTGCAACAGTTTTTACTCGGTGAGCACACCCCCCCCCCCCCATTCCTGAAAATATTGGGGCCACCGAGTGTGATGAAGTGTCACCAGCTCATATTGGGGAACTTCAAAAATTCCTTAAGAATGAAATAATCTCTTTTTAACTTCTTTCTCTCACTCAGTTATATGGGAACAAAATTAAGGTGTTCCATATATCGTGCCTATTTACTGCAGAAAGAGCAAACGTTTCAGAACTAAACTCCTAATTCCATAGTGTGACTATAACCACCTCGAGGGAAACATGGAACTTTTTCTTTGTCAGTTCCATATCTATCCAAGACGGTCACTTTTCCTTGATTGAGAAGAGATTTTTTTCAGCTCATACACTGAAACTATTTCACCAAAAGTCTTTTCAGTAAATGGGAATCTAATATCCCCATGAAGCGTTTGGAAACTGTCATTCAATTAACATTGCTTATTAATTTACAGACTTTTTAAGAAGAGTGGATGGAGATGTAAAGGCAACAGAAACTGATGAACAGGAAGAAAATTCCAATTGGCTTTAATGGCTTAGTTTTAAAGCATTCAATGTGAACTAGATTACTACTTAATTATTAGTGTTTCATAATATAGCTTATTACATTGATACTCAAGATATTGTCACTGCTTGGCAATGCCTGGCATGCGAACTAAATCTAACAACGTGACTTGTACAACATATCAATGTAAACGTGAAGAATAAACAGAACATTGTCTAATTTTGTGTAACTGAAGTTCTTTCAGTTCAGTAACACAATAAGAGAAGCAACATTTACTTGTCTGTTGGCTATCCGTGAGATTTCATATGAATCCAGGTGCTGTCACAATGCTCAGCAAGTCAATGAAATTGAATGGAATGTCTTCCTTCATGCACAATCATCAAAACCTGCATTGAGTTGCCACAATTTCCGGCTCCTAATCTGTTCCCTGGTTATTACAAGCTCATGAGGCCATTTATGATCACACAAACAGTGGATGAGCTCATGAGCTCCCTGTAATTATACCCTGCACTGGCACACGTCCCTGCCTTTGTCCTCCTCTTCTCTCTGTCTCACTCTTGGGCATAGTAGAGGAAAGACATGTCTCAGAAGGGTGGGTAAGGAAGCTTCAGAAATATTTTACGATGGTTGCAGACCCTGTGTTAGAAGTCTTATGTTTGCAGTAAGAAAGGTAGAGCTTGTCGAGTGCGGAAGGGGGGTGGTGGTGTTGGATTGTCCCAGGAAATGACCCACATTGACATCTATCATTCCTATAGAGTACAATGTATAGGGTAGAATGAGAGACATGTGAATCATGGTGAGCAAACTGATTAAATGATTCTGACAGCAGTAAGGACGTTGAGACCAGTCAAGAGAGAAGCCATGGAGAGCTCTGAAAAGTTGTATTTGATAACTTACTTTATACAGGTATGCAGTGTTAGGGGGGATGAGGAGTACCATGTAGGTGAAGGGTAGATCAAAATTGGTAGGTGTGACGTGGTGGGCATCATGGAGACATGGCTGCAAGGGGATCAGGATTGGGAGCTGAATATTCAAGGATATATATCCTATTGAAAAGATATGCAGTTGGGCTGAGGTTGTGGCATTGCCTTATTAGTAAGAAACGAAATTAGATCAATAGTAAGAAATGAAGTAGGGTCAGATGGTATAGAATCTGTGTAGTTAGAATTGAAGAATGGAAAAGGTTAAAAAAACCCATAACTGGAGTTATGTACAGGCCTCCAAATAGTAGACAGGAGCTGGGGTGCAAGATATAGCAGGAGATAGAAAGATATGTAGGAAAGGCAAAGTTACAGTGATCATGAGGGAGTTCTCTGGGAAAATCAGGTTGGTGATGGATTACAAGAAAAGGAATTTGTGGAATGTCTACAAGATGGCTTTTTGGAGCAGCTCGTGGTGGAGCCCACGAGGGAACAGGCAATACTAGATTTAGTGCTGTACAATGAGGCAGACTTGATAAGGGAGCTTAAGGTGAAGGAACCCTTAGGAGTTTACTTTGAAATTTGAGAGGAAGAAGATAGAATTAGTGGTAATAGTATTACAGCTGAATAAAGGCAACTACAGAGGTGTGAGGGAGGAGCTGAGTAGAATCGACTAGGAGAGAAGCCTAGCAGGAGAGACAGAGGAACAGCAATGGCAGGGGTTTTAGGGAATAATTCAGGACAGCAGCAGAGATTCAGCCTGAGGAAGAAGAAGCAAGGTACAGGGAGGATGAGGCACCCTTGGCTGACTAGGGAAGTCAGGGTTAGCATAAAATCAAAAGCGAAAGCATATAATGTGGTGAAGGGCAGTGGGAAACCAGAGGAGTGGGAAGCCTACAAAGACCAACAGAGGGCAACAAAAAAAGAAACAAGGAGGGAGAAGATTAAATATGAAGGTAAGCTAGCCAGTAATATTAAGGAAGGCTTTAAGAGTTTCTTTAGATATATAAACGGCAAAAGAAAAGCAAAAGTGGACACTGGAAATTTGGGCCATGGGAAAATGATGCTGGAAAGATACTAGTGGAGAACAAGGAAATGGCTGAGGAACTGATTAATTACTTTACATCAGTCTTCACAGTGGGAGACACGAGTAATGTCCCAAAAATGTAAGAGAGTGAGGGGGTAGAGCTGTGTAGGGTGGCCATCACCAAGGATAAGTTGCTAGAAAAACTGAATGACCTGAAAATGGATAAATTACCTGGACCAGATGGACTACATTCCAGAGTTTGAAAGGAGATAGCTGAAGAGATAGTGGAGGTGCTAACGGTTTCAGGAATCACTAGAATCAGGGAGGGTCCCGGAGGACTGGAAAATCACTAATGTGACACATCTGTTTAAAAAGGGAATAAGGCAAAAGACAGAAAATTACAGATCAATTAGTCTAACCTCAGTCGTGGGTCAGACCCTGGAATCCATTGTGAAGGATGAGATTTCTGGAAGTGTATGGTAAAATAGGACAAAGTAAGCCTGGTTTCATCAAGGGGAGGTCATGCCTGACAAATCTGCTAGGATTCTTTGAGAAAGTAATGGACAGGTTAAAAGAAGGAGAGCCAATGGATGTTATCTACCTGGACTTTAAGAAGGCCTTTGACAAGGTGGGTCACAGGAGGCTACTGAGTAAGAAACGGGCCCATGGTGTCAGAGGCAAGGTGGTAGCATGGACAGAAGCTTGGTTGTCTGGCAGATAGCAGGAAGTGGGGATAAAAGGGTCCTTTCTCAGGATAGCAGCTGGTGACAAGTGACGTTCTACAAGGCTCAGTGCTGGAATCACAGCTTTTCATTTTATACATTAACGTTAAAGTTGAAGGAACTGAGAGCATTCTGGTTACATTTTCAGACAATATAAAGATAGGTAGAAGGACCGGTAGCATTGAGGTGGTGGGGAGGCTGCAGAATGATTTGGACAGGTTAGGAGAGTGGGCAAAGAATTGGCAGATGGAATACAACGTGGGAAAGTGTGGGGTCATGCACTTTGGTAGGAAGAATCGAGGCATGAATTGTTTTCTAAATGTGGAGAAAATTCAGAAGTCTGAAGTGCAAAGAGATTTGGGAGATCTAGTGCAGGATTCTCTCAAGGTAAATTGCAAGTTGAGTCAATAGTTAGGAAGGCAAATGTAATGGTGACATTTATTTTGAGAGGACTTGAATATAAAAGCAGGGATGTACTTCTGAAGCTCTTTAAGGCTGTAGTCAGGCCACATTTGAAGTATTGTGCACAGGTTTGTCCCCGTATTGTAGGAAGCATGTTCAGAGGAGGTTCAGGAGAATGGTCCCAGGAATGAAGAGCTTAACAAATGAGGAACGTTTGAAGACTCTGGGTTTATACTCAATTGAGTTTAGATGGATGAGGTGGGGGGGATCTAATTGAAATATACAGAATACTGAATGGCCTGGACAGAGTAAATTTTTCATCGGTAGGAGAGACAAGGACCCGAAGGCACAGCCTTAGAGTAATGGGAAGAACTTTTAGAACAGAGTTAAGGAAAAATTTCTTCAGCCAGAGAGTGGTGAATCTATGGAATTCATTGCCACAAAGGGCTGTGGAAGTCACGTCATTGGGTATATTTAAGATTGAGATAGATAGGTTCTTGCATACCAGTGTTACGGGGACAAGGCAGGAGAATGGGATTGAGAAACTTATCAGCCATGATTGAATGGTGGAATAGATATGATGGGCTGAATGGCCTAATTTCTGTTTCTATGCCTTATGATCTTATGGGTCATGTGTCAGGTAAGTTGATGAGTACTCAGGATAGAGCTAGGAGTTGGGGTGACTGTGGTCTTGTCAAATCCAGTCGGATGGGGGATTTTGGATCAGAGGGGAGTGCTGTTGTGTCCGATGGGGTCAGGATGGGATGTTAAGTTGGGCTAAGGCATTGTGGTAGATTGGACAGAGTGGGATCGAGAGCAGTGGCAAGTCATAGTAAGGGAGTTAATTTTGGGAAAGTGGCCTGTCAGATTGGGGCCACTTAGTCACTAGCGATGCCATGATTCAGTTTAATAATTACACAGGAGGGGGATCAGGCTTTAATCCTCTCATATTTCCTAATATTAAGCTTGAGAGAGTTGGAACCATCTGAAATCTCTGACTCTAATTTAGCTTTGGTGACTTTTATCAACTTCGTAGGTGGTCCTATTGTGGATCTCTGACCACTTCCCTGTTGATACTTGTGACCAATAAAATTTTACAAATTACATTGAAACCACAGAATTTTATATTAACTAACAAATTATGTGTTGATCTACAATAGATGGACTTTTAAGCGAAAGATTCCTATGCTGCTTTTTCACTGTGTTGTTTTTGTTGGCTTCTGGGCTTATACTAATTTTCAAATGCTAACATGAATCACATAGTATGGGAAGAACTGAATTAAATGTCTCTCACAGAGACTTGACGGGATGTATGACTTTTTTTTGCTTTGTTGGAACTATATGTTTCTGTAAGGGCTGTGTTCTCTTACAGAAGACCCAGCAGAGATGGTGGCACAGTGGCATACACCTGGGAGGGAGTTGCCCTCAGAGTCACCAACGTTGGCTCTGAATCCAACCCCCCGCCCTGTCCTCCAGTGATATTCATGGCATCAGGTCAACTTTGAGTACAGAAATGTTCTGCTGATTACCCCACACTGACGTGCCTCCCTCGGCTGGGGAATCCATCATCCTCCATGTGGTATACCACTTGCAGAAAATATTAAGGTTGGGAAGGATGCACAATGTACACTCAGTCAGAGACTACATCATTCAGCAGGAGGGTTGCCTTGACAGCACCAGTATAGACCGAGCTGCTTGAGTCTGAAAGAACTTTGCTGCCGGAATGGGTCAATAGGAGTTGGCAAAGGAGCCAACCAGAAGGAGCATGCTTGACATGATCCTTACCAATCTGCTTACCATGAATACATTTGTCCATGAGCAGTGTCAGTAAGAGTAGCCACCACATAGTTCTTAGGGATACAAAGTCCTATCTTCACATTGCGAATGCCCAACCTAATTTTGTGTGGCGCAATCACTGTGTTAAACGGGGTAGACTTCGAACAGATCTAGCAACTCAAGACCTGGCATTCATGAGGCATCAACAGCAGTAGAATTGTACTCCAACACTATCTGCAACTCTTGGCTTGGCATGTCCTCCACTCTACTACTACTGCCATCACACTAATGGATCAAGCTTGGTTCAATGAAGAGTGGAGGAGGCAAAGCCAGGTGCAGCACTGAGAGCATCTGAATTGAGGATCATCCTGGTGAAGTTACAACACAGGGCTGCATATGTGCTCAGCAGCATAAGCAACAAGTATTAGACAGAGCGAAGGAACTCCATAATCAATGGATCTGAGATTTGAGCTCTGCAGGTCTATCACACCCAGATGTGCGTTGCAGTGGATAACAAAACACTCACTGGAGGACGAGGCTCTATAAATGTCACCATTTTAAATATGGGGGAGCCAAGCTCATCAATGCAAAAGATAAAGCTGACGTCGCTGCAATGATCTTTGGTCAAAAGTACCAACTGGATGATCCACCTCAGAGCTACCCAGCATCACATATTGGCTAATTCTATGCACTTCATGTAATATCAAAAGAGAGGCACTGAATACTTCAAAGGCAATGATCCCTGACAACATTTCAGCAATAATACTGGTGATTTGTAGTTTAGAATTTGCTGCAGCCCGAGCCAAACTGTTTCAGATATCTAAACCACTGGCATCAACCCGACAATGTGGAAAATTGCTCCGTTATGTCCTTGTACACAAAATGCAGGGCAAATCTAACCCTATCAATTATCACCCCATCTGTCTACTCGTGATCTTGAATAAAATGTTGGAACATATCATCAACAGTGTAACCAAGCAACCCATGCTTAGCAATAATATACTCATTGGTGCACAGTTTTTGATTCCACCAGGACCACTCAGCTCCTGACTTCAACACAGCATTATTTTAAACATTGACAAAAGAGCTGAATTCCACTGCTGAGGTGAGAGTGACTGACCTTAACATCAAGGTTGCATATGAATGAGTGTCATGATTTAGAGATGCCGGTGTTGGACTGGGGTGTACAAAGTTAAAAATCACACAACACCAGGTTATAGTCCAACTGTTATAGTCTAATCGTTGCACTATAACCTGGTGTTGTGTGATTTTTAATTATGAATGAGTGTGGTATTAAAGAACCATTGGAAAACCAGAGTCAATGGGAATCAAGGTGAGAACTGTCTCCTGTTTGGTGTTGGATTCAGCAAAAAGGAAGATGACTGTGGTCACGAAACCAGCCACGAAACGACACAACCAGCTATCCTTAGTAGCCACACAAGCAGATGACAAGCAACATGAATTCGACTGGGACAACACTACTATTATAGGACAAGCCAAACAAAGAACAGCGATGGAATTCCTAGAGGCATGGCACTCATCCACAGATTCAATCAATAAGCACATCGACCTGGACCCAATGTACCGACCACTGCAGCGGACAGCGGGAATTGACAACCGGAAGCGGCAGATTCTATCCACTACAAATGCCGAAGGAAAGATCACAGAAGCGCTTCACAGGAGGCTCCCAAGCACTGAGGATGTCACCTAGACAGGGGACGAAACATCTGCAACACAAATTCCCAGCTCGGCGAACAGAACCACAACATCTGCAAACTTACTAACTATATGTCTAATGCTCACACCCAAATCTTTTATAGAAATGATGAATAGTAGTGGACCCAGCATCGATCCTTGTGGCACTCCACTGGTTACAGGCCTCTAGTCTGAAAAACAACCCTCCAACACAACTCTCTGTCTACTACGGTTGAGCCAGTTCTGTATCCAAATGGCTAGTTCTCCCTGTATTCCATGAGATGTAGCCTTGCTAACCAGTATCCCATGGGAAACCTTGTCAACTGTCTTACTAAAGTCCATATAGATCACATCTACTGCTCTTCTCTCATCAATCCTCTTTGTTACTTCTTCAAAAAACTCAATCAAGTTTGTGAGACATGATTTCCCACGCACAAAGCCATATTGCTTTTCTCTAATCAGTCCTTGCCTTTCCAAATACATGTACATCCTGTCCCTCAGGATTCCCTCCAACAACTTGCCCACCACCGACATCAGGCTCACTGATCTATAGTTCCCTGGCTTGTCCTTACCAACTTTCTTAAACAGTGGCACCACGTTATTAAACTTCCAGTCTTCCGGCACCTCACCTGTGACGATCGATGATACAAATACCTAAGTAAGAGGTCCAGCAATCACTTTCCTAGCTCCCACAGTGTTCTATGGTACACCTGATCAGGTCATGGGGATTTATCCACTTTTATGCGTTTCAAGACATCCAGCACTTCCTCCTCTGTAATATGGACATTTTTCAAGATGTCTACATCTATTTCCCAACATTCTATATCTTCCATGTCCTTTTCCACAGTAAATACTGATGCAAAATACTTGTTTAGTATCTCCCCCATCTCCTGTGGCTCCACACAAGGGCTGCCTTGCTGATCTTTCAGGGTTCCTATTCTCTCCCTAGTTACCCTTTTGTCCTTAATGCATTTGTGAAACCCTTTTGATTCTCCAATTGCCAAAGCTATCTTATGTCCCCTTTTTGACCACCTAATTCCTCTCTTAAATATACTTTTACTTCCTTTATGCTTTTCTAAGGATTCACTCGATCTATCTTGTCTATACCTGACATATGCTTCCTTCTTTTTCTTAACCAAACACTCTATTTCTTTAGTCTTCCAGCATTCCCTATCAATACCAGCCTTTCCTTTCACCTGAACAGGAATATACTTTCTCTGGATTCTCGCTGTCTCTTTCTGAAAGCTTCCCATTTTCCAGCCATCCCTTTCCCTGCGAACATCTGCCCCAATCAGCTTTTGAAAGTTCTTACCTAATTCCGTCAAAATTAGCCTTTCTCCAATTTAGAACTTCAACTTTTAGATCTGGTCTATCCTTTTCCATCACTATTTTGAAACTAATAGAATTATGGTCACTGGCCCCAAAGTGCTCCCCCACTGACACCTCAGTCACCTGCCCTGCCTTATTTTCCAAGAGTAGGTCAAGTTTTGCACCTTCTCTCATAGGTGCATCCACATACTGAATCAGAAAATTTTCTTGTACACACTTAACAAATTCCTCTCCATCTAAACCTTTAACACTATGGCAGTCCCAGTCTATGTTTGGAAAGTTAAAATCCCCTACCATAACCATCCTATTATTCTTACAGATAAATGAGATCTCCTTTCATCAGAAAATGAACTGGGCTAGCTTTATGAGTAGCATGGCTACAAGAACAAGGCAGGAGCAAGGAAGCATGCAACTAGTATCTCATCTCCTGACTCCATTAAAAAAAGCTGTCCATCATTTACAAGGCCTAAATGTGACAAAATGCTCCTTTCCTTTCTGGATGAGTGCAGCTCTAACAATACCCAAGATGATGAAATAATTCAAGACAAAGCCATCTGCTTAATTTACACCACATCCACAACATTCACACTCTCCCCCACCAATACTCAGTAGCAGTGGTGTGTACCATCTACCCGATGTATAGCTAAAATTCACCAAAGCCTCTGAGATTGCACCTCCAAAGGCCATGACCATGACCACTCAAAGGACAAGGGCAGCAGATACATGAGTGCATTTCCCCTTGCAAGTTTCCCACTCAGTTTTCAGAATAATCGCTGTTCCTTCAGTGTGGCTCGGTCAAAATTCTGGAGTTCCCTTTCAAATGGCTTGATGGGATGATGGCTCTGCCTATATCACATGGACTGCACCTGTTCAACCAGGCAGCTTGTCACCATCATCACAAGGCCATCTTGAGCTGGGCAAAGGATAGAGGGCCCCTCAGCCAGTCACGTCCAAATCTCATGTATGATTTTAAAAAATATAAATGACACACTTGACATCACTTCGGTAATACAGAGGATGCTCATGAGCTACAAGTTGAATTATCCGTGGATTTTCTGTTTGGTGAACATACAGTTGGAATAGCATGGAGGAGAACTCTACTCCCACTTTCAAGATATTTTAATCTCGTTGTTAATTCAGGACATTGAGTGCCTTCAAAGCAGAGATTAATAATTACTTGATCTCGCAAAGAATTAAGGGCTACGGGGAGAGTGTGGGTAAGTGGAATTGAAACACTCATCAGCCATGATTAAACGGTGGAGTGGGCTCGATGGGACGAATGGCCTTGCTTCCACATATCTGTCTATGTCTTCTATCTGCTGTTACTTTTAAACGCAGTTCACCAACGTGGTTCTCTAAATCATGTGACTTATTCCAAAACAAGTACTCGGTTGGGCTGAGTTGTGGGTTTTCATTGTTGGAGAAGTTTGCTTGTTTTCCCCCTTACCAAAAGGTAATTGTTATTTATAATCTGTTGAGGTTACTTGTATTAGTTTTAGAACTTGTCTGGAACTGATATTGCTAAAGTCACATGATTTGTAGTCTGCTGTCTTAAGATGTTTCACTCTTTTAAAAGCACAGCTTTAAAATTTGTGTTGCCTTCATATCTGTACTAGGTGTGACTCTGGTTCAAATGTTCATCTAATATATGTATTTATGCAACTCTAGCATATATACTTCCTGCAGTCCTTATTTTAATGATATAGTGCACATACATGAATATGTTAGGAGAAAGTGAGGACTGCAGATGTTGGAGATCAGAGTCGAGACTGTAGTGCTGGAAAAGCACAGCAGGTCAGGCATCATCCGAGGAGCAGGAGAATTGACGTTTTGAGCATAAGCCCTTCAGCTGGAGTGAGGCTTGTGAGCCAGGGGACTGAAAGGTAAATGGGAGGCGGGACGGGGCTGAGGGGAAGGTGATAGGTAGATGAAGGTTGGGGGATGGAAGGTGATTGGTTGATGAGGAGGGTGGAGCAGATAGGTGGGAAGGAAAATGGACAGATGAAGAGGGTGGTGCCGAGTTGGAAGGTTGGATCTGAATAAGGTGAGGGGCGGGGAAATGATGAAACTGGTGAAATCCGCATTGATCCCATGTGGTTACAGGGTCCAAAGGTGGAAGATGAGGCGTTCTTCCTCCAGGTGTTAGGTGGTTAGGGTTTGGCGATGAAGGAGACCCAGGAACTGCAGGTCCTTGGTTGAGTGGGAGAGGGATTTAAAGTGTTTGGTCATGGGAGGTGGGTGTCCCAGAGATATCCTCTGAAACGATCCGCAAATTAGTGTCCTGTTTCCCCAATGTAGAGAAGACCATATCGGGTGCAACAGATACAGTGGATGATGTGTGTGAAAGTACAGGAAAGTTTCTGTCAGATTGGAAGGATCATTTAGGGCTTTGGGCAGAGATGAGGGTGGAGGTGTGGGCACAGGTTTTGCACATCTTGTGATGGAAGGGGAAAGTGCCGCATGTGGGGTGTGGGTCTGACAAGAGTGTCGCAGAGGGAATGGTCTCTCTGAAAGGCAGATGGGGGTGGGGAGGGAAATATATCCCTGGTGGTGGGGTCAGTTTGTAGATGGAGGAGGTGGTGGAGGATGATGCATTGTATGCGGAGGTTTGTGAGGTGGAAGGTGAGGACCAGGGGGATTCTGTCCCTGTTGCGATTGGAGGGTTGGGGTTCATGAGTGGAGGTCGGGAAGTGGAGGAGATGTGCTGGAGAGCATCATCGACTGCATGGGAGGGGAAATTGCAGTCCTTGAAGAAGCAGGCAATCTGGGATATTCTATGGTGGAATTGGACCTCCGGGAACAGATGCGGCTGAGGAATTGGGAATAAGGGATGGCATTATACCACCTATGCATGTAATACTTATTGCCCAATGATGATCTTTCCCTTTCCCCACTATACAGAGAAGCAGGTATGGAAAGTCCATGGTCAGGTTTAGAACTAATTCAAGAATTGATTGAGCGAGATTAAAACTGGCTTGGGACACTTGCGAGTATCAATGCAGGGCTTGATGTACAAAAAAGATTTCAGATACTTGGTCATTGACACCAATTGTGGGGCATGTGACCCCAAAACAAAAGGATGGAATCCAGCTCAACTGTTTTGGGAAGGTTCACTAAATTGTCATGTGCTGGCATGTGCACATAGAAGTAAAAAAAGAGAATTAAGAATTAAGGTGAGTAGCGAGTGTTGAACAATATGGGAAAAGGTATGAGTCCTATAGTACATATAGTGGAAGATCAACCATTGTGGATTTAAAGATATTATTGTGGTGTATGTTTGTAAATATACAGAGTGTGATGAACAAGCTTGGTGAAACTACAAGCATAATAGTCATGTGCAAATATGATATGGTGAGACATAGATTAAAAATAGTTCAGAATTGGAAATTAATATTTTGACAAAAAATCAGGGCAAATAGAGAATGAGTAAAGGGCATTGGGGCTATAGCGTTGGAAAGAGGGACTGGCTTTAATAGAGCAAAGGCAAAATCCATTCAGTTAGAGGTGTGAAGCAAGAAGTGTATGTTCAGGCTACAGGAATACAACATAGTTAAACAATCAAATCTACAGAGAAAGCACAGTGACAGAGCTATAGAATGCTACTACTGAGGACTAATTACCCAACCAGCCATTGAAATTATGTCACAGTAAAGGGTAAGGAGAGGAATCCAACTATAAAAATAGATTCTTGCTAAGCAATGCAATCAAATGTTATCAAGGATTAATTAAAATCTGGAAATTCAAACACAAGCAGGTTAGATCTGATCTTATTGAATGGCCGAGCAGTTTTGAGGGTCAAATGACATACCTATTCCCTGTGTCCTATTAACCTGAAAAGTTAATTCTGATTTCTCTCCATCGATGCTGCCAGACCAGCTGAGCTTTTCAAGCAATTTCTGTTTTTGATACCTTTGCCCTATTTCTTATGTTCATATGAACATAAGGCATTGCTGCATTTGGTGATTGGGAATGAGGTTGGGCGAGTTGACCAAATATTTGTGGCAGAACACTCAGATAAGCATTGATTGTTGTATCATAAGGCTGGACAAGCAAAAAGGAAGAGCAAGGAGCAATGTAAAATAGAATTTCTAAACTTGGAAAGCTCCAATCGTAATGTGATAAGAGAGGAACTATCCAGTGTCCAACAGTGAAAGCAGTAACAGATCAATGGGTGATCTTCAAGGGGGAGATGCCTTATGTACAGGCTCGGCACAAAGTAAGAAGAGGAAAAGGTAGGGGAACTAATGACAAGTTGTTTTGGTGATAGGCAAGTTGGGGAATATGATCAGATGGAAACAAAGTGTACGTGATGTATATTCGGTGAATTCTTCAAGCAAGAACCAGACAAAATCAGCAAACTGAGACAGGAAATGAAGAGGAAAATTGGACCAGCAAACAGAGAATATGAAAACAGGATTGCAGTTAATAAAAGGAAATATAAATACCTTCTGCTCATGTGTACCTAGTAACTCAGTATTTGGAGGAGAGGTGAGGCTTATTCGAGACAAAGAAATGATACATGTTGAGATAGCAGGGCCAGTCCAAAATACTTACTGGGTATTTTATGCTGGCAATAAGTAAGGAAGAGAAGGCTGCCAACATATCAGTTGTAGTGGAAATGATTAAGATAATAGAAGGAATGCTAATTGAAAGTTTGGATGCACTAGAATGGCTGGCTTTCTATCGAAATATCCAGTAACCATGCAGTGACCAGTAAGTTTCATGTTTATGAGTTACTTATTTAATCTGATTATTTACCACTTTTTTATTCCATTGGAGTTCATGACAAATAATTAATAAAGTTACCAATTTATGTAGAGCTTGGATTGTTTTGATTATGTAACTGGAAATTGACACACATCACTGCTTATTAAAAATTGCGACACCCAGTGACGCTTTTGAACACATAGTTAACAAGTGGGAAGAATTTGAAGGAAACAAAATGAGTGAAGTTGTGCATTACTTGTGGTCAGATTACATCACTGATGCAGAATGTGAGTTGTTCTGCCTGAGGTATATAAATGTTGAATAGAAACAGGCAGCAGGCAAAGACAGAAGAACAGAACTGAAGTGTCTATCAACATATCTAAACAGACAAAATGAAAATCATTTTTGTTATATTTGCCGTAGCCCAGATCCTCTACTATTCTGGCAAGTATTGAAATATATTAAGGAATGATTTTACTGTGTAAATTGTTGTTGTAAGCATTGGATGTTAAACCAAAAGACTATCACTCAAAAATATATTCATCTTTAAATCCCTTTGCTTTTAGATTCTGGGATTCCATGTGATCAGTCGACCAATTCACAGACACCTGAGGCAGTAAATGCTACAATTACACAAGTGAATCAGATGTTTGCAATGAATAATCTCTTCCGTATTGTGAGCTGCCAAGTACTAAATGTAAGTGTCACCAAATCCAATTGATTCCCTTTAGTTTTTTCCTTGTAATGAACATTAGCTTTACACATTTTATGGAACGTGCTATGAATTTAGAGTGAGAAATTTGGTCATAGTCAAGAGATAGACAATAAGTTGCAGCATTTTAGGTTGGAATTATTTGCATTAGATCTACATCTTATTAGAAGCACATGCATGATTGTATTTTTTTTGTCCAATTCGATTATTATTTCCTCTTGACACCACCACTTTTTTAATTGCTTCAATGTGAACAAATAATCTTGACATTCCTTTGTAAACATCATAATGGGATTTCCCTGCTCAAACATTTACTTACCTGCGATGAGATTGCAGTTTTATTCTAGAGGTGACAATAGGAGGCTCTAGCCATTAGATACTGTTGAAAAGCAAATATTCAGCTGGTTCAAGTCCATCTCTCTCCGTCAGAATAGCAAAAGCAAAAGACAGCATATGCTTGAAATCTGAATAAAATATTGCAAAAGAAGGGAGGCCCTTAATACTGCAACTGGATAGGAAAACAGAGCCATGCTGAGATCTGTGTCCTGGAAAATCAAGTAACTATGACTGCAGATAGGGTTTTAAACTAATTAGAGGGGCTGGGGGGTTTCGGAGAGGGGGAATATAAGCATATGAAGCAAGAGGACATGGCAGCATTACAGGGCACGGTACCCAACGATACCCAAGTGAACAAGAAGAGAAAGATGATACAAAAATAGAAAAACAGCAATACATAGGGTCAAAAGGGGAAAGAGTGGTAAAAAGACAAAATTAGTGGCTGTTTTTAGATTAGATTACAGTGTGGAAACAGGCCTTTCGGCCCAACAAGTCCACACCGACCCGCCGAAGCGCAACCCACCCATACCCCTACGTTTACCCCTTACCTAACACTACGGGCAATTTAGCATGGCCAATTCACCTAACCTGCACATCTTTCGATTGTGGGAGGAAACCGGAGCACCCGGAGGAAACCCACACAGACATGGGGAGAACGTGCAAACTCCACACAGTCAGTCACCTGAGGCGGGAATTGAACCTGGGTTTACCGGCGCTGTGAGGCAGCAGTGCTAACCACTGTGCCACCGTGCCACCCACGGCTTTCTTGAATGTTTATGGTATTCAAAGCAAAATAAATGAATTAATGGCATAAGTGCAAGTTAATGAGTATGATCCTTTAGATATTATAGAGACATGACTACAAAGAAGCTGGGAGCCAAATATTCAACAAAAGTAATACATTAATCATGGGTGACTTTAATCTTCATGAAAGCCGACTGACCAAAGTCGCCATGAGGCAGTATTCATGGACTGCATTTGAGATGTTTTCCAAGAACATTATGGTTCTGGATCCAACCAGTGATCAGGCTACTCTGGTAAATATTTTGCCTCAGTCTTTGGAGTGGAAGACAATAACAGTATTCCAAACTTACTGAATATTCAACGTGCAAAAGAAAAAGAAGAAAGCAAATACAATAACTATCACTAGAGAAGGGATTAGAGGGAAAGTAATGAGATTAAAGACCAGTAAGTCTCTTTGACTGAAGAAGTTTCGCTTTATCTCTGTTAGAAAATGTCTTCCCTTTACTCTAAGGCTATGTTTTTGTATCCCAGTGTCTCCTACCAGTGGAAACATCTTCATTCTGTCCACTCTGTCCAAGTCATTCAGTATTCTTTATATTTCAATTAGATCTCCTCTCATCCTTCTAAACTCCATCAAGTCATCAAATGTTCCTCATATATTCAGCTTTTCATTCCTGGGACCATTCTCGTGAACCTCCTTTAGACATGCTCTAGGGCCAGAACATCTTTCCTGAGATATGGGGCCCAAAACTGCACACAGTACTCCAAATGTGGTCTGACCTGAGCCTTGTACAGTCTTAGAGGTACATCACTGCTTTTATATTCAAGTCCTCTCAAAATATAAGCCACCATTGCATTTGCCTTCCTAACCACTGACTCAACCTGCAAGTTTACCTTGAGAGAATCCTGGACGAGAACTCCAAGTTCCTCTGCACTTCAGACTTCAGAATATTCTCCCCATTTAGAAAATAGTTCATGCCTCAATTCTTCCTACCAAAGTGCATGGCCTCACACTTTCCAATGTTGTACTCCATCTGCCACTTCTTTGCTCACTCTCCTAATCTGTCCAAATCCTCCTGCAGCCTCCCCACCTCCTCAATGCTACATGTACCTCTGCTTATCTTTGTATCCTCTGCAAACTTAGCCAGAATGCCCTCAGTTCTGTCATTTAGATCATTAATATATGAAGTGTAAAGTTGTGGTGCCAACACTAAGGTTTGAGGAACACCACTTGTTACCGGTTGCCATCCTGAGAAGGACCCTTTCATCCCCATTCTTTGCTTTCTACCAGACAGCCAAGCTTCTATCTATGTTAGCACCTTGCCTCTAACACCATGGATCCTTATCTTACCCAGTAGCTTCCTGTGCGGCACCCTTTCATAAGCCTTCTTGAAGTCCAGGTAGATAACATCCATTGGCTCTCCTTGGTCTAACCTGCTCATTACTTCCCCAAAGAATTCTAGCAGAATTTTTAGGCATGACTTCCTCTTGATGAAATCATGCTGACTTTGCCCTAGTTTACCATACACTTCCAAGTATTTAGAAATCTCAACCTTCACAATGGATTCCACAATCTTACCGGTGAACAAAGTTAGGTTAGGATGTAATTTTTTAACTTTTACCTTACTCCCTTTTTCAACAGGTGTGTCACATTAGTGACTTTCCATTTTTCTGGGACTTTCTCTAATTCTAGTGATACCTGAAAAATCACTAATGCCCCCACTATTTCTTCAGTGACCTCCCTTAGAACTCTGGGGTGTAGTCCATCTGGTCCAGGTTATTTATCGACCTTCAGGCCTTTAAGCTTCTGCCCTGGGAGACAGTAGTTGGGTTAAAACATGTACTAAAAGCTAGCTTCTACTCCTGATAGGAGTAAGAATGTTCATCTGGTCTGCTTGTATAATTATGAGATGTTTGTCCTTTTGTCTTTTAAGTTATTAAATGTTAGTAAAAAAATACTAGGCCAATATGCTCTAAATAAGTTAGAAATTGTACCTGTACTTAATAAAAGAATAAAGGATATTAAACTGATTACGATAACTGGGTTATGAGATTTGTCTACTGTTTGCTGGTGTGAATTTCACTTAAGCACTGTTTTGGCTGTTAGTTTCTTAAAGGGGTAACAGTCCAGGTAAAAGGCATTTAACAAGTACATGCTAATAAGGGGAAGTGTTTGGTGTTCTGTAATGCATTCGGGTCTTGGAGATAGTTGGCAAGGGCTGATTATAATTAGAATGTTTTCTGGAGACATGATGGTGGGGATGGTCTTGTTCTATACACGACACTTATTCAGAGGTAGCAGGGACTGATAAGGTGTGAAAACGCAGTAATGGGTTTGAAAGGGTTGTTTTGATTAGAAAGGGTTGTTTTAAATTTGATTTATCTTATGACAGTAAAATATACTACAGAACCGCAGTTTTATAAATGAATGAATGAGTGAATGAATGAAACAGTGTTATAGTAGGGAGTTATGAGTGGGTTAGAAAAGGAGTTATGAATGAACAAAAATAGAGCACTTGTGAGTGGGAAATATAAAGTGTTTGTGAATGAGTTAGTGAAGGGACTTAGAATACAATATCTCGCAAGTTGAATATTCATATTATGTTTCAGCTACTATTTACACTTCTGAAAACAAGGTATTGAAATATGCAATGACTCTCATTTATTAAGAATAAAGGATAAAGTACATTGAAAATTGTGTTACAATTATTTAGTTTTAATATTTGGAACTTAATTTGTTAAATGTTAGACAAATGCTCATTGTCTAGATAAACTGATAATAACTCTGATGTAAATTATGAGGAAAGATGTGTCATTTATAACTATTAATATCTTTCCTTTAGAGTTTGGATTTCAATAAGTAACATTTGGGTTCTAATTTTCTTTATGGAAGGATTTAGCCATGAACTAGGTCAGTCTTTATAAACCATGGTTTTAAGCCAGTATGTTTCAGAAAGCACATGACCGAAGGCCTCTTGGAGAATTACGAATTTTAGTTTGATATTGTGAGGCTTTATGACTGGAAAAGAAATAAAACATTGAGCCATTTGCTTATCATAAACTGGGATGAGCAAGTTTTTCTTTAAAAAGACAAAATAATTAAAAGCTTCTAAATTCAGTCTGAAGGAGACCTGACTGAAGTCATATATTCGAATAGCTGATCCCAGGAAAAGGAATTTGTTGAGAACAGTTAAGGCAATAAGCTACCTCTGTGTAAGTGTTTTATTTTGTGGGAACTTCCCGACCAGAAAGGTTTGCTTGGTACTCTACAGGTTATTAAAAGTCTGAAGAAGCCTAAGATATCAGTAATGTGAGTATTCACGGGAAAGGTTTTCACAACGTATAATTCCTTTTTTGGTAAGGAACTTGAATATTGCAGAAAAACACATCCTGGCAAAGTTTTTCATCTTGCACACTTTGTGACAATTCACAAGAAATTCACAACAACTTTTTTCATTATGTATGAGAAGAGATTGTTAATTCTGCGACAAGAGGACTTAGATTGGTAGAAATGTTGTCGTGGACAATGCATCAATTCAATGACAAGTGACAATTAACTGCCAATTTGATTAAGTTTAAACCAGGCAGTTTGACTCTGATTAATCAAGGCTTTGCGCTGAAAAATGAGCCAAAGAACCAGGAGAGGGAGTCGAGAAGGAAACAAAAGGAATCCATATTAAAGCACTCATTGCCATATCCTCATTATCCTATGCCTTCCAAGGACCTTCAAGTAATGAACACTGAAGTCATCTCTTTATGCTGAGGGAAAGGCCACTGATAAAGCAGTTAATTATATTTTTGGCTCGGGCATGACCTTGAGGAATTCCTGCAATGTAGTCCTGTGGTATGACCCCAACTGATATTATCATTGTATGAGTGAGATCACAGACTAAAATCTGGCTTGATAAATAATATTTTGCTTTTCTTTTGAGGTGGTCAATTTCTGACACACAAGTATATAATGCTCCAGATCTGTTTTTAACAATAAAACTGATATTTATTATGCAAAAAAGTACAAGCTATTCATATGGAGCACAATTCAATGGCTTCAAAACACAGTAAACATACAATTCCTTGAATACAATACAATATCCAACAACATCTCTTTATAGTATTCAATCACCAGAGAGAATTCCCTTTTCTATCACATCTGTAGATTTGACCTGCCTGTTACGTCAATTCCTTGTCAAGTTTGATAGCCTCATGCTTATGTATTCTCATGAATGGAATTATAATTTCTCAGCTTTGAATATCTCCTTCAGATTCCTAACCAAATATTTCTGGTTAAGAACTTTGAAACTAAAGGCCTTCCATTAAGTTAGTCGATTTTCTAACTTTTCTGTTTCCAACATGATTAATGAGGGTAGAGTGGTAGACATTGTCTACGGGTTAGTAAAGCCTTAGACAAAGTTCCACATGGTATACTGATTCAGAAAGTTAGTTCACATGGGATTCAGGGAGAGTTTGTAAATTGCATACAAAATTGACTTGATGGCAGGAGACAGAGGGTGATGGGTAGAGGGTTGTTTGTAGGACCAGAGGCTTATGACCAGTAGTGTTCTGCAGGGATCTACGGTGGGTCAACTATTGTTTGTCATTCATATAAATGATTGGGATGAGAACTTAGGAGGCATGGTTAGTTAAGTTTTTGGATGACACCAAAATTGGTGGGATAGTTGGTAGTAAAGAAGATTATCTAAGATTACAAATAGAACTTGATCTATTGGGCCAATGGGCTGAGGAGTGACAGATGGAGTTTAATTTGGATAAATGTAAGATGTTGCATGTAAGATGGGGCAGCACAATGGCTCAGTGGTTAGCACTGATGCCTCACAGCACCAGGGTCCCAGGTTCGATTCCATCCTCGGGTGACTGTCTGTGTGGAGTTTGCACATTCTCCTTGTGTCTGCGTGGGTTTCCTCCGGGTACTCTGGTTTCCTCCCACAGTCACAAAGATGTGCAGGTTAGGTGAATTGACCATACTAAATTGCACATAGTGTTTGGTGCATTAGTCAGAGGGAAATGGATCTGGGTGGCTTACTCTTCGGAGAGTCGGTGCGGACTGGTTGGGCCGAAGGGCCTGTTTCCACACTGTAGGGAATCTAATCTAATTTTGGTAAAACAAACCAGGACAGGACTTATACAGTTTAGGTAGTGCCCTGGATAATGTTGTCGATCAGAGAGACCCAGGGATTCAGGTACATAGCTCTTTAGAATATTGTGTCACAGGTAGACAGGGTGATTAAGAAGGTGTTTAGCATGCTTGCCTTGACTGCTCAGACCATTGGGTATAGGAGTTGAGATGGCATGTTAGGTTGTACAGGATATTGGTGAAGTTACCTTTGGAGTACTGTGTACAGTTCTGGTCACTCTGCTATAAGAAGAATATTATTAAATTAGAGAGGGTTCAGACAGGATTCACTGGGATGTTACTGGGACTGGAGCATTTCAGATATAAGGAGACACTGGATAGGTTGTAACGTTTTCCACAGGAGCGTAGGAGATTGAGGGGTGACCTTATAGAAGTTTATAAAGTTATGTGGGACACAGATAAAGTGAATAGCAAAGGTCTTTTCCTGAGGGTAGAGGAGTTTTCAAATATAGGGGGCATATATTTAAGGTGAAAGGAGAAAGATCTAAAAGGAACTCAAGGGGCAAAGTTTTCATGCAGAGAGTGGTTCATATGTTGAATGAACTGTTAGAGGAAATGGTAGACGCAGGTACAGTTGCAACATTTAAAAGTCATTTGGACAGGTAATGGACAGCAACAGTTCAGAGGGATATGGGCCAAATACAGGCAAGTGGGACGAGTTCAGTTTGGGAAACTTGATTGCCATGGATGTGCTGGTCCGTAGGGTCTGTTTGCGTGCTGTTAGACTCTATGACTCTATCCAACTTCAACTGCACCTTTCACAAATTGAAAACAAGTTCCAAACTTTGAGATTTTCCCGAAACAAACCAACAAAAAAACCTTGAGTCTTCTAATTAAAAGCAAGCTCATGCCCGAGAATGATTACTCTGTCCACTTGCAGAACTCTCCTACTACAAACAGTTTTTTACCACTGCAGGAAGTCACTCTCTCTCATACTCATTTGAAAATAACGTGCTTTCAAAATAATGACAATTAATCATTAAATCCTTTCATATACAGAGACCAAAAGCCACATGCCATTGGTTCAAAACTCAAACACTAAAATAAGTTCTATTAAAATATAATATATAAATCACACACCTTGTATCATACCTGGGACTTAGTTGGTTGGCCTCCAAAAATCACAAACATGTTCTTTTGTGCTAATTTGTGTCAATGCCTTTTCCTAGATTAGTCTATACTAAGTTCTTTTGCACCTTTTCATGTTATGAATAACTCACATTAAAATAACGCCTTCAATATAGAAGGCAGAACTTACACATGGGTCCTCTGAATCTGACTCATCAGAATTTGAGTTAACAGACAATGATCAGAAAAACAAATCACACCCTAATCATTCCAGGTTGGTCAGCAAGTTGAGCCGAAGGCTCTACTTTTGTGCTTTACAACTCAATGACTTGAAGTACCTAATAGGAATTTGGGATATTGCTAAGCTTGATATCAGGATGGAACTCATCTGTAATTATGCTATTGCTACATCCTGAAAGATCCAACAACTGAGGCCAGAACATTTCATACCTCTGAGATTATTTACTTAAATTGATAATGCACAACTTCTTTACTTCATTGATGTTATAATAAATAGTTGGCAAAGTTACCAAAAATATTTAAGGCTTGGTTTGTATTGATTATGAAATTGGAAATTGACGCACATCATTCCTTACAAAATAAATTGCAGCATCCTGTGATATATTTGGACACATAGTTAATAAGTGGTAAGAGTATGAATGAAATTAACTGAGTGGAGTGCAATGATTGTGGTCTGATTACATCATTGTTCTATTATGTGCTCTATTGTTTTGCATGGCCTGATGTATGTAAATATTGAAAAGAAACAAACAAGAGGCAGAGAGAAAATATGAGTATACAAATAGGAGCATGGGTAGGATATTGGGGATCTCAAACAAGCTTCATCATTTGTAAGATCATGGCTAATCTGATTATGGCCTCAACTCGATTTTTCTGTTTACCAGCTTTAACCATTGATTCCCTGCTTAAACAAGACTCTATTTAATTTAGGCTTAAAAATACTCAATGATCCTATCCTCATTACTCATTAGGAAAGAGTCCTTGATTTACTAACATCCCTCTGAAAAAAATAAATAATTTCCTCATCCCCCATCTTAACAGATGATCCTTCATTTGTAAATTGAGTCCTCAAGTTCTAGTGTCTCCTGGAAGGGGAAACATCCTCATCGTACCCACACCATCGAACACCTTCAGGATCTTGTATACTTCAATAAGATTGCTTTCTGAAGAATGGAATAGAACTATATGACACAAGGAAAGCAGACAAAATGAAATATTTCTCTTCAATTTCACTGTAGGCCAGATCTTCTGCTGTTCTGACAAATATTGAGTGAGCTCTGGAATGATTAGGGTGTGATTTGTTATTCTGATCATTGGCTGTTAACTCAAATTCTCATGAGTCAGGTTTAGGGGACCCATGTGTAAGTTCTGCCTTCTTACAATTAAAGAAAATAGTAAGTGCTTTAAGATTTTGCAATTCATAACTTTTTGCTGCAAAATAATAGTTGTAAGTGCCTCAGAATTCCATGGATTTATTGTATTTATTGACTCACAATTAAAAGAAAATTCTTCTGTTGATTGTGCGAATGTTTTTACTGTGAGAAAAGTACCGTTGAGACGTATCATAGTTCAAGTCAGTGTCATCTGTAATCGAACAATTAGTTGTTTAAATCATTTTAAGAACTCATGTATGATGGCATATTCTGCCCAATAACCTATTATTAACATTTCTTTCTTATTCTTCAACAAGAACAAGCTTTACATATATTTTGTAAATATTACAATAATATTTCCCTTTGCAAACACCTGCTGATCTGCAATGGGGCTGAAATTTGAATTCAGAAGATGGTAGAAACAGGCTATTTACCATAGTCACTAGATGTTGCTGAAGAGCTTATCTCAATTTGCTTATGTCCAACCCTATTCACCATCACAATTAAAGTAAAATCCTGAAGAATTGGAGGAGGTGATATTTCTAGCAATGCAACGTCATCGTCATTTTCTTTTTAATCAGCACATTTACGTTTGGAATCAATTGAGTCAGGAAAACCAAGCCCTGTGTTATTGTTTGTAAGTGTTATCTGAAATGTATTTCATTAAGTGTAACTCTATCCCTTTGTTTAGGCCACTGATTTAGGAGAAGGTGCAACGGATTTTGATATTGTCATCCATGTCCAGGAAACTGTATGTGCTGTAAATTCTGGATTGGATCCGGCAAATTGTACATTGCTATCTACCCCAGATGCCGTGAGTATTACAATGCTAACCATTTACTGCCTTGTTCTAATTAAACCTTAAAATGGCATATTGACCTGCCATGCAACATGTGAAATTTAGTCCTGCATTGGTTGATAATTCACATTGACCCCCACACAGCAGTAGGTAATAAAGCATCCATTTGTGAGTTAGCATTACAGAGATAGCTTTGGAAGGTTCTGTTGTTAACATGGAACAAAGTAGGGTCAGTGATAGGGCAATATTATAATGAACTACAGCTCTAATTTTGATGCAGTATGGACTTCCTCCATAATCCAGCTGAATGGGACTGCCCTCAATTGATTCTTTCCTGCTTATCCCTTAATAGTTGTGCTAAGGCTATTCCTTCCCATTTCTGAATAGTTACCTTTAGAACACATCCTCAGTTCCCGTCTCTTCCTCATTTATATTGCACCTTCATGACTATTCTACAAGAAACAGTCTTGAACAAAGTGACAGTACCTTGTACACTATATGAAAAGGGTGCTGATTTGTTGGGCCATCACTGGCATGGAGATTCAGCAAGAACCTGTTAATCTTAATTCTCAGGAAAGGCAGTTAGATTCTGATAGCCTTAGCTGTCTCCATGACAAATTTTTTGAAGAATGTGCAATATCCTTACAAATTCATTTTGTCTCCATAAAATAGAATCATGTGCATTGATGCAAATTGCTTTCAGTACATGTGAATGCATCACACTATGGACTCAGGTGATAATCTTAGATTAGGTTCTAGTGTAGCTCCTAGCATTTCCAGATTGTTTCATAACTGATTTTCTATGTCAGAATCACATCAATGGTGGATAAACTTTCTGGAGGTTTGCAAAAGTGGACTGCTTAAGTTCAAATAGACTATTGTCTACTGTAGGTTTGATCGCTGAGCTGGAAGGCTCATTTTGAGATGTTTCATCACCATATTAGGTAATATCTTCAGTGAGCCTCCGGACGAAGCACTGGTGGTGTAGCCCGCTTTCTATTTATATGTTTGGGTTTTCTTGGGTTGATGATGTCATTTTCTGTGGTGACATCATTTCCTATTGTAATGCCATTTCCTGTTCTTTTTCACAGGGGGTGATAGATGGGATCCAAATCAATGAATTTGTTGATGGAGTTCCTGTTGGAAGTGATGCTTCTAGGAATTCTCGTGCATGTCTCTATTTGGCTTGTCGTAGGATGGATGAAAAGGATGCGAGACCATATACAGACAACAAGTAAAACTAATGTCATTTATAAAATACCTTGCAAGAACTGTAACAAACACTACATTGGACATACAGGCAGAAAACGAGCCACCAGGATACATGAACACCAACTAGCCACAAAACGACATGACTCTCTCTCATTAGTATCCTTACATATGGATGAGGAAGGACACCACTTCAACTGGGACAACACATCCATCCTAGGACAAGCCAACAGAGACACACATGAGAATTCCTAGCAGCATAGCATTCCAATAGGAACTCAATCAACAAACACATTGACATTTACCACCCACTGCGAAAAAGAACACAAAACGATACCACCATAGGAAATGACATCACTACAGGAAATAGAATCACCAACCCAAGAAATCCAAACACGTAAATAGAAAGGGGGCTACACCATCAGTGCTCCATCCAGAGGCTCACTGACAATGTTACCTAGTATGATGACGGAACATCTGAAAACGAACTTACAGCTCAGTGAGCAAATCTACATCCAGAACCTCAACCTGAGCTACAAATCTTTTCATAACCTTTTGCCTTGGAGCAAAATGGTGCATAGAGAAGATATCACCTTGACAATACAAAAAGAATCTGGATCAATATTAAAAGTGCAAGGAAGAAGTGAAAAAGGAAATATTAGAGGCAAAACAAGATTAGACTGGTGGTCTGCATAAAGGGAATTCAAAGATCTTCTATAAGGAGATAGATAATGACAGGATTCAAACCAGGTCCCCAGAACATTACCTGGCTCGCTGAATTTTTAGTCTAGTGATAACACCACCAAGGCCATCACCTGCCTCATCTATGACATGGCTTATTTAATCCACTGTTGGTCTGTCTGGTTAACTCAGGACACATTGCTCTGGAGTTGGCCTGTGGGACTTCCTATGAAAATGGTGACTGGTATAATTCTTTTTGAAGATCTTTGGAAAGCAGTACAATTGAACTGTGCATGGATTGGGAATCATGAGACTTGGGAAAAAGAAGCAGGTCAATGATATGTCTGAATACAGTGGTTTTAAGTAAAGGTGGAGTCATGCCTGGGGGGTTTGGAAAAAAGGTGAATTGAGTTGGTGTTTAGATTAGATTAGATTACTTACAGTGTGGAAACAGGCCCTTCGGCCCAACAAGTCCACACCGACCCGCCGAAGCGTAACCCACCCATACCCCTACATTTACCCCTTTTAACCTAACACTACGGGCAATTTAGCATGGCCAATTCACCTGACCCGCACATCTTTGTGACTGTGGGAGGAAACCGGAGCACCCGGAGGAAACCCACGCAGACACGGGGATAATGTGCAAACTCCACACAGTCAGTCGCCTGAGTCGGGAATTGAACCCGGGTCTCTGGCGCTGTGAGGCAGCAGTGCTAACCACTGTGCCACCGTTTAGCTGCAATAGGTCTTGGCTTGTACACCAAAGATTATGACTGATGGTTACCATTATCAAAGGCTTTTAAACAGAATGGGTGTGGTTCCACAGACTCAATATTAAAGCATTCCCTGATAATATATTCAAAACATAGGAAACAGTTAAAGGAAAAGATTCAAACACTGTGGTACCTCAGCAAAGAGATACATAGACTATTATCATGACTGTCAGGGAGGAGCTAGAATGTAGCAAAAGTATCTTTATATAAATATTAAAAAATACTTTTCTGAATAGTTTCAGGATTTGCCTACAACCCCGTTGTCTCAGTATCCTCGCTGATCTGATACAGTCAGATTATCTCTATGATTAACTGCAATAAGATAGGCAACCATTTCAATTTTTGCAAAGTCCTTGTACTGTTCTGGCAATGCTGGATATCAGAATTCTGAATATCAAATATCCAGCTGTCACTCTACTCTAAACCCACCTAGCACTCTATTTACCTAGGCACCAAACCCGCTCACCATCTGGCATCCTATCCACCCAGCACTCTAACATCACACTTATCTAATGTTCCTCCTGCTTGACAGCAGCTGTCAAAGTGTTTGTGTGGACTCTTGCATTTTTAGACTACAGCAACTGACTGCTGTGAAGTGGGGATATGGTCTGCCTTCTTCTGACAGTTCAACATTGCAAAAGAACTGCTTGAGTGGCGCAACATATCTAATGGAGGCCTGAGCAGATCATTTCCCAGAAATGTGGAACTCCGTTCTTCCATTAAAAAGAACAATGATATTGGAAATCTGCATGAGACTGTCCCTCCCTAGGAATCTGGCCCAACATTCACTGTGTTAATAAAAGCCCTTGATGTTTACAGTACATTTCATGAAGATGTGCGACCCTTAGTTCAATATGCCACTCATTATTACTGTTACTGAATTATAGCCTCAACCTTTATATTTGTAGAAAACTGCTACTTGCACCAGCCAGGTTGAAGTGAGACGTAACGAAAGTCCACTTGTTATGGTACAATGCATGAACACAAGCATGACAACACAAACCCCTACGTCAACATCAACACCAACACCGACCCCAACATCAACACTAACACCTACATCAAACTCAACCCAAACATCAACCCCAACCCCAACACCAACATCAAACTCAACTCAAACACCAACACCTACCCCAACACCAACATCAACACCAACACCAACACTAACAAACATCAACCCCAACTCCAAACACAACAGCAACCTCAACCCCAACCCCAACCACAACACCAACATCAACCCCAACTCCAAACACAACAGCAACCTCAACCCCAACCCCAACCACAACACCAACATCAACCCCAACTCCAAACACAACAGCAACCTCAACCCCAACCCCAACCACAACACCAACATCAACCCCAACTCCAAACACAACAGCAACCTCAACCCCAACACCAACATCAACATCGACACCAACATCAACAATGACCACAACAACAACGACAACAAAATCACCACCATCGTCATCTTCAGAAAGCAGTGAATCATCTTCATCGGAAAGCAGTGAATCATCAGAAGAATGCAATACAAAGGTAAATTGCAGAACTTTGAAAATTTTATTTCACGAAATAATGGTTTGCAACATCCTGGAAATCTGGTTTGAAGTAGAGTCATAGAGATGGAAACAGACCCTTCGCTCCAACCTGTCCGTGCCGACCAGATATCCCAACCCAATCTAGTCCCACTTGCCAGCACCCCGTCCATATCCCTCCAAACCCTTCCTGTTCATATACCCATCCAAATGCCTTTTAAATGTTGCAATTGTACCAGCCTCTACCACTTCCTCTAACAGCTCATTCCATACTCGTACCACCCTCTGCGTGAAAAAGTTGCCCCTTACGTCTCTTTTATATCTTTCCCCTGTCACCCTAAACCTATGTCCTCTAGTGCTGGACTCCCTGACCCCAGGGAAAAGACTTTGCCTATTTATCCTATCCATGCCCCTCATGATTTTGTAAATTTCTACAAGGTCACCCCTCAACCTCCAACACTCCAGGGACAACAGCCCCAGTCTGTTCAGCCTCTACCTATAGCTGAAATCCTCCAACCCTGGCAACATCCTTGTAAATCTTTTCTGAACCCTTTTAAGTTTCACAACATCTTTCCGATAGGAAGGAGACCTGAATTGCACAAATTGTCAAAATAAAACCTCGACTTGAAACCATCCAGCATAAGTAGAGAAGAAATTGAAGTGAGGTGAGTCATTTGGCTTCTTATTCATGTTCTGCCATTCACAAGATCATGGCTGACCACCTACTCAAACACTTTACTGTGCCTTTTTAAAAAATTCATTTATGGAACGTTGGTATCGCTGGCTGCCTGTTGCCCTTGAGAAGGCGGTAGTGAACTGCTTCTTGAACTGCTGTAGTCCACCTGCTGTGGGTTGACCCACAAAGCTATTAGGGTGGGATATTGACCAGCGACAGTGAAACAATGGCAATACATTTCCAAGTAAGGACGTTGAGTGGCTTAGAGGGGAACTTGAAGGTAATGGTGTTTCCATGTAACTGCTGCCCTTACTGAAAGAATATGACATTTCTTTCAGTAAGGAGATTAAATCGATATGCATTTTTCAGGATGCACTTTCACCAAAGCCCTTGATAATTGCAAAGGGTTCCCTTGCTTTTATGTTTCAACCTTCTTGTAATAGAGGCAACTTACACTATTTGCCTTCTTAATTGTTAGCTTTCTGTGATTCATATTCAAATATACTCTTTGCCCTTTGAATCGCAACACTTACTCAGGTCTTACATGAAAAGAAAAACTGCTTTTCATTTTTCCAACCAAACAGACCCTGTTTGCGCCTCTCCATAATGTAGCTCTGCCCCCATGTAAAAATGAAACTCATGCATATGTCCAGAATTTGCACCTATTCTGATGTGTTTATAATTGACTCTAAACCCCATGCGATTTCATCACATCATGGAACATTTAAGATATTTTTTATACTGATGTCAATGTGTCGAATGAGACAGACTCAGAGATTTAGTTTTATTGTAAATCTATACTTTAGCACAAACCTCAGTTTCCACTTTTCCACTTCTCAACTATTTTCCTTTCCAGAAGCCAACTCGACCTCAGAGGAACTTGGCTCCTTTTTTCCGTTGTTAAAGCTTACCATCAAATTGCCCAACTAAAAAACTCCACTACCAGGAGCTGTGTTATGAAGTTAAGTTAGCACATTGCTATCTGCGGGAGATTTAAATTTGCCGATGCAGAGATAGGTCACTGAAGTCAAAATCTGGGCAATCAATACGTTTGATCAGAAAGAAGACCTGATTGATTGATTAAGACAGACTTTTGAGATTTTCTGTTCAAGAAACATCTACACAAAGACCTCCTTATTCTTCGAATTGGAGATATAACTGATACTTCTTATGTCAGAGATATGGCAGAGGTCGAAGATACAGACATTGCAGGAAGGGACATGGTTCAAGATGGTGGTATTGGTGGAGGCGTCGCTGGGGCAGACGAAGGCTTAACAGATGGAATCGCTACAGGTACCACAGAAGATACTGAAAAGGCTGGAAGAACTGGAGAGAGTAAAATCCAAATTTAGTAAGTATCACCAGAGACTTACTTTTGTTTTTATTTCATCTATGTTTTGTCCTGGATTGCATAAAATTATAACCAGTTTGTGTTGGTCTTATTTGTTCCCATCTAATCAATATGCCTATCCAGTTTCCAAATCAATTTTGCTCTCCCTCATTCAGCTTCCTCTATAATCTACTGAAGCATCGAAACATAGGAGCACGAATAGGCCATTCAGCCCATTGAGCCTACTCTGCCATTTTAGACCTTGGCTGATTATCTACCTCAATGCAATATTCACGTGCTATCGCCATATTTTTTGTCATCATTAATAACTAAAAATCTATCAATCTTTGCCTTGAACTTACTTAATGACTAGTCTTCCATCACCTTCTCAGGTAAAGGATTCAACAGATCCACCATCTTCAAAGCGAAGATATTCTGCTTCTTTTCAGTCTAAATTAGCTTGCCTTTCAGTCTAAGATTATGTTCCCTCATTCTAGACCCTGCTAATCAGATGAAATACCATTTCTGTATCTACCCTTTAATAATTGTGTGGGTCTCTACAGAATCATTTCTCAATCTTCTGAACTGCAGACTATATAGTCACCTCAATCTGTCATCACAGGAAAATCCCACCAATCCAGGAATCAGTCCAGTTATGCCCCTTGTTATGGACTAAGTCAGACCACTCGAAACGTTCTTAAGCAGACAGCTCAGACAATAACTTTGCAATTTGTTTCGGTAAGTGTACGGTGAAAATTACCCGGATTACTTTTGCTAGGTTGAATACTAGATTTTGAAACAGACAAAACCTCGTTCACAAAATTACACAATGAAACACTAAGAACATAATAAAGAACCCCTACAGAACTCAGCCCATCCAATTAGACTTAATTATGCTGCTCTGAATACACACAACAGTCCCAATAAGCAAACTCCCTTTAAAACCCAATATAAATGGAACACATGCTTAAGTTGAAGGCCAGAAAGAAAGAGAAAGGTTTTCCACACAGCTCCCTGTTGAAATTCCAACCAGCTTAAGACTGGACTAAACTGCTCAGCTCAGCTAGAGAGCTGACCATTCCCCTTTAATTATACAGGTCACTTCTAAAACATGGCCGCTTTGGCCCAAAGTCTCATCTGTTTACATATAAACAAAAGGCCTCTCAAAATACTTTTTTTTATCTCTGTACCAAACCAGACTGATCAGAGCCTACCCTAGTTTATTACCCCTCTGAAAAAAATCAAGGGCAGAGTCTCCTTGAGCTAAGGGACAGCTTTTAGAAAAAAAAAGGACTAGCTTTGTGACACCTCCCCCTTAAAAAAAACTAAAAGATGGCTTCATTTTTAACCCTTCAAAACCTGGTTAGTAGTCTAAATATACATATACACTATATTAACTATAAACATGCAAACATTCACAACCACATGCAAATTCAGATCACGGTACACCTACCACCAATTGCCTCTGGATCTCATTCGATTCTCAACAACACATTGGCAATCACGTTTTTACAACCTGTCACATTCAAAATTGTCAAATTGAATGGCTGCAACAACAAGCTCCATCTAAACAGACTGGTATTTTTGTGCTTAACGTTTTCCACAAATGTCAATGGGTTGTGATCAGTGTATACGACTGTCTCAGTTGCATTGCTGGTAATATAAACACGGAAATGTTGTAATGCCAACACCAAGGTGAAAGTCTCTTTCTCCACTGTTGAATATTTCTGTTGCTGAACGTTTAACTTCCTGGAAAAATACCCGATGAGTTTATCTGTCCCTTCATCCTCCTACATGAGCACCGCACCAACACCCACATCACTGACATTAATAGCCACCTTGAAAGGTTTTGTGTAATCCGGTGTGGCTAATACTGGGGCAGTAGTTAACACAGTTTTTCAGCTATCAAATGCCTTTTGACAGTCCCCTGTCCACTGAACCGTCTTGCCTTTTTTTAACGATTCAGTGAGTGGAGCAGCTACACTGATAAAGTTTGGCACAAACTTTCGATAAAACCCGTTCAATCCCAGGAACTGTAGAACTGCTTTTCTCGTCAACGGTGTGGGATATTCCCCAATTACTTTCATTCTAGCATCTCATGGCCCAGGAGGGTGACTTGGACTTTGGCAAATTCACTTTTAGCTAGGTTTACCACCAAGCCTGCCTTCCGAAGTTGATCAAACAAGTCTAATAAATGCTGTAAACGTTCCTTCCATGAGTGACTAAAAATCACCAGGTCATCAATATGCACTACGCAGTTGGATAAACCGGCAATGACCTTATTAGTCAGTCTCTGAAATGTGGCTGGAGCGTTTTTCATACCAAATGGCATGACTTTGAACTAATATAGTCCATTTGGCATTACAAAAGCCGAAATTGCCTTTGTTCTCCCTGACAGAGGTACTTGCCAGTAGCCTCTGACCGAGTCCAACTTTGAAATGTAAGTTGATTGTCCCACTTTTTCAACACAGTCCTCCCACCGTGGAATTGGATATGCATCAGTCTTTGTAATGGCATTGACTTCGCGATAGTCCACACATAACTGTTGGGTACCATCTGGCTTTAGCACCATTACTATGGGTGAGCTCCAGTCATTGTAACTCACTTTGATTATACTATTTTGGAGCATGTGCCCTATCCCCTTCTGAACCTGTGCCAACTTTAGAGGGTTATGCCTACAAGGATGGTGCTTATATGGAACAGCATCTCCTATATCTACATCAAGCACAATTAGGTTAGTTCTTCCCAGTTTATTTCTGCACATCTCGCCCATGTGATTGTAATAACTCTTTCAGGTCATTTTGATTTTCTTGTGGAAGGTAACTCAAAAATGTATACCAATTTTTGACAACTTCCTCATTGTCCAATTTGATTTGAGGAATGTCTAATTCAGAATTGTCTGAACTTGATTCTTCCTTCTGAGCTGTAATCATTAACACCTTCTCCTCTTGCTTTCCTTCTCTATCAAAATATCTTTTGAGCATATTCACATGACACACTCTGTGAGATTTCTTCCTGTCTGGAGTCCTTATCAAGTAGTTTACCTCACTCCATTTCTTCTCAATTTAATATAGTCCACTAAACCTTGCTTTTAAAGGCTCACCTGTTACTGCAACTAACACATGAGAGTTTGTCCAGTACTCCTACCACAAATTCTCCACTCTTCTCTGGACTCTCTAGCCTCACTTTACACAACTGAGCACTTTTTGTCTCACCATGAATTCCTGTTACCAGTACCTTTTCTGGCAATAGTCCCTCAGGAGTACACATCTCCTCATCCTTCAGCATTGCAGACTGAGAGGATCCTGTGTCCCTTAATACTGTAACCTCGTTACCTACTACTCCTGGTCTATGTGAATAAACTTTACCCTTGCATGTATATTTTTTAAGCAGATCTGGCACTTCCTCCTTAATCGACCTCTGATCATCTTGTACACTTTGAGGCAGTTGTCTAACTTCCCTGGTGCTCTTTAATACTAGTCCAACAAAACTTCCAGGCTTGTCTGGCTTCCCTACATCTAGCTTTCTCCTAGCCCACCAACACTGTGATTTCATGTGGCCCACTTTATTACAGTAAAAACACCGGAGCTTTTTAACTTCTGTGTGCCCCTCAAAGGTTTCTTTTTCACCCTGTGATAAGTTATCCTTATGATCTTCACTCTGATCTACCTTTCCCTTTCCAAATGAGGATTTTTCTTGGCCCCAGTTTCTATCCCTCATGGACTGAAATTGGTTCTGGAAGCCAAACCGAGTTTTATGGACCAGTTCATAATCATCAGCCACTTCAGCTGCTAACCTTGCTGCTTTAACTCTCTGCTCTTCCACATGTGTTCTCATTACTTCAGGCAGTGAATTTTGAATTCTTCCAAAGAATTACCTTTCTAAAGGCATCATAGGTTTGCTCAATTTTTAAAGCTCTTAATCACCTATCGAAATTACTCTGTTTGATCCTTTCAAACTCAGGATAGGTTTGATCAGGGTCCCTCCTTTGATTCCTGCAAAGTTGTCTATAGACTCTGGTACAAGCTCATATGCACTTAAAATGGCTTTTTCTCACCTCCACATACTCCCCAATTACCTCCTCTGATGGTGATGCAAATACCTCACCAGCCCTACCCACAAGTTTTGTTTGGATCAACAAAACCTACATTGCCACTGGCCACTGCATTTGTTTAGCCACCTTTTCAAATTAGATGAAAAAGGCTTCGACATCCTTCTCATCAAATTTAGGCAATCTTTGAACATACTTCAACAGTTTCTCACAAGGCTTCTGACTACCAAGGGCTTGCACCTCCTCACTCTCTTCCTCATTAAGCCTACCCTCAGCCTTTATCTCCAGCCTTTTAAGCTGTCTTTCCTTTTTAAGTGTCAGTTTTGAAACTCAAAAGCTCTCTCTTTTTCTCTGCTCTCTTTTTCCCTCTCTTCTGCGTTTAATCGTAACTCAAGCTGTTTCATTTCTGCTGCCCTTTCCTTATCTTTTTCTTCCAACTCAAGCTACTTCATTTGCAGCTAATTCTTGCCATCTCTATAGATTCTGATGGTTTCTCCAGCAAGTTTAAATGCTGAGCTACTGCTGTAATTATCTCTCCTTTCCTCACAGAAGCAGCTTCTCTGCTAATTCTTGCAACTTGGTCTTTTTGCAAAACTTCCAAAATCACCACATCCACCTCCAGAAAACTTCTGCCAACTGAAACAACCATTTCTATCCCAAATTTTGTCCACGTAACCAAACCAATACCCAAAATAAAGACACTAGCACCTACCACTCACTGTTTAAAATCCCACAAAAAGCCCCCAATCTGTTATGGACTAGGTCAGACAAATTAAAACATTCTTAAGCAGGCAGCACAGATCATAACTTTACAATTTCGGGTAAGGGTACAATGAAAATTACCCAGATTAAGTTAGCTGGGTTGACAACTAGGTTTTAAAACAGACAAAAATTATTCACAAAATTACACAATGAAACTCAAAGAACAGAATTAAGAACCCCGACAGAATTCAACCTATAGACCTAATTAGACTGTTCCAAATATTCACAACAGTCCCTATAAGCAAACTCCCTTTAAAGCCCAGTATAAATGGAACACATGCTTACAGGTTGAAGTTGAAGGGCAGAAAGAGAGAGAGTTTCCACACAGCTCCCTGTTGAACTTCCAACCAGCTCAAGACTGAACTAAACTGTTCAGTTCAGTTAGAGAGCTGACCACTCCTCTTTCATTATGCAGGTCACTTCTAAGACATTACCACTTTGGCCTGAAGTCTCACCTGTTTACATATAAACAAAAGGCCTCTCAAAATACTGTTCATCTCTGTACCAAACCAGATTGATTGGAGCCCGGCCCAATTTATTACCCCTCTGAATAAAATCAAGGGCAGAGTCTCCTTGAGCCAAGGAACACCTTTTCGAAAAAAAAGAGACTAGCTTTGTGACACCCTGTGCATTCCCTCTGTGGTCAGAATATCCTTCCTCACAGCTGCACATGTGCTCCAAGTGCAGCCTTATCAGTGTCCTGTACAATTGAAACAGGAATTCTTTGCTCCTGTATTCAAATCCTCTTATAATAAAATCCAACGCAGTGTTGGCCTTACAAATTACTTGCTGCACCTGCATGCTAGCTTTCAATGATCTGTGAACAAAGACACCTGGGTCCCTTTGGATATTAACTTTCCAATCTCTCACTATTTAAGAAATATCCTCCTACAAAAGTGGATAACTTTACAATTATCCACATTATTATTGATCTGATATTTATTGCCCACTCACTCAGCTTACCTGAATCATTTGAACACTCTTTACATCTTCCTCATAACTCACATTCTCACAAAGTTTTGCATTATCTGACAATTTTGAAATCTTACAGTTAGTTCCCATCTCAAAATCATTGATACAGATAGTGAGTAAGTGGTTCCAAGCACTGCTATTTTCAGTGTCCCACTGGTTACATGCTGCTAACCTGAGCATGACCCATTTATTCCTACTCTCAGCTTTCTGCTTGGCTCTCATCATCCTCAGTCCCATGCAGTTTATTTTCATCTTCAAATGTTTTACATTGTCCATTGTAATTGTTTTGTTTGCAGTAACGGTATGGGATTGATTTTTCAGCAGTATTTTGATTGTGTATATTTGTTCATTGTCAACTTCCAGATGCTGTCTTTCGAAAATGAAAATCTAAAGTCTTTCTTCATAACTTCTTTGTCTAATACTATGGATCAGATTCTCCTTCTGAACTTCCTCCAGGATTTGAATTATTCTCCTTTATCTCACTGTGACCAGAACTGGACACAGCACGTAAAGGGCAGTCTAAGCAAAGCACAATATGATTTCACCAACCGTTAGTCTGATTGGTACCCGGTGCTTTTTATATTTTATTCATGAGATGTGAGCAATGCCAGTAAACCAAGATGATTGACATCCAACAACCACAACCATCTTAGAGTCAAAGAGTCATAGAGATATACAGCATGGAAACAGACCCTTCAGTCCAACCCATCCATCCCAATCAGATATCCCAACCCAATCTAGTCCCACCTGCCAGCACTCGGCCCATATCCCTCCAAACACTTCCTGTTCATATACCCATCCAAATACCACTTAAATGTTGCAATTGTACCAGCTTCCACCACTTCCTCTGGCAGCTCATTCTATAACTTTTTCTGCATGAAAAAGTTGCCCATTAGGTCTCTT
>NC_057716.1:14139773-14160264 GCF_004010195.1 Chiloscyllium plagiosum | reverse complement strand
TTTATGGGTCTCTGTAAAATCAACTCTCATTCTTCTGAACTGCAGAGAATAGAGTCACTTCAATCTGTCATCTCAGGACAATCTCAGCAATCCAGGAATCAGTCCGGTTATAACCCCTACATTCTCTCTGTGGTCAGAATATCCTTCCTCAGAGCTGCACACATGCTCCAGGTACAGCCCCATCAGTGTCCTGTACAATTGAAGCAGGATCTCTTTGCTCCTGCACTCAAATCCTCTTGCCATAGAAGCTAAAACAGTGTTGACCTTCCAAATCCCTTGCTGCACTGGCGTTTGGTGATTTATGAACAAGGACACCTAAGTTCGTTTGGATATCAGCACTTTCCAATCTCTCACTATGGATGTTGATATTTCACACTTACCTAAATTATTATTGATCTGATATTTGTTGCCCACTCTAAAGCCTCTTTCTATCCTCCTCACAATTCATATTCCCACAAAGTTTTGCATGATTTGAAAACTTTGAAATCTTGCATTTATTCCCCACATCCAAATCATTAATGTAGACAGTGAATCATGGGTCCCAAGCACTGTAGGACCCCACTGTTCATATCTTGTCAACCTGAGCCCAAGGGGTGATGGAAGTCCAATTGTTAAGTAAGTTCAAGAAGCTTTTGACTTCTTCCTCATTATCCTCATTCCAATGCAGATCATTTTCATCTTTAAATGTTTTACATTGTCTGTTGTAGTGGTTTTGTTTAAAATGATATGATGAGATTAATTTTTCACTATTATTTTGATCTTGTATACTGTATTTGTTCATTGTCACCTCCCAGATGCTGCTTTTCAAAGTTGAAAAGTCCAAAGACCTGCTTTATAACTTATTTGTCTAATACTAGGGATCAGACTCTACTTCTGAATTGCCTCCAGTGTTCAAAATTTTCTCCTTTATCTCACGGCGACCAGAACCGGACACAGCACTTAAAGGGCAGCCTGTGCAAAGCACAATATGATTTCGCCAGCTCATAGTCTGATTAATACCCGGTACCTTTTTCTTTTATTCATGAGTTACGAGCAATGCTGGTAAACCAAGATGATAAACATCCTACAACCACAACCATTTTCCTTTGTCCTGGCATTACTTTAACCAATGGAAAGTCTATTAGCTGATTCCTATTAACTCCAATTTTGCTAGTGCTCCTTGAAGCCACACTTGTTAAAATGGGGCCTTACTGTTAAGGGCAGTCATCCTCTCCTCACATCTTGAGTTTATCTCTTTTGTCCTTGTTTGATTAAGGTTGTAATAATGTCAAGAGCTCAGTGGCCCTGGTAGAACACAAACTGAGAGTTAGTGAGCTGTTTATTGCTGAGCAAGTACCACTTAATAGCATTGTAGATGGCCTTGTGTCACTCTGCAGATGATTGGGAGTAGACTGATGAGGTGGCAATTTCCAAAAGTGGACTTGTCCTGTTTTTAATGCTTAGGACATACCAGGGAAACTTTTCACATTTCCAGGGAATTGCCAGTCTTGCAGTTGTATTGGACCATATTGGCCAACAGCATTTTCAACGTTGGAGCACAAGTCTTTTGTTTTATTGCTGTCTGGCTTCCTCACCATTGAAGGTGGGAATATTTTTGGAACCTCCTTGTCCTGATCATCATCATTCACAACTGACTATGACCGGACTACAGTGAATGAGATCTGATTTAATGGTTAATTCATCACTTAGCACTGTCAACATCATGTTGCTTCCACTATCTGGCATGTAAGTAGCTCTGGGTTGGAGTTTTATTGACACTCTATTTTTAGATACAGCCAGCACTATTCCTGCATACCTTCCCTTACTCCTTATTGAATCATGATTTCTCCCTGGCTTGCTGGCAATGATAGATTTGGGGATATGCAACCTCATGAGGTTACAGATTGTTGTTGACTATAATTCTGCTGCATGATGGCCAACAGCTTGTCACAGATGTCCAGTTTGAGTTGCTACTTTAGTTCAAAATCTATCCATTTTAGCACAGTGATAGTGCAACACAACACGACCAATATTTTCATTGAAAAGATAGACTTCATCTGGACTACATATATCTTGCCTTGAAGGGCTCCATATGCAGTGTGTATACAATGTTGAAACTCTGTCTAGCTGTTATTCTCCTGGAGGTTTATAAGCTGCAGACACAGATATCAGTTGGTTGCTGCAACGTCATAACTTATAATGTATTCTCCTGTTCTAAATAAAATAACCCATGAAGGTGATCAATCCTAGTTTTTGATTACTATGCAATTTTTGGTTACATGGCATGGAAAAAAAAGTGGAAAACATTGAGCCATACTGAACTCAAGCACTGAGTAAGAAAATTATTCTATAGATGAGGCACATGATTGAAAGTCTTAAATTGTGCTCAAGTGCATGGTATAAATCTTTGATGTTTTTGTTGGTTAAAGCATTGAAGAATGAAAACACAGCTTGCTAGTAAACAGGTAAAATTCCCACCAAGAGACCAGCTCAACTCATTTGACCAGGGAATTGGTCAAATTGACAGCTAATAATGCAAGGTCAAAGGCAGATTGTAAAAAATGTCCACTATATTCCCTAGTTAAAATTGGGACACAGCCCACCTCCTAAAATAATTCAAAGTATTTGAACATCATTCAGAGCGATGGTTTGAGATTCCGGACTGATGCAGAAGAGCAAGTTTTAAGGTTTGCTTAGCAATTGGGAATGAAGGTCTACACAGACTTAAATGATCAGAGATTCAAATGATGTAAAGTACATTAAAACAATAATTCAGAGTTAGTTTCAACTTGCGTCTTCATCAACTCATGTTATTTTGATCAATTCATGTTACTTAGGTAGACTTCTCCATAATCCACAGATTCCTTCATGAGCAGATGCTGAGAAAATGGTTCACAGTGTGAGTATTGAATTAGTGATTGCATCCATCCACATGGAAGCTTTCCAGATAGATTTACTACACAAATCGACATATGCAGGTATTGTCAAAATGTATCTGAGGATGGATGTAGGTGCAGAACAATCTTCACAGGTCATTGAAATGTGAAGGCCCAAAGTACAAACATTCTGGTTTGTATGATCATGATAACCACCAAACACAGCAAGGCTTATTAGAAAACATGGCCTTCTGCAAGTACTAAGAAAAATTCTTGGTTTCACTATCTTCTGCAAGGTATGTGAGAGAGGCAGTGTACTAGAGAAAAAGACTACTGCTACTACCAAGAGTTCTATGCTAACATAAACAAACAGACACCGAATGAATACCTTCAAGCTACAATCAAAGGTAGCTGGAATCCTGCTAGAGGTGGAGAAATGAAGTGATCGACAAACCAAAATCCAATTTTTGTTCCAGCATATAACAGGAAGAAGTGAATGCACCACAGGGGCTGAGGAGCATCATTTCCCTTTCAAAATCCATTTTGATTTAGTGCCTCTTTCTTTCCTTATTCTTCCTTTTTGGCATTGCTGGGCTGTTTCAGTGCACTGCTGGGCACTCAGATCTTTGATATCAACTGTTAAAAATCAATAGCATATCCAGCCAAAATCATCATCACAGGATCTAGGCATAACAGCAACTTATTTATATGTTACAGGGATTTAGAGGGTGACTTCTTACTGTAAGTTATTCAACGATCTTTTAGGAAGAAGGGATATGTATACATGGATTTGAATAGAGTTCACCTTTAATGACACTATGCACATACTATGCTGTGACTCTGCCTGGTAATTACTGTGCTGTGGATCTGCAAGTTTCCGATACATCAATCAGTTGGTTATATCATGTCAGTTTCATAACTTGTAATTTATTTTGTTTTCAATAAACTAACACAGGAAGTTAATCCATTCAAAATAAATGATTGCATTTGGGACCATTATTACTGAAATGACAGTAATTATTCCAAATCCTGTCTCGGACAGATGCATCGGTAACAGATAGATCGGTAACAATTAAGTCAAGTAAATTTAACCCTCTTGATGGTTCCCTCATCATCTGCTGCAGACCCAGTCTAGGAGTTTTGTCCTATAGCAATTAACTCATTTGGCCAGTAGTGGTGTTAACAAGCCAATCTGATGATAGACATTGAAGTCCCCCATCTGTGCACATTCAGAAACTTTGCTACTCTCAGTGCTTCATTCATTTTGTGTTCAACATGGAGTAGTAGTAATGCATCAACTGTATGGAAGTGTAATCAGTAGTAATCAGCAGGACATTTCATTGAATGTTTGACATGAAGACATGATACTTCATGGTGTCCAGAAACAATGTTGAAGATTCCAGCAGTAGCCCCCTCCTGACTGTGTATCACTGTGCTGCCACCTTTCATGGATCTCTCCTATATGTGGAACAGTGCATATCCAGGGATGGTGATGATGATGTCTGGGACCTTGTGTAATATGATTAGGTCAGTATGATTATGTGAATCTGTTGCCTGACTCATTTGTGGGACAGCTCTCCTAAGTTTGGCACAACCTCCCTGATATTACTAAGCAGGGTCAACAAGGCTGACTTCACTGGTTCCAACTGGTTCCAGTGCCTAGGTTGATACTGAGTAGTGTAACAAGTTTCATTCTTTTTAGACCTTGAATTGCTGTGACATTGCTGTGGACCTTGTTACTGGGTCTTGTAGGCCGGGAAAGGCAAGGACTGCAGATTTGTCCCTAAAGGGCACTAATAAATATTTAAGACAATGATTTCATGGTCACTATTAGGCTAGCTTTTTATGCCAAATTTAATTGAGCTTAAATTCTATCAATTGTTGTAATAGAATTTGAACCCAGATGATGAGCCTTTGGATTACCAATCCAGTGACCTTGCCATTACAACACCGCTTCCCCCTATATAAATTGTCAAAATTGTCAAGTGTGATAAAGTGTCACGAATATTTGATCATTTTGGAGGATCTGGTAAATATTTGCATCTAAAAATGAAAATAAACCTTTCAGTTTCTTTTAGCTCCATTTCATGCATGTAGCTTTCTGTGAACAGAATCAAAATACTCTATGTATCTGTGCTTGGTCACTGTAGAAAGGACTAATGATACTTGCAGAGTTAAACTATTAATACGATACTGGTACCGTCATATCTAGAAGGAAGTAAGCATCCTTTCCAGCATTAGCCCCTTTCTAAGGAGGTATCTGCAAGGAAATCAAATTTCCCTTTAACTGGAGAGATTTTTCATGAACTGAAAAGACTCCATAAGCACCTTTCAGAAATGATCAACTAATATTCAGCTGAAACAATTTGGCATTTTCACTGAATTAATTTCCCTGATTAATTTGCAGATTTTGGGGGAAAACCAAAGAATAAGAAGAACTGTCACAGTGAAGGAAGATGATCTGCAGGAAGAATATTTTATGACTGAAAATTTAATTTTAAGATATTGTGGATCTTTAATTATCAGTAGTTTACTGTGTATTTGCTATTACTGTAATGGTATAAGATAATTCAATATAATTCTTGTTCATTATCACTGCACAGCACAATCTGAATGAATTAAATATGATATATTCCATAGTAGGTGTTGATGTTGAATATTGAATTTTTGTGTCATTGGGACTCTTTCAATTTCATATACGTGTATTTGCCTGTTGGTGTCATGAGAGAATCTATTACACATGATCTGAGTTAATAGTTTCCTGACAATAAATGAGACTGAATCAGAATCAAATGATACATTGCATCATTTTACTTACATAAAGGTGAACCAGACATATATGTTTTTCAAATAAATGGTTCCCTCTTTCAAATAAAATTAACTATTTATAGCGCATGGAGATGCCTATTTACCCATTGCTAATTTATTCAGCCCTGAAGTATGTGTGGTGAACTTATATGAACAGATTCAGTGACTGTAATACTCTCCAACCTTTAGTGTGCCATTAGCACTGCATGAAATGGGATAGGTTTTTAAGCAATCTAGAAACACAAGATTGCACATTCATGAGGTGATGTGCAAAATCAGCAGCAGCAGAGTTGTAGTCAATCTGTAACCTCCTGACCTGGCATAACCACAACCCCTTTTCTATAGTTATGATCAAATTGAGGAATCAACCTTGGTGCGTGTGTTGATAGAACAAAGCAATCCCATAACCAATGGATCAAAAGTCATTCTCTGCATTGTTTCCATATCCAACTGTGAATTGTGGTGGCCAATTAAACAAATAATAGGAAAAAGATTGGCCACAAAATCTCCGTCCTCGATAATGGGGTAGCCAGCACATCAAAAGACAAATGTGAGGCAATTGCAACAATTGCCTGAAATGTTGAGTGGATAATCCATCTGAGTCTCCTGAAGATCCCAGCATCACAGATGCCAGTTTTCAGGCTATTAGATACATTCCATGCAATATCAAGAAATGACCAAAGAAACAAAGGCTGGGTCTTGGCAAACACACTGATGACATTTGTTGCACAGTACAGTTACCATACTGACATTTACCTGGTAATGTGTAAATTTGTTCAGTTGTGTCATGTCTAAATTTGCAGGACATATCTAACATGGCTAACCATTGCTTATCCATCTACTCTTATTTCAACATGAGCAAAATGTTAGAAAGTGTCATCAACAGTCCCACTAAGTAGCACTTTCACAGTCATAAGTTGCTTACTGATGTTCAGTTTGGGTTATGCCAAGGTCACTCAGCTCCTGACCTCTTTCCAAGCTTTGTTGAACATGGATGGAAGAACTGAACTCCAGAGGCGAGGTAAGAGTGACTGCCTGGACATCCAAGCAGTATTTGACTGAATATGGCATGAAAGAGCCCTAGCGACACTGGCACCAAATGACATCAGAGAGGCATGGTAGACCAGCTATCTGACCCCACCACATTGTATCTGAAATAAGACTGCTCCCAGACCTGTGAATGAGGCATCTGCTACTGTTATGCTTGGAGATCTGGATCATGATGTTGGAGAATCTCAGATGAAATGAGCAACTCTTTAATCCATTCAAGTGAATGCTGTTTATATTCATTCCATCACAACATTCGATCATACTTTAGAAGTTATCAAAGAGGTTCATTAACCTGAGTTAAGTAAGATAAGAATGTCCCCACATGGTTTACCATTGCCATTAACCATGAGAGTTTAGCAGTATTCTTGTCAGTAGAAAGGTCCTAATGGCTTCTATTTTTGTGGATCTGCTATTAGTCCTGTTAATTTTGCAGTATGTCCCAAGTATTTGATAATGGCCTGGAAATAATGGACTTAACATTGAGTATTAAGCCAGCATCCTGTAGCCTATGCAAGAACCTCTGTGTTCCATTCTCATGTTGAGCTTTAGTGGACCAGTGGAGGAGAATGTTGTCCATATAGCATTCAATACCTTCTATTCTTTTCAATATATTGGACATTTGTAGGTCAAAGGGCTGACAGTTAGTGCAATAATATTCATAACAGAAATTTATGGGACACTTAGCTGTCCTTTGGGCAATTAGGAATCAGAAATAAATAGAATCATAGAATCCCATAATGTGGAACAAGATTATTCAGCCATCGTGTCTACACCAACCCTCCAAAGAGCATCCTACCCAGACCCTATTCCAGTATCCCTGTATTTAGCATAGTACCAACCCACATAGCCTGCTCATCCCTGGACACTGCGAGGCAATTTAGTATGGTCAATCCACCTAACCTGCACACCTTATCAGGTTTGTCCCAGAACTTTATGGGATGCTATGAAAAGATTGCTGGACCCCTTACTAATATATTTGTACCATCAACAGCCATGAGTGAGAGCCAGAAGACTGAAGATTGACTAACATAGTGCCGTTATTTAAGAATGACTGTAAGGAAAAGCCAGGGAGTGACCAAACAATGAGCCTTACATCAGTGGTGGGTAAGTTGTTGGAAGTGATTCTGAGGGATACGATTCTCATGCATTTGGAAAAGCTAGGGCATTTACGAATAATCAACATGGCTTTGTGCATGGGAAATCACGTCTCACTAATTTGATTGAATTCATCCCACAAGGGATGAATGCGGATTTCTCCAGCTTCCTCATTTCCCCTCCCCCCACCTTTTCTCAGTCCCAGCCCTCAGACTCAGCACCGCCTTCTTGACCTGCAATCTTCTTCCTGACCTCTCCGCCCCCACCCCCTCTCTGGCCTATCATCCTCACCTTAACCTCCTTCCACCTATTGCATTCCCAATGCCCCTCCCCCAAGTGCCTCCTTCCTACCTTTTATCTTAGCCTGCTTGGCACACCCTTCTCATTCCTGAAGAAGGGCTTATGCCCGAAACGTCGATTCTCCTTCTGCTTTGGTGCTGCCTGACCTGCTGCGCTTTTCCAGCAATACATTTTTAGGCTCTGATATCCAGCATCTGCAGTCCTCACTTTCTCCTAATGGATAAGGGAGTCCAAAACTAGGGGCACAGGTTTAGGATGAGAGGGAATAGATTTAAAAGGGACCTGAGGGGTAATGTTTTCACACAGAGGGTGGTGTGTGCACAGAGTGAGCTGCCAGAGGAAGTGATGGAGGCTGATACAATATAACATTTAAAAGGTATCTGGATGGGTATATGAATAGAAGGGATTACAGGGATATGGGCAAAAAGCTGGCAAATTAGACTAGGTCAGATTGGGATGTTTGGTCAGTATGGATGAGTTGGATTGAAGGGTCTAATTTCCATGCTGTATGACTATGAATTAATCTTTGGACAGTGGGAGAAACCAGAGCGCTCAGAGGAAACCCATGCAGACATGGGAAGAAAGTGCAAAATCTATACAGTCACCAAGGCTGGCTTATTCTGCAATGCTCACATCCATGAATTAACTTTAAACAAATTCCAATGGATCATTTTGATTTGGGGACTGGAAACATTGATGAGCTACATACACTCAGCTGCATGACCTTTAAAATAATATTCTTCAGAGCACAACCTCAATCTTCTCATCTATCTTGAACTTTAGTCAACGTATGACCTTCCTGGTTCTGATAAAACCTGATGAGTTTGGCATCTACTTTGAGATTAGATTAGATTCCCTACAGTGTGGGAACAGGCCCTTCAGTTCAACCAGTCCAGACCGACCCTCCGAAGAGGATCCCACCCATAGCCATTTCCCTCTGAATGATGCACCTAACACTATGGGCAATTTAGCATGGCCAATTCACCTGACCTGCACATCTTTAGACTGTGGGAGGAAACCAGAGCACCCGGAAGAAATGCACGCAGACACGAGAAGAATGTGCAAACTCCAAACAGACAGTCGCCCAAGGCTGGAATCAAGCCTGGGACCCTGGTGCTGTGAGGCAGCGGTGCTAACCACTGAGCCACCGTGCCGCCCAATATGTTGTATTAAGGTTCATTAGGCTTGTAAAGAGGCAGAGGAACTGATATCTAAACTCAACTGGTGGTCTTCCAGCTGATAATTTGATAAAATTTAATGATGAATGTCACAGCTTACCTGGGAGTGTGTGCTGATTTCGAACTCTACTGTCCCTGGAGTCACTGTAAAAGTGAAACGTTAATTAAACTACTAAAGTTCAGTTCAGAAGAAATACACTCCAAGTTTTGGCCATTAACAAGGAAATAACTACTTACTGTGATTTTCTTGACCAATTGGAAATAATAGGGAAAATGAATTTCTAATTTATGACTGTACAACTTAAATTTTACCTCTTTTAAGTTCACACATATAAATAGATACACAAAGAGTAAGACACAACTACTATGAGTGGAGATAAACAAAAGGTCAGGGAACATTCTCTTATAGCACCAGTTCAAATCGCAATGAACTGCATGAGTTGATTTTGCAATGATGCCACTATTTTCACAGTGATGGCCAATCTTTAGTTCACTTGTATATTAATTTGACACGGAGTCTTTCTTTTCAACTTGGGTTTTAGAATTATTTCTTTCAGCATCCCTGAATGTGGTTATCTTGCTTTTCTGACAGAAAATTAGAACAACTTTAGTGTGACAGCGGACAGAAAGATATTGATCCAGACAACTTTGGAGGTTTGCTTGCTTCTCTGTGTGCATTTCTGTCACAGACTGAGTGTGGTAGATGCAGCCTGAGGAACCAGGGGGTTGTTACTATGCTGAACCTTCTTGATCCCACAATAAATGGTGAAATTTCATCTGGCTCAATGTTCCCAAAAGAGCAGGATTGTTCCATATGCATCAGCTAGCTTCACCCATTTCTTCCCATTACCCATGACTCCCCTTTTAAAAACAGTGCCTGTTTTTCTCATTTTTAGTCCACAGTCCAAAAGTAAAAATGATGCTTTCTCTTACATGAAGTTGAGGGCTGTACAGGCTTCTTGTTGCGTAGCAAGTACAGTTAATCATACATCAATTCGTCAGTCTGGTGTTGTGACACTCATCACACCATTTCTTTGCAATATGTAGAAGTACTGAATTGAAGCAGAAAACAGGCAAAGAGAAAAGTGGAATTGAAGTGTCTTTCAACCTATTTACACAGACAAAGTGAAAACCATTCTCTTCCTGTTTGCAGAAGCCCAGGTCGTTTCCTATTCTGGCAAGTGTTGAAATATGCTATGGAAAAGGTTTTTGCATTATTTATTGTTGAGATGATTAGATGTTAACCCAAGGACTAATTATCCAAAATATTTTCATCTTTAAAACTCTGTGTTTTGATTTAAGGGAAATTTGTGGAAATGCAGCCTTCGTAGCCAGTGGTATGATCGAGGATGCTACAATGACAAAGTTGAATGAAGACTTTGCGATGAATACCCTCTTTGCTATTGTGGGGTGTGCAGTAACAAATGTAAATGACACCAAACAAAACTGACTACGTTTTCCTCATAATGAACATTGCCATTATGAATTTCTTCTGCTGACTGTGCAAATATTTTACTATTGAGAGATTAAAAGAAGCCTCTGGCATTTTACATTATTGCTGTTTATGATGGAAGATTTTATTATATTCTATCAAAAACAAATGTTGAATTATATTTTCTGTGCATCTAAGTTACTTTCTGTTGTCATAATATTTCACAAATTGCTTTAATTGCCTTGATCAAATGGCCGAGCAGTTTCAATGAAACAATTGGCTGAATTCTGTTCTTTCCCAATATCGACTGGAACCTCCTAAGTGCAGATGGTTATGATGGAGCCGTTTTTGTCAGGTGTGTTCAGGAGGGTTTCCTTAACTCAGTATATAGTCAGACAGATGAGGGGAGAGGCCATTTTGGATTTGCTGGTCTGCAACGAGCCAGGACAGGTGCCAGATCTCACGGTGGGAGAGCACTTTGGTGAAAGTGATCACAACTGCCTCACATTTAGCATAGCTTTGGAGAGTGAAAGGAGCAGTTACAGAGGGAAGATATTTAATTGGGGAAAAGGAAATTATGACGCTATCAGACAGGAGTTGGGAAGTACAGACTGGGAGCAATTGTTCCACAGAAAGGGCACAATTTGGAGACTTTTTAAGGAGCAGTTGTTGCAAGTGATGCACAAATTTGTTCCTCTGAAACAAGTAAGAAGGAGTACGATTAAGGAACCTTGGATGACGAGAACAGAGGAATGTTGCATCAAAAGGAAGAAGGCAACTTACGTAAGGTGGAGGAAGCAAGGATCTAGCACAGCTTTAGAGGATTACAGGCTTGATAGAAAGGAGCTCAGAATTGGACTGAGGAGAGCCAGGAGGGGACATGAAAAAGGCTGGGCAAGAAGGATTAGGGAGAACACAAAGGCATTTTACTTGTACGTGAAGAATAAGAGAATGATCAGGGAGAAGGTAGGGCTGGTCAGGGATAGCATAGGGAACCTGTGCGTGGAGTCTGAGCAGATAGGGGAAGACCTAAATGAGTTTTTTGCTCTGGTTTTCACCAAGGAAAGGGAACTTGTTGTCAATGAAAACTTAGAGGAGCTGGGGTACAGTCTTGACCTGATCAAGATTGATGAAGTCGATGTGCTAGAAATATTGGAAAACATTAAGATTGATAAGTCTCCAGGGCCAGACCAGATTTATCCTAAGCTGCTCCAGAAAGTGAGAAAGGAGATTGCTAAGCCGCTGGCGAGGATATTTGCCTCCTCACTCTCCACAGGAGTCATACCCAAGGATTGAAAGGAAGCGAATGTTGTTCCTCTTTTCAAGAAGGGTGATAGGGAAATCCCTGGCAATTACAGACCAGTCAGTCTTATTTCTGTGGTCAGCAAAGTTTTGGAAAGAATTCTGAGCGATTGGATTTATGACTATTTGGCAAAGCATAGTATGATTAAAGGCAGTCAGCATGGCTTTGCGAGGGGCAGGTCATGCCTCACAAATCTTATTGAATTCTTTGAGGAGGTGTCAAGACAGGTCAATGACGGTCGAACGGTAGATATGGTTTACATGGACTTCAGCAAGGCATTTGATAGGGTTCCCCATGGTAGGCTCATTCATAAAGTCAGGAAGTATGGGACACAGGAAGATTTGGCTATCTGGATTCAGAATTGGCTGGCTGACAGAAGGCAGAGAGTGGTTATAGATGGAAAGTATTCTGCCTGGACGTCAGTGTTGAGTGGGCCTCTGCTCTTTGTAGTTTTTATAAATGACTTGGATGAGGAGGTTGAGGGGTGGGTTAGTAAATTTGCAGATGACACAAAAGTTGGAGGTGTTGATAGTATAGAGGGCTACGACAGGTTGCAGCACAACATAGACAGGATGCAGAGCTGGGCTGAGAAATGGCAGATGGTGTTCAACCTGGATAAGTGCGAAGTGATGCATTTTGGAAGGTCGAACTTGAATGCTGAATATAGGATTAAAGACAGGATTCTTGGCAGTGTGGAGGAACAGAGGGATCTAGATGAGCAAGTACATAGATCCCTCAAAGTTGCCACCCAAATGGATAGGGTTGTTCAGAAAGCATATAGTGCTTTGGCTTTCATTAATATGGGTATTGAATTTAAGAGCTCAAGGTTTTGCTGAAGCTCTACATGTCCCTGGTGAGACCACACTTGGAATATTGTGTCCAGTTCTGGTTACACTACTAGAGGAAAGATGCAGAGGCTTTGGAGACGGTGCAAAAAAGGTTTACCAGGATGCTGCCTGGACTGGAGGGCTTGCCTAATGAAGAAAGGTTGAATAAGTTCAGACTTTTCTCTCTGGAGAGAAGGAGGAAGTGAGGAGACCTGATCAAGGTGTACAAAACAATGAGAGGAATAGACAGAGTCAATAGCCAGAGACTTTTCCCCAGGGCAGGATTGACTGGTACGAGAAGTCACAGTTTGAAGACATTAGGAGGAAGGTATAAAGGAGACGTCAAAGGTAGATTCTTTACGCAGAGAGTTGTGAATGCATGGAATGCGTTGCCAGCAGTGGTGGTGAAAGCAGAGTCATTGGGGACATTTAAGCGACTGCTGGACATGCACAAGGATAGCAGTGAGTTGAGGGGTGCTTAGGTTAAGTTATTATACTTTATATTAGGACTAAATCACGGCACAACATCATGGGCCAAAGGGCCTGTTCTGTATTGTAATTTTCTATATTCTATGTTCTATGATATCTTCTGGTTTTAATGTAACAATTAGCCTTAAGTGTGTTTTGTTAATATTGTAATGGGATATTCCTGTGCAAACACCTGTTTAAATTAGTTGTGAATTTGCAGTTTGACTCCAGAAGGCAGTAATAACAGGCTCTGGTCACAAGACAATACCGAACAGCAAATCCCAGTTTGTTCACATTGAATTCTATCTGCCAGCACAACATTGGCAAAATACTGCAGATGTTGAAAATCCTGCATAAAGAGCAAAAGTGCTGGAGAAGTTGAGCAGGTCGGGTAGCATTTGGGGAGAAAGAAAAAGAAAGTTAATATTTTAGATCATGGACTGTTCTCTCCATTGTCCTCATCTTCTGGCCCGCTTAATTATTTCTCAAACTTTCTTTTTGATAATGTTATTTTAAAATTGAATTGTTTCTAATGAGGCAATTATCATATCCTCTCCTTTCAGCCTCCAATCAGAGACTGTACAGTTCTTATAATTAACAGCTGTAGCTTTCATTTCCTTTATGCATGTTTTCATTTCTTTTATCTCATAAACATACCTCATCGAAATCCTGTTCAGTAAATATCTGAGCATTTTGTTTAATTAATTTGTACTTGTGAATTATATTTTAGTTCTTAATTTTAATCAAATTATTATTTGAATCAAAACAAAGGGTCAATTTAGTCTATCAATAAACTGGTGCACAGATGAAGAACATCATCATTATTAAATGAGCGTTGTTTTTATTGAATAAAGATATTCCTTGGGGAATAACCCTGTTGCCTATATTCCCTGATGACAACTCAACAAGACAACGACAAATATGTCATCATGACACTTATGTTAGCCAACCATGGTTTGTTCAGAAACCTAATGTCTCCTTGTGCCATTATGTTTAAAACACGCTTTTTATGTTGATGTTGAACAATGCAACTGCCCCAGTTAACACTTAAAAAGGGAATGGATCTGCAATCATTTCTGTCTAATCAGAAGCTCTCTCTCATGGACCATGGATGTCACTGATGTTGTCTCCATTGTGTGTGTCTTTGCTTTCTTCTTTAAGAAAAGAGGCTAAAGACAAAACTTGCACTCTGTGGTTGCACTCTGATTGCTTAACAGTTTCCTAAAAGCAAATGAAATCTTAAAGAGCAATTCCTGTCAGGAAATTACGATGTTGTCCTACTTACAGCAGCTGTACAGCAAGTACATCAGCCACAAGGAGGCTAACTTTACTCTGGTAGCACACCCACTTTTTGATGCCCTGAATGGTGTTAAACAAGATTGCATTCAGGTATTACCAAGCTCTCAGCACTGATGATGTCAGGTGAAAGTGAGGACTGCAGATGCTGGAGATCAGAGTCAAGATTAGAGTGGTGCTGGAAAAGCACAGTAGGTCAAGCAGCATCCGAGGAGCAGGAAAATTGACGTTTCGGGCAGGAGCCCTTGTCACACTAACATTCCACATATAGTGAGAATTGGATTGTCTCACACCTGTAAACAGTTTGGTTTGACTATCAGTATCAGGAAGACAAATGTCATGGTTCAGGATGTTACCATACCACCATCTTTGTGCATTATCAATGTGATGCTGGGGATTTTCAATAACCTTACACAGCTAGACTCCCACAATTACCAACAGTCTGCCACTTGAATCTGAAACCAATGTCCAAATTGCAAAAGCTGTGGATGCTATGTCCAAGCTGGATAGGAGAATGTAGAAAAACAATGACCTGAGAACACCAAACTGCCTGTGCACTCTTCTCCTGGATAACATAGGCTAAGCTGGAGAAAAGGTTGAACAGTTTTCACTTTTGCTGTCTCAGACAAATGCTGAGCATCTCTTGGCAGAACTAAATCACCTGCTCAAAGGTCACAAAAGGTATAATTCCATCAACTTCCAGTTATTGCTAAGCCAAAGGTACCCATGTTGGTTTAATGACATTCAACGTATTGAAAACGAGCATATACACAAAGATATTCTGCAAAGTGAACTGGCCACTGGATTGCAACTTCCTGGGCATTCATAGATCTGCTACAGGGTCACCTGCAAGCTAGATATACAACAAGAACACAATCACTGACAGCTTTATCTAGAGGTTGACTGTTTGGAAAGGCACTGGAAGAAGTAACTAGAAATGGAAAGCTCAGTCGGCTGAGATTGGGGTTGGGGAAGGAAATAGAGGCCAGTGAGTATTCTTTATTATTCACTGATTTGCGTGTTGCAGGCAGAGCCAGTGTTTATTGCTTATCCTTCATTGCTCTTGAGAGGTTGATGGTGATCTGCCTTCTTGAACCACTTCAGTCCATTTGATGTAGCTATATCCACAAAGCCAATAGAGAATAGAGAAGAAGTTCCAGGATTTCAGGCAACGACAGTGAAGGAACGGTGATATAATTCCAAGTCAGAATGGTGTGCAACTTGGATGTGAATTCTCAGGTAGAGATATTCCCATGTATCTGCTGCCCTCGCACTTCCAATGGTAGTAATTGTGAATTTGGAAAGTGGTGTCTAAGGAGCCTTTAGCAGTGCATCTTGGAGGGGGCACACAGAGCTGTTACTGGACACTGGTGGTGGAGGGACTCAGGGCTTACGAATGTGGTGCCACTCAAATGGCTGCTTTGTCTTGAACAGTGTCAGGATTCTTAATGTTTTTGGAGCTGCATTCATTTAGTGAAGTGAAGTCTGAAATTGTGTCTTGTCGATGGTTTTTGGTAATTGTTGGAGTCTAGCTGTGTAAGGTTATTGGAAATCTCCAGCATCTCATTGATAATGCACAAAGATGGTGGTCTGGTAACATCCTGAACATGACATTTGTCTTCCTGATACTGATTGTCAAACCAAACTCTTTACAGGTGTGAGACAATCCGTTTCTCACTATATGTGGAATGTTAGTGAAACACCATCAGTGCTTTGGGGAATTGGGAGGTGGGTTATTTGCTGCAGGATACCTAGCCTCTGACCTGCTGTTTTAAGCACAGTACTTTATGATGAGCCCACTTTAGTTTCCAGTCAATGGTAACCCCCCAGGAATGCTGCTAGTGGGACTGAGTGATGTTAATGTCATTGAACATCAAGGGGCAATGCTTAGATTCTGTCTTGTTGGAGATGGTCATTGCCTAGCACTTGTGTGGTGGATGCATTACTTGCTACTTGTCAGTCTGAACCTGGATATCACTCATGTCATGTTGGGTTTGGGCATGGACAGTTCTGGTATCTGAGGAGTCACAAATGATGCTGGATGTTTTGCAATCAACATCGAACATCCCTGCTTCTGAATTCACGAAAGAAGCAGCAGGAGATGGTTGTGCCAAGGAACATATACTTATCAGTTTTCCTCTGCAGTCAATGCAGCATTTATTGCCATGCCAGAGTAAGGTTCTTAAAATGGAGGGTTGCCAAAGGCTCACAAAGGCCAAAATCTCTGTTAAAGATATTGAACTCATCAACATCTCTTGAGTGTGATGATATCGGGTTTTGACAGATACCACAGCAACCAGTGATTCTTACTGTTCTCTTGGTGTTAGTTTATTTATATTGCCCTCAGATGCTACAACATTGACAGTCATTCTCTGATTCCTGTGGTTTATGCTGGTTTCAGTGGGTGCCATTCTCATAGTGCAATGTTATGGTTTAGAAAACAAGGTGTACCACATTTTGTTCTGACTGAAGGTATCAATTTTATTGTGATATTTTTAAATCTGTGATTTGTAGTGATCATATCATCTGACAACTTTTTTTTTATGTTACATTTTCACCTTAGTCTTTGGGAAGAGCAACGTAAAGATTGCAACGCTATGTATGGCTTGCATACATGTTTTCCAAATGCATTCCTGTGGTGTTGTCATCAGAGGAAATCTAGCACTCATTATTCATCTCTAATTATCATTGTGAGTCACTTTCTTCATCAGTGCAGCCTGTGTGGCCAATGTACTCCCACAGCACTGTCAGAAGGAATTTGAGGATTTTAAACTAGCTAAGCGATCCCAAATTAAGCAGTCAGTCACATTTTTGAGGATCTGGTCTGGTAAGTGGGTAAGATTGGGCAAGTTAAATAAAATTGCCTATCCAAATCTCATTTATCATTCAGATCGGTTTTGCAATAACCCAATTGTTTCACTGATTACTGATCCTAGATTTACCCTTCCAGATTTACTTAATTCACTGAGTTTTAAATTCTTCCAGATGCTGCAGTGGGATTTGATCTCACATCCTCAGATCATAGATTTTATGCCCTGTTAGAGCAATTCCATGAGTTCCACTTCCCTGCCGTCTTACCGTAGACTTATAATGTTTGGAAAGTTATTGTTGTGGGGAAAATCACCAGCCTTGGAGTCAGAGTTGGGGTTCAATGGCAGAGTTTATTGTACAAGGAATTACCGGAGCTCCGGGGAGTGAAAGACACCAACACACAGTGGTCAGCTGCGAGTCTGCTCTCAACCCGGAGCACATGTCAATACGTTTTGTAATATAATAGGATGGGTTATTTTCTGTGTAACATATTTATTTATTGTAAATATTTCAGAATCACTGATAGTTTGGGTGCAGTCATTGTCAGTTCCAGCATAGTCTTTCTTCAGTACGGCCATTGTCAGTTTCAGCACAGACAGTGTCAATTTCAGCGTCGGCGCAGAAGTCCATTGCTATAGTAATGGGCGCTAATCGCTCTTCCTGAGAAGGATGATTATTGCAGCTCTGGCTATTATCACTCTGTATTGGGTCCATATCAAGCTGTTAGCATTTCTATCAAAGATGTTGGCTAGACCCAGGCACCTCGGCGGGTAATGTACGTTACTCACGTGTATACTCTCCCCCACCCACCTTAAACAATTCAACTGGTTGTGAGAGCATTGTGCTGACATTCTGGTGGTCCCAGGCAGTTTCTGTGTTTGCTGTGCTGTCTGTCTCTATAGTCTGGTCCGGTGGCCATCTTATGTATCAAGTGGCCAACTGATGGCTCAGCGGCCATCTTGTGTCAGTGTGCCTAGTGTCACCCTGCCCCATGCCATCTCCCACTTCACTCACCCTGTTTGTGGTCAAGGAGGCGATTTCGAAGCTCTCCCGCAGACCACCCAATTTACATGTACAGATAGGTTATCTCTAGGAGCTCCTCCTCCTGAAGGGTATCATGGAGTGCCAATTTCGTTGGGGTTCTTCCATGGTGACACTCGCTGCTGGCACAGTTCTCGCCAGTAGTACCTTACAGCAGAGTTTTAAACACCCGAGGCCCACACAGAATACCAGCATGAGTGCAATGAGGAGAAACGTCCCGTGTGTCAAATATGGTCCCCAAGATTTACCTATCAACCAATTTAGCCAGCTGTCTGTAATTGAGGCTCCCTGTCAAAAATTATCAAGCTGAACTCGGGTATCCTTGATGGCTTCTGTAATGTTATAAGAGTCATCAATTACATGGATAATACAATTGTCACCAATAATTGTACAAACTCCCCCTTTCTGTGCTAATTGATAATCCACCACATAACGTATCTGCTGTTTGTAGACTCTGAGTTTAGCCAACCCTGTATTAATTGCTTCCGCAGCTTTTGAGGTATTATTGCCTAAGACTGCCAGGCCACATCCAAGGTAATTTCAATTTTTAGTGCTGATGACCCCTGCTGCATCCCCTCAAAGATAGAGATCCCAAGAATCCATATCCCAATGATGACCCCAGAGTGGTGGGGATTTGCCAGTCAGCGCAGAACATCTGGCTGATGGAGCAGGTCACTATCCTTCTCCAGACATGTCCCCCACTGGGGTATGGTACAGTAAGGGGTGCCGTGAACAGGTTTGCGAGGTCTGCAGTGTCTGTTGCATAAGTCCCCAGAAATAGAAATCCCTTCACCGTTTGGTAACATACATTGTCCTGTCCTTCCGTCTGTCTGTCCACCCAGATCCCCTGGGTGTTCCCCTCAGCTGGTAAGTATCAAACAGGTATGTCCATGTAGCAGAGCTGACATAAGTGCCATTTCACTGACCACATATGAATTGCCTCCCCCCGGTCACATTCAAGCATGCCTGCTCGCTGCAGGTGCAGATAAACTGTCCCCTGGTGACCGTATATTGCTGATAAGTGCACAATGCCTGAACGCATGAGTCATTTTTTGGAACCAGAGCATAAATACATCCCCATCCCTGCCCTGTGAAACAGAGTGGGTAATTACTGGGTTGAAATAGGTCTTCCCTTCACTGGCTGGGAGACCCAGCCACATGGGCCAGTGGTCCTGACCAGCTGTACACATCTAGCCTGGAAGTCCCCGTTTGTACTTCTCTATCTGCGCCTTACATGGCGCTCATGAGGTGTTTACTGCATACAGGTCGCGAGGGGTCCACACTGGGGTGGGCACTAATAGGGATTCTACTCATTGCGCCAGTGGGTAGCAGACAGTTCAGTTCCCATGCAAGCTTAGGTGGGTTTTATAGAAGAGCTTATCTTCAAATCCTGACATGTTCCCAACAGTCACAACACTTAAATACAGTGAAATACATACAGGCATATACATTTTTACGTTAAATAAGGTTATCAGTCAAAGTCTTTGTTTTTGTCAGGAGGTGCAGTTGTGCTTCTGTGTGGTTTGTTCTGTGTGTTGTCAGTGCTCTCCCCAGGATGACCATCTTGTCCGCCTTTCCTGTCTGCACCTGGGGAATGGTCAATGACATTAATTTGACCACAGGAGTCTTTAAACGGTTTTAGTTGGGTCCAGTACTTCCATGTGCCTTTTCCTTTACTATATATGTAGGCACAGGTGTCCCCACTTATTACCATGTCGTATAACCCATTCCATTTTGGGGTGAAAATGTGTTGCTGGAAAAGCACAGCAGGTCAGGCAGCATCCAAGGAACAGGAGAATCGATGTTTCGGGCATAAGCCCTTATTCAGGAATGAGGAAAGTGTGTCCAGCAGGCTAAGATAAAAGGTAGGGAGGAGAGACTTGGGGAGGGGTGTTGGAAATGCGATAGGTGGAAGGAGGTCGAGGTGAGGGTGATAGGCCGGAGTGGGGTGGGGGCGGAGAGGTCAGGAAGAAGATTGCAGGTTAGGAAGGCGGTGCTTAGTTCGAGGGATTTGACCGAGACAAGGT
>NC_057716.1:14136309-14137406 GCF_004010195.1 Chiloscyllium plagiosum | reverse complement strand
CAAGTCCCTCCTCCCTACTTTTATCTTAGCCTGCTGGACACACTTTCCTCATTCCTGAAGAAGGGCTTATGTCCGAAACGTCGATTCTCCTGTTCCTTGGATGCTGCCTGACCTGCTGCGCTTTTCCAGCAACACATTTTCATTTCTGATCTCCAGCATCTGCAGTCCTCACTTTCTCCATTCCATTTTGGGCCAAAGCCTGGTTTGGCAGGCAATGCTCGCACCAGGACACGGCTTCCTGCCGCTCAGATGTCAGAGAAGGTGGAGGTCCCCTGCCTTGCCCTTTTTGTCCTGGTTATCAATTACAGATTTCTGCATCCCTTTCAATTGGGCGTGTAATTGTATGACATATCACTGAATTTTGTCTTTTAGTGGACCTACATCTGTGATCATTGTCTCTGGCAATTGCATTGCTCGCCCGGTCATTAATTCATATGGTGTTAGCCCAGTTGCCTGATTCACGGTGGCTTGTAATTTCATTAGTATGGTTGGCTGCACCTCAGCCCACGTTCTGCCTGAGGTTTGCATAGCCTTAGCTGAAATATTTTTGAGCGTTCTATTCATTCTTTCTACCATCCCTGAGCTTTGGGCGTGATAGGGAATGTGAAATTTTTGTCTAATGCCAAGTAATTAGCAGACAATCTCCATGACCTTGCCTGTAAAATGCGTCCCTTGGTCAGAGTCGATCTGGAGGGGTAATCCCCTCACCTCGGGATTAGCTCCTCGGCTAATATTCTGGCTACAGTGGTCACAGTGCAGCTTTTGGTTGGAAATGCCTCTACCCACCGGGTGAATCGGTCTATGATGACCAGGCAGTATGTTTTCCCACAGGTAGGTGGTAGTGACCCTGTAAAGTCTATCTGAAGGAATTCCCAGGGTCCCCTAGGTCTGGGCTGGTGTCCCATCTTAACGTTTGTAGGTCTCCTGGGTTATGTTGTGCACAAACCATGCATCTGCAGCAGTACATGGTCACATCTTTACATGGTCACATCTTTTCCCATTTCCTTTCCACCACCACTCGCTGCCGAGGCTTGCTATCATGGCCTCTCTACCTGTATGGGAGGGCCCATGGTGCAGTTCAAGCAATGTGTTCTGTA
>NC_057716.1:14124731-14135809 GCF_004010195.1 Chiloscyllium plagiosum | reverse complement strand
TTGATTCCTGGAAAGGGTGGGCTATTTAATAAAGGGAGTTGAGTAAGATGAACTGATTCTCTCTGAAGTTTTGAAGAACACATGGTGATGCCATTGAGTTATATGAAGTTCCACTAGTATTTTAAAGATTAGCTTCCCCATTTGGAGAATCTAGAACATGTGGGTCAAAGATCGATGACAATAGGTTGTCCGTTTAAGACAATGATAGGAGAAATTTTTCACTCAGATTATTGTGAATCTTTGGAAATCTTTCGCACAGAGACCAGGATCCCCATTTGCCTCATATTTAAAGCTATGATAGATTTGTGCCTAAGGAGATCAAGCATTACATTCACAAGCATCCACTCCCTCCAACACCAACGCTCAATAGCCGTATTTACAAGATGCACTGCAGAAATTCACCAAAGATCCTCAAACAGCATCTTCCAAACCCACAACCACTTCCATCTAAAAGGACAAGGGCAGCAGATACATGGGAACACCACTATCTTCAAGCTCCCCTCCAAAACACTCACCATCCTGACTTGGAAATATATCGCTATTCCTTTACTGTCGCTGGGTCAATATCCTGCAATTCCCTCCCTAACGGTATTGTGGGTCAACCCAAAGCAGGTGGACTGCAGTGATTCAAGAGGCAACTAGGGACAGGCTATAGAGAGTACAAGCCAGGTACTCCCACATTCTATAAATGATTTTTTTAAAATAAGGGCACAATAAAGGGGTTGTGTAGATGGTCAACCTTGATCTAGTTGAATGGCATGAATAAGATGCCAAATGACTCACCTCCCTCCTTATGCTGGACGGTTTCAAATAGAGGCTTTATCATAACAATTTAGCTCTAACATAAAATAAGACACCACTATTTCAAATCAGATTACAGGATGTCATAAACCAGTACTTAATGAAGTGAATTTTTCAGAGTTCTGCAATTTACCTTTGTATTGCATTCCTCTGATGATTCACTGCTTTCCGATGACGACGATGGTGGTGATTTGGTTGTTGTTGTTGTAGTTGTGGTCAACGTTGGCCTTGATGTTGCTGTTGACATCGGTGTTGGTGTTGATGTTGATGTTGAGGTTGGGGTTGATGTTGGTGTTGGTGTCGACGTTGTGTTTGGTGTTGGTGTTGATGTTGGGGTTGGTGTTGTCATACTTGTGTTCATGCATTGTACCATAACAACTGGACTTTCATTCCGTCTCACTTGAACCTGGCTGGTGCAAGTAGCAGTTTTCTACAAATATAACGATTGAGGTTATAATTCAATAACAGTGTTAATGAGAGGAATATTGAACTAAAGATCACCCACCTGACTGAAGTATACTGTAAACAACAAGGGATTTTATTAACACAATGAATATTGGGCTAGATTTCCTGGGGAGTGACAGTCTCATGCAAGTTGCCACTCTCATCCTTCTTTTCAATGGAGGAATGGGTTTTTCGGAAGTGATCTGCTTTGGTCTCCCTCAGATATGTGGAGCCATTCTTCTATTCTGGCAGGTCTTTTGCAATGTTGAACTGTCAGAGGAAGGCAGACTGCATCCCCATTTCACAACAGTCAGTTGCTGTATTCTGAGAATTGAAGAGTCCACAAAAAACACTTTAACAGCTGCTGTCAGACAATAAGTGCATCATCAAGTATGATGTTAGGGTGCTGGGTGGATAGGATGCTAGGTGGTCAGGGGGCATGAAGCCAGGTAAATAGGGTGACCAATGGAGTCAGAGTTAAGTGACAGCTGGATAGTGCCCAATGTATGTAGGATATCATGAGCAGGGGGTAAAGTGCCATGTGGGTACAGTGCCAGTGTTAAAGATGGCAAGCAGGGCAGTTAAGTGGTGAGGGTGAGCTGGTAAAATTTGGTCTGGCAGTGGAGTGGTGGGTGGGGTGTGTGGATGTTGTGTCTCGGGATCACATCCAGTGGCAGTGGCAGGGGGTGGGGGTCAGATCCATCGGAGGGGCTTTGGGTCCCAAGGACTGTCAGATGAGGTCCTGGGTGATGTTAATGGTCGGCGGGTGTAGTTAGGGGTATGTAAGGTAAGTACGCAGTCAGTAGATGTAAGTCTCCAGTTTTAATGGCGATGTTCAGCAGGTTCTGCTGAGCAGAAAATTCAATTCCTCAGGCAATTCCTATGAGTGTCTGGCACTGTGAGGCAGCAGTGCTAACCACGGGGGCTCAGTGATCAGTACTACTGCCTCACAGCGCCAGGGATCTGGGTTCAAATCCAGCCTCGGGCGACTGTCTGTATGGAGTTTGCACATTCTCCCCGTGTCCGCGTGGGTTTCCAACGGGTGCTCCGGTTTCCTCCCAAATTCTAAAGATGTGCAGGTTAAGTGAATGGCCATGCTAAATTGCCCATAGTATTCAGGGATAGGTAGGTTAGGTGCATTAGTCAGAGGTAAATGCGGAATAATGGGAAATGGGTTTGGATGGGATACTCTTTGGATGGTCGGGGTGGACCTGTTGGGCTGAAGGGCCTGTTTCCACACTGCAGAAGTTCTATGGGAGTGTGCTACAATCAGGATTCCACAGAGTCCACATGCATACCTCCTCTCTACACTGGAATAATGTCTATCTGGCCAGCAGAATATCTGTCCCACTGCACATTGGTATGGTACCATGATATTGTTCAGTGTGGGAGACTGAATGCATGATATTTCTTTTCAGCTCCCTGAATTTCACTTGCGGGTCCAGAATTTTTCATCATGCCCGATAGAAGGATTGCCCAAGGAAAATTAGGCTGGAGGTAGGACTCCATTGCCTGCCATTTTCCCACTGCTAACACTTTAACAACATTGATATTCAGTGCTCTGATATCCAGCATTGCCAGAACAGTGCAAAGGGCAATGCAAAGAATGAAAGGGTTGCCTATCTTAATGCAGCTAATCGCAAAATCAATCTGACTGAATCAGATCAGCGAGGTTACTGAGACAACAGGGTTATAGGCAAATCCTGAAACTATTCAGAAAAATATTTTAAAAATATTTTATAAAGATTCCTTTTGCTACATTCTAACTCCTCCCTGACTGTCATGATAATAGTCTATGTATCTCTTTGCTCAGGTACCACGGTGTTTGAATCCTTTCCTTTAACTGTTTCCTATGTTTTGAATATATTATCAGGGAATGCTTTAATATTTGAGTCTGTGGAACCACACCCATTCTGTTTAAAAGCCTTTAATAATGGTAACCATCAGTCATAATCTTTGGTGTATAAGCCAAGACCTATTGCAGCTAAACAACAACTCGCTTTGCCTTCTGTCTAATACGTATCATTGACCTGCTTCTTTCTCCCAAGTCTCATGATTCCCAATCCATGCAGAGTTCAGTTGTACTGCTTTCCAAAGATCTTCAAAAAGAATTATACCGGTCACAGTTTTAATAGGAAGTCCCTCAGGCCCATTCTGGAGCAAGGTGTCCTGAGTTAACCAGACAGACCAACAGTGGATCAAAAAAGCCATGTCACAGATGGGACAGGCAATGGCCCTAGTGGTGCTACCACTAGACTAAAAATCCAGAGAGCCAGGTAATGTTCTGGGGACCTGGCTTGAATCCTTTCACTATCTATCTCCCTACAGAAGATCTTTGAATTCCCTTTGCGCAGACTACCAATCTAATCTTGTTTTGCCCCTTGTATTTCCTTTTTCACTTCTCCTTTGCACTTTTAATATTGATCCAGATTTTATTTATACTATCAGGGTGATATCTTTTCTACACACCATTTTGCTCTAAGGCAAAAAACATGTCTTGATGATGGTTTGCAGGAGACAAATTCAAGCAGTCCACTTTTGCAAGTCTCAAATAAGTTTATCCATCATTTGATGTGATTCTCCCATAGGAAATCATTTATGAAACAATCTGGACATGCTAAGAGCTACACAAGTAACTAATTTTAGATTATCAGCTGGGTGTACAGTGTGATGCTTTCACATGTACTAAAAGCTAATTACATTAATGCACTTTTATGGAGACAAATGAATTTGTACATATATTACAATTTCTTCAAAATATTGGTAATGGAGACAGCTAAATTCTGTTGCAATTCCATGGCAACGCACTGACCTATCAGAATTTAGCTGTCTTACCTAAGAATTAAGATTAAAAGGTAACTTCTTTCTGTGTCTCTATGCCAGTGATGGCCCAACAAATCAGCACTCTTTTCTCCCTTTGTTCAAGTATGTTTCTTGTGGCATAGTTATGAAGGTGCAATATAGGTAAGGAAGAGAAGGGAACTGAGGATGTGTTCTTGAGGTAACTATTCAGAAATGGGAAGCGATCCCATTACTGGCACTGGCACAACTATTAATGGATAAGCAAGAAAAGATTGATTGAAGGCAGTCCCATTCAGCTGGATAATGGAGGAGGTTCATACTGCATCAAAATTAGAGCTGTAGTTCATTATACTATTGCCCTATCACTGACCCTACTTTGTTCCATGTTAACAACAGAACCTTCCAAAGCTATCTCTGTAATGCTAATTTGCAAGTGGATGCTTTATTACCTACTGATGTGTGGGGGTCAATGTGAATTATCAACCAATGCAGGACTAAATTTCATATGTTGCATGGCAGGTCAATATGCCATTTAAGGATTAATTAGAACAAGGCAGTAAATGGTTAGCATTGTAATACTCACGGCATCTGGGGTAAGTAGCAGTGTACAATTTGCCGGATCCAATCCAGAATTTACAGCACATACAGTTTCCTGGACATCAATGATTATTTCGAAATCCGTTGCACCTTCTCCCAAATCAGTGGCCTAAGCAAAGGGACAGGGTTAAATGAATGAAGTATGTTTCAGGTAACACTTACAAACAATGATATAGGGCTTGGTTCCAAAAGAAAGTGTGCCGGCTAAAAGAAAAATGACTTTGACATGACATGCCATGCCCAGAAATATCACCCCTCCAATTTTGCCTTTCCTCAACTTTTATTATTTCAAAAGACAGTAAAAATCCTTTAGCCAACCCACACAAATTATGAGGCCAATTGAAAAAACAAACATGTATGCTTTAAAAAGTAAAGGGTACAATTCTAACCGGGTGAAGGAACAAAGGGACATGGATGCATATGTGCATTGGTGGCAGGACAGGATGAGAGAGTGGCAAACATAGAATACAGTAAGTCCAACTGTAACATTAAAGTTGGATGTCAATAACTAATATGATCTGGGTGATACTTTCTTCTCCAACAGTTACCCAGGCACAAGAACAGAAGTGTGTTTCAGCTCACACTTATAAATAATGATATTTTAGCAAATAGTGTTTTTTTTTCCTAAATCTTATTGTGCTCCTGGAAAATGACTTGGGACATTTTACTATGTTAAAGGAGCTATTCAAATTCCAAATTGTTGCATAGTGATCAGTTAGAAGAACCTCTTAAAAAATTATTGTAGAGAAGATGATATGAGTTATATGAGTCCTAAATTGAGTAGATTGATTTGTGGATGAATTACTAACATATTCATATGATCAATTTCACGAGTTGATTTTCCTGGTACTGAATTTTACAAAAATGCAGGAATGTAATGGTTATGTTCCTGGATTAGTAATCCAAATGTTTGGAAGATGGGGTTCCTCATCTCTGAAAATGATTAACTGCTGGAATCATACAGATGTACAGCACAGGAACAGACCCTTCAGTCCAACTCGTCCTTGCTGACTAGATATTCTAGGTTATTCTAGTCCCATTTGCCAGAATTTGGTCCATATCCTGCTTAACCGTTCCTATTTGTATACCCATTCAAACGCCTTTTAAATGTTGTAATTTTACTAGCCTCCACCTCTTCCTCTGGCAGCTCACTTCATACTCACACCACACACTGGTAAATTCTGTTGCTTTTATTAAATAACATAAAGAAATAAAATATGAATCTACTAAAAAGTACGAATTAAATCAGAGACTCAGATGTACATTGAAGATGATTTCACTAAAACAAGTGAAATTTGTATCATCAATAGTCACACGTGAGGTGCCGGAAGACTGGAGGTTGGCAAACATGGTGCCACTGTTTAAGAAGGGTGGTAAGGACAAGCCAGGGAACTATAGACCAGTGAGCCTGACCTCGGTGGTGGGCAAGTTGTTGGAGGGAATCCTGAGGGACAGGATGTAAATGTATTTGGAAAGGCAAGGACTGATTCGGGATAGTCAACATGGCTTTGTGCGTGGGAAATAATGTCTCGCAAACTTGATTGAGTTTTTTGATGAAGTAACAAAGAAGATTGATGAGGGCAGAGCGGTAGATATGATCTATATGGACTTCACAGCAACAAGTTAGGAATTACAAAATCTTAATTCAGCTTCAATGCAAAGCACTTACTATTTTCTTTAATTGTAAGAAGGCAGAACTTACACATGGGTCCCCTAAACCTGACTCATGAGAATTTGAGTTAACACCCAATGTTCAGAATAAAAAATCTGACCCTAATCACTCCAGAGTGCACCTCACTATTTGCCAGAACAGCAGAAAATCTGGCCTACAGTAAACTTGAAGAGAAATATTTCACTTGTGTTGTAAATACTTCTATTCCATTCTTCAAAAGGCAATCTAATTGAAACATGCAAGATCCTGAGGGTGTTCAGTAGTGTGGGTACCATGAGGTTTTTTCCCCTTCCAGGAACTTGAGGACTCAATTTATAAATGAAGGATCATCTGTTGAGATGGGGGATGAGGAAATTGTTTTTTTTTGCAGAGAGTTGTTAGTATATCGAAGACTTTTTCCCAATAAGTAATGAAAACAGGATCATTGAATATTTTTAAGCCTAAATTAAATAGAGTCTTGTTTAAGCAGGGAATCAATGGTTAAAGCTGGTAAACAGAAAAATCGAGTTGAGGCCATAATCAGATTAGCCATGATCTTACAAATGATGAAGCTTGTTTGAGATCCCCAAGATCCTGCTCATACTCCCGTTCATATATTCTCTGCCTGTCGTTTGTTTCTTTTTAATGTTTACAGTCATCAGGCCATGCAAAACAATAGAGCATTTTACAGAACAATGATGCAATCGGACCACGATCAGTGCACTCCACTCAGTTCATTTCATTCATAATCTTACCACTTATTAACTACGTGTCCGAACATATCACAGGATGTTGCAATTTATTTTGGAAGGAATGGCATGCATCAATTTCCAGTTTCGTAATCAATACACTCCAAACTCTAAATTCTTTTGGTAACTTTCCCAACTATCTATTATAATGTCAATGGAATAAAGAAGTGGTGAATTATCAAATTAAGTAAACAAATTCAGAGGTATGAAATGTTCTGGCTTCTGTTACCGGATCTTTTAAGATGTAGCAAAAGCACAATGACAGATCATTCCCATCCTAATATCAAGCTCAGCAATATTCCAGAATCCTGTTTACTGCTTTGAGACATAGAGTCATACAGTTACGCAGCACAGAAATAGATCCTCTGGTCTGACGCCTGCATGTTGATCAGTTATCCGAAATTGATCTCGTCCCATTTGCCAGTATTTGGCTCCTATTCCATCCAAATGCCTTTTAAATGTTGTAACTAGCTGTCAGCTGTAAACTGAAATTTCCTGCCATTTTTACTTAGTCATTGACAGCATAACTTCAGCCACCCAGTTCCCATCTTCTGATATTCTGTTCTTGAATTATGCTTCCTCCCCCCAATTCTTTTAAACTCCACCATTTAGTCAAGTTTTGTCGACCACTTCCAATTAGTCCTTTTCAGTTCATGAATGCATTTTCAATATGCATTTGTGAAGCTTCTTTGGATATTTTTTCTGCATTAAAGATATTGTTTTGTTTGTGAGTTATTCATCATGTGAAAAGGTATAAAAGTGTAGACCAATATAGGAAAAGGCATTGACACAAATTAATACGAAGGAATGTGGTTGTGATTCTTGAAGGCTAACCAGCTAAGTCCCGGTGTAATGCAAGCTGTGTGATTTATATGTTATATTTTAATAGAACTTATTTTTGACTTTGAGCTTTGAACCAAAGACATGTGGCTTTTGGTCTCCGTAAATGAAATGATTTAATGAGTAACTGTCAATATTGGAAGCATATTATTTTTAAGTGAGTGTGTGAGAGAGGAACTTCTTGGAATAGTAATGGGAAACTGTTTGCATTGGGAGAGTTTTGCAAATGGGCAGAGTAAGCGTTGAGAGGCATTAGCTTGCTTTTAATTAGATGGATCAGGAGATACTTTGGTTTGTTTGTTGAGGGAAAAACTGAAAGTTTGGATTTTTTGTTTCAATTTGTAGCAGACCTGGTTGAAGTGAGATAGAGTTTGTTTGAAATCCAAACTCAAAAGAAAAAATATTAATATATCGAAATGACACACCTTACCTCATAACTTACATCAGAATTATCAGTTTATCAACACAATGTCCATATGTCTTACATTTAACAATTAATGTTCAAGCAATTAAAGCTAAATACTTGGAACACAATTTTCAATGTACTACACCCCTCTATTCTTAGTAAATGAGAGTCATCGTATGTTGTAAAAGCTTGTTTTCAGAAGTGAAAATAATAAACTTAAACATAATATGATCATTCAACTTCACCAGTAACGCTACTACATATTCTATTTGTTGTCATAAATTAACAAAACACTCAAGTCATATGCAATGAAATAAAAGATTAGTTCACTGTCTGAAGAGAGCTCATTTCATAACATAATCACTCAAATCATCTTGTTGCATGAGGAGGATACCTTCCAACATCAGGTATGATCCCTATTTTATCCCAATCTTCAATTGTGAAGTTAAAATTGGAAAAATGGTCAATGTTTACCAACATGGTTTTCAAGAGCTTTGAAGAGGGGCAGGTTTCCTGTGATGATGTGTGAACTGTACTTACCAATGATAATTGATTCTTTTGGCTATGTCCCAGAAAATGGCTGGGTGGCAGTCATGATTGAATAGCAGCGCAGACTCAATGGGCCAAATAGCCTAATTGCATCGATAGCTTAGGGTCTCATGATCTAACGACACTGTCTTGAAAACTAATGCAACTGAAACAATTCAAGCCACAGAACTCACAACAATTTTTCATATTTTGCAAAGCAGTGAAATAGTTTCATGAGATGAGTATTTTTCATGATCCAACATCAATTTATTGATCAGAACATTTTGGAAGTTGACATGCTATTAATGATAGATTCCATTGCTCTGGGATAGATGTGCTCTTTTTGAATCCATATTAATCCTAATTATAATGATTCCTCTCTCCACTCCTAGTCTTTATACACAACTTTCTAGATCTGCATGGTGTTAATTAAGGGCAGCCACTAAGTTGGAGTGAGAGCGATGCAGAGGTAGTGCTGCAGCTGGGGGCACTACGTGATCGGGGGTTTCTGATGTTTTAAGACGAAGATGTACAAGCAGATGTATACCATTCAGCCCATCAAGTCTACTCCATCATTCAATTAGATTATGGCTGATCTGTGATCCTCAATTCCAGCACTGATCCTTGAGGCACGCTGTGGATTACAGACTGCCATCCAGAAAATGCCCCACTTATCCCAACTCTCTGTCTCCTCTTAGTAAGTTAATCCTCTATTCATGTCAACATACTACCTCATGGACTCTTATCTTATTAAGTAGCGTAACGTGTAGTACTTCATCAAATGCCTTCTGAAAATCCAAACATATTATATCCATTGTTTCTCATTTATCTATCCAGCCTGTTACCTCCTCAAAGAATTCTTGTAAATTTGTCAGGCATGATGTCTCCTTCATGACATCATACTGACTCTGCTTGAAAATATTATGTTTTTCTAAATGGTCTGCTATTACATCCTTTATAATAGATTAACATTTTCCCAGCAACAAATATTAAACTATCTGACATCCAGCTACCTGTTTTGCATCTCCTTCTCTTTTTAAATAAAGGTATTACCTTGGCAGTTGTCGAATCCTTTGGGATTTTTCCAGAATCTAAGGATTCTTGGAAGATTACTATCAATGCATTGAGTATTTGCTGGAGCTACTTCCTTGAATATGCTTGTATGCAATCCCATCAGATTCAGGGGACTTATGAGCCTTTAACCTCATTAGTTTCCCTGGCACTTTTTCTCTCATGACAGTTATTTTTTTTGTGTGTCCCTTGAATTTTGGAAGACTACTAGTGTCGTCCACTCTGAAGACTGAGGCAAAGTATTTACTCAACTTCTCTGCCATTTTCTGGTCCACCATCATTATTTCCGGTTATAGTCCAACAGGTTTAATTGGAAGCACACTAGCTTTCGGATCGACGCTCCTTCATCAGGTGATAGCGGAAGGCTCAATCATAACACAGAACTTATAGCAAAAATTTACAGGGTGATGTAACTAAAATTATACATTGAAAAATTGATTGTCTGTTAAGCCTTTCATCTGTTAGAATACAGTGATAGTTTCGCTTCTTTCTTGTGTAAATCACAAAACCTTTTTTTTTAAGTTGCATTCTCAGGTTAGCTGTTAACAAAGGTGATAGCTAGACAATATGTTGAAGGTGTTGGCCCCCTGTGTTCTCTGTCTATGCCATGATGTTTAGATTGATTCTAATCTAAAAAGTGAGATAACAGAGTTTTACATATATTCAGCGTCCACCATGACAGGGTTGTATGGAGTTATCCTGAGAGCCGGGCAGTTTGCTACGAACAATGATCTGTTTGAGGTTTGGCGGTTGTTTAAAGGCAAGTAGTGGAGGTGTGGGGAAGGTCTTAGTGAGGTGCTCATCCTCATTGATAATGTGTTGCAGGTCACGAAGAACATGGCCAAATTTTTCAGCTCCTGGGAAGTTCTGAACAATGAAGGGTATCCTGTCAGTTGCAGCACGTGTCTGTCTCCTGAGGAGGTCATTACGGTTCCTTGCTGTGGCATGTCAGAACTGGTGGTCGATGAGTTGAGCATTGTACCCCGTTCTTGTGAGGGCATCCTTGAGTACTTCCAGGTGTCCGTCACGTTCCTCCTCATCTGAGCAGATTCAGTGTATGCATAGGGCTTGTCCATATCGCTGTTTTAATATGTTTTGGGTGGAAGCTGGAGAAGTGTAGCATTGTGAGGTTGTCTGTGGGTTTGCGGTAAAGTGTGGTGCTGAGGTGTCCATCCTTGATGGAGACGCA
>NC_057716.1:14101087-14123080 GCF_004010195.1 Chiloscyllium plagiosum | reverse complement strand
TCCGAAAGCTAGTGTGCTTCCAATTAAACCTGTTGGACTACAACCTGGTGTTGTGTGATTTTTAACTTTGTACACCCCAGTCCAACACCAGCATCTCCAACTCATTATTATTTCCAGTCTTGTTCTCTCAGGGGCTTATGTTCATTTTGGTTTCTGTCCTTCTTTTTATATATTTAAAGATGCTGTTGCTGTCTGTTTTCATATTATTTGCAAGTTGAGACTAAAAATTTACATTCTCTCTCTTTATAATTTTTTGATCATCTTTTGTCAGATTTTAAAACTTTCCCAATCATTTGGCTTACCACTAATCCTTGCAACATTGTATGTTTTCTCATCAATTTGATGCTCCCTGGTTATATTCTAGTTCATCGCCTTCTTCTTCATGAGCTGTGATATACTTTTGCTGTGAGCCATGAATTATTTTCTTCAATGTCGGTGTTTTTCCTTGACTGGCCTTGCTTATAAATTCCTTTCTTGGTCTACTCCAGCCAGCTCTGTGCTCATTCCTTTGTAATTACCTTTATTAAAGCCTAGCACAGTTGACTCTAAAGAAAGTTCCTCCCTCTCAAACTGATTGTTAAATTCTATCATGCTATGTACACTGTTTCCGAGGATATCGTTAACTTTGATATCTTTTATTAAATCTGCCTCATTGAACATCACCACATCCCAAGGAGCCTGTTCCCTGGTTGAATCCAGAACATAATGTTCCAGGAAATCATCCCAAGTACAATCCATGAATTCTCTGTCAGTCTGATTTCATGAATATTAAAGTCACCCATGATTAATGTATTCCCTTGTGGAATCAAGATTAGAGTGATGCTGGAAAAGCACAGCATGTCAGGCAGCATCCGAGGAGCAGGAGAATTATTGTTTTGAGCAAAAGTCCTTCATCAGGTCCTGATGATGGGCTTTTGCCTAAAACGTCGATTTTTCTGCTCCTCAGATGCTGCCTGACTTGCTGTGCTTTTCCAGCACCACTCTAATCTTGATTCTAATCTCCAGCATCTGCAGTCCTCACTTCTGCTGACCTTTGTTGAATACTCAGTTACCAGCTACTTTGTACTCATGTCTCTGTAATGTCTATAAGATCACACCCATTAACTTATATTTGTGCCGATAATTCATGTCTTTTGCTTTGAGTATGAGCATTCAAGAAAAGAGCCATTAATTTTGTCTTTTTACCAATCTTTCCCCTTTTGATCCTTTGTATGGCTGTTCTACTGCTGGTTTTCTATTTTTGTATCTTCTTTCTCTCCCTGTCTACTTGGGTATCTTTACCCAAATAGCTGCCCTGTTAATGCTGTCACATCCACTTGCTTCATATGCCTACACTACCCCTCTCCAAAACCCCGCAGCCCTCTAATTATTTTAAAACCCTATCTACAGTCCTAGTTTTTTGACTTTCCAGGCCACAGATCTCAGGATGATTCGGATTCCATCCAATTGCAGTATTCAGGGCTTCCTTTCATGTGCGATACTTTATTCAGATTTTATTCAAATTTCATGCAGCATTTTGCTTTTGCTATGACGACAGAGAGGGATGGACTTGAACCAACTGCATATTTGCTTTTCAACAGTATCTAATGGCTACAGCCTCCTATTGTCACCTCTAGAATGAAATTGCAATCTCATCACAGGTAAGCAAATCTTTGCGCAGGGAAATCCCATTTTGATGTTCACAAAGGAATTTCAAGATTACTGGTTCACATCGAAGCAATTAATAAAGAGGTGATGTCAAGAGGAAATAATAGATTTGGACAAAAAGAAATACAATCATACATTTTCTTTTAATAAGATGTAGATCTAATCCAAACAATTCCAACCTAAAATGTTGTAATTTATTGTCTATCTCTTGACTATGACCAAATTTCTCACTCTAAATTCATAGCACGTTCCATAAAATGTGTAAAGTTAATGTTCATTACAAGGAAAAAACTAAAGGGAATCAATTGGATTTGGTGACACTTACATTTAGTACTTGGCAGCTCACAATACGGAAGAGATTATTCATTGCAAACATCTGATTCACTTGTGTAATTGTAGCATTTACTGCCTCAGGTGTCTGTGAATTGGTCGACTGATCACATGGAATCCCAGAATCTAAAAGCAAAGGGAGTTAAAGATGAATATATTTGTGATTGTTTGTCTTTTGGTTTAACATCCAATGCTTACAACAACAATTTACACAGTAAAATCATTCCTTAATATATTTCAATACTTGCCAGAATAGTAGAGGATCTGGGCTACAGCAAATATGATAAAAATGATTTTCATTTTGTCTGTTTGGATATGTTGATAGACACTTCAGTTCTGTTCTTCTGTCTTTGCCTGCTGCCTGTTTCTATTCAACATTTATATACCTCAGGAAAAACAACTCACATTCTGCATCAGTGATGTAATCTGACCACAAGTAATGCACACCTTCACTCATTTCGTTTCCTTCAAATTCTTCCCACTTGCTAACTATGTGTTCAAAAGCGTCACTGGGTGTCGCAATTTTTAATAAGCAGTAATGTGTGTCAATTTCCAGTTACATAATCAAAACAATCTAAAGTTAAAAATCACAGTACACCTGGATGTAGTCCAACACATTTATTTGGAAGCACTCACTTTCAGAGTGCTGCTCCTTCATCATGTGGTTGTGCAGGATATGATCGAAAGACACAGAATTTATAGATAAAGTTTACAGTGTGATGGAACTGAAATTATATATCGAAAAAGACCTGGGTTGTTTACTTAGTCCCTTATCTTTTAGAATGACCATTTTGCTTTCAGTTCATTCATTTGTAAATGAGCCTCAAACAGGACATCTCACACCTTCAATTCATTATCCAAAAATGTAACTTCAAAAAAGTTTTGGGATTTACATATGGAAGCACTGAAACCAACATGGTCATTCTGAAAGATGAGAGACTTAACAAACAATCTATGTCTTTTTCAATATATAATTTCAGTTACATCACACTGTGAACTTTTGCTATAAATTTTGTGTTTTACGATCTTATACTCCACAATCACCTGATGAAGGAGCAGCACTCTGAAAGCTAGTGCTTCCATATAAACCTGTTGGACTATAAGCTGGTGTTGTGCAATTTTTAACTTTGTACATCCCAGTCCAACACCGGCATCTCCAAATCAAAACAATTTGAGTTCTACATAACTTGGTAACTTTAGAAATTATTTATGATGAACTTCAATAAAGTAAAGAAGTGATAAATTATCAAATTAAACAAGTAACTCATGAACATGAAACTTATTGGTCACTTTGAAGTTACTGGATGCCTCAATAGGTAGCCAGCCATTCGAGCACATCCAACCTCTCAATTAGCATCCCTTCTATTAACTTAATCATTTTCACTACAACTGATACTATGGCAACCTTCTCTTCCTTAGTTATTGCCAGCATAAAATACCCGTAAGTATTTTGGACTGATCCTGCTATCTCAGCATATATAATTTCTTTGTCTATAATAGGCCTCACCTCTCCTCTGAATACTGAGTTATTAGGTACATTTAATGAGAAGACATTTATGTTCCCTTTTATTAACTGCAGTTCTGTTTTCATATTCTGTGTTTGCTGGTCCTTTATTCCTCTTCATTTCCTGTCTCAATTTACTGATTTTGCCTAGTTCTTACTTAAAGAATTCACCGAATATACCTCAAGTACACTTCATTTGCGTCTGATCATACTCTCCACCTTGCTTGTCATCCAAAATAACTTGTCTTTCATAACTCTACCTTTTGCTCTTCTTACTTTGTGCCCAGCCCATTCTGAAAGCATCTCCTCCTTGAAGATCACCCATTGATCTGTTCCTGCTTTCACTGTTGGACACTGGATAGATCCTCTCTTATCACATTACGATTGGCCCTTTCCAAGTTTAGAAATTCTATTTTACATTGCTCCTTGATCTTCCTTCTTGCTTGCCCAGCCTTATGATACAACAATCACTCTTATCTGAGTGTTCTGCCACAAATATTTGGTCAACTCACCCAACCTCATTCCCAATCACCAAATGTAGCAATGCTTTATGTTCAGAAGAAATAGGGCAGAGTTATCAAAACTGAAATTGCTTGAAACATTCAGCTGATCTGGCAGCATCTATGGGGAGAAATCAGAATTAACTTCTCAGGTCCAGTGACTCTTCCTTAGGACACAGGGAATGGATATGTCATTTGCCCCTCAAATCTGCTCGGCCATTCAATAAGATCAGATCTAATCTGCTTGTGTTTTGATTCTCACATTTTATTCAATACTTGATAACATTTGATTCAATTGCCTGTCAAGAAACTATTTTTGTAGTTGGATGTGAACATACTGATCAAGGAAGTGTTCATAAATACATTTTAGAAATTCCTTCCTCTCTATACATTTTACTCTGACATAATACCTATTGATGATAGGGTAATTAGTACCATTCTATAGCTGTGATCTCCCCATGATTTTGATCCTTTGCTTCTTGCTTCTTGCTTCACATCTCATACTGAATGGATCTTGCCTTTGCTCTGTCAAGGCCAGCCCCTTTTTTCCAACACTAGAGCTCCAGGACCTTTATTCCTTCTCCATCTGCCCTGAATTTTTGTCTAAATGCTAGCTTCCAATTCTGAACTGTTTTTAATCCATGTCTATCTATAACATACTCTGACATGACTATTATACTTTTAGTTCACCAACCTTGTCCACCACACTCATGTTTTGCAATAATATCTCTACATCCTTGATTGCTGTTCCTCACCTGTTATTATCTACACTCTCTCTTGTATTGTCCAACACTCACTATTCACCATATTCCTCTTTTTTATTTCTATATGCTATTGCCAGAATGTGCCAATTTTAATTGAATCCTCTATAACCACACCAGTGAACCTCCCAAAAGGAAATGTTCCCATTGTGTTGAGCTGGAAGCCATCTTTTTGTTTCAGCATCTCCTGCCACATACTTGGTCCCAATGGCCAATTATCTGAAACCTTTCCTGTACCTGAAGCCCTGCATTGATCCTTCAGAGCTGCCAGTTCTATTCTCAATGACTCTTAATTCGCACATTTACCCTAAATCTGACCATGACTTCCAATACTTGCTGTCTTTTATAAAGGGGAAAGGGAAAGACTATTGATGGAGAGCCAACATTTTATGTGTAGGTGATATCTTCATGTTTGTAAATTATATCATTAATATAGGGACTGCAGGAAGTACATAAGCTGTATTTGCACCAATGCAGATTTAAACTGAAAATTGATCCATAGTCACAGACAGTACTGGTATGAAGGCAAAGCAACTTTTAAAGCTGTGTTTTTAAAATAGTGAAATATTTTAAAACAGGAGACAAATCAGTTCCAGACAAGTCCTGAAACTAATGCAAGTACCTCAATAGATTATGAGCAATAATTGCCTTTTTGTTAAGGGGGAAAACAAGCAAATGTCCGTGCTGTCTCAAACCTCACAAAAAATGAAAAGCCCCATCTCAGCCCAACCTTGGACTCATAATGAGTCACGTGACCGAGCGAGCCATATTTGTGACCTGCGTTTAAATGTAACAGCAGAGATTTCTTAAATTAGCGAGAGAAACGCCAAAGAGATACCGTCTGTAAACTTATTGAAGTAACAATGAGACAAAAATATCTTGTAAGTGGGAGTGGAGCTCTCCTCCATGCTATTCCACCTGTATATTCACCAAACAGAAAATCCCTGGATAATTCAACTGTGATAAACTTTGTAGCTCATGAGCATCCTCTCTATTTACCGATGTGATGTCAAGTCTGTCATTTATATTTTTTTTAATCATACATAAGATTTGGACATGACTGGATAAAGAGGCCTGCATTTATTGCCCAGCTCAAGATGCCCTTGAGAAGATGGTGACAAGCTGCCTGGTTGAACTGCTACAGTCCATGTGTTATAGGCAGACACATCATCCCATCATGCCATTTGAAAGGGAACTCAAGAATTTTGACCAAGCCACACTGAAGGAGCAGTGATACATTTCCAAGATTGGATTGTGAGTGGCTGGGAGGAAAACTTACAATGGCCTGTGTTTCCATGTCTCTGCTACACTTGTCGTTTTGGGTGGTAGTGGTCATGGTCATTTCCTTGAGAGATGCTTTCTAAGGAGCAATGGTGAATTTCTGTCGTACATATAGATGGTGCACACCACTGCTACTGAGCATTGGTGGGGAGAGTGTGAATGTGGTGTAAGGCAAGTAGATGGCTTTGATTTGAACGGTGTCATCATCTTGTGTATTGTCAGAGCTGCACTCATCCAGGAAAGTAAGGAGCATTTTGTCACATTCCCATCATATGCCTTGTAAATGATGGACAGATTTTTTTAATGGAATCAGACGATGAGATACTTGTTGCATGATTCTCAGTATCTGACCTGTTCTCATAGCCATGTTATTTATACAGCTAGCCCAGTTCAGTTTCTGATCAATGACAAGCCCCAGAGAGTTGATAGGAGAGGGATCAGTGATAAGAATACCATTGAAAGTCAAGGGGGTGATGGTTAGGTTCTTTCTTGTTGGAGATGGTCATTTCCTGGCACTTTTCTGGCTTGATTGCTACTTGCTACTCATTGGTTGAATCCTGAATATTAAACATGTTTTGCTGTATTTGGACATGGAATGTTTCAGTGTCTGAAGAGTTGTGAATGGTACTGAACAACGAGCAATCATCAGCAAACATCCCATTGCTGACCTTTTCATGGCTGGAAGGTCATTGATGAAAATGGTTGGACTGAGGACTCAACATCTCCTTTAGAGATATCCTGGAACTAAAATGACTGACCAACAGCCACAGTCATCTTCCTTTTTGATGAATATAGCACCAAACAGGAGACAGTTCTCACCCTGATTCCCATTGACTCTGGTTTTACTAGGGCTCTTTAATGCCACACTCAGTCAAATGCAGCCTTGACGTTAGGGTCAGATACTCTCACCTCACCTCATCAGCTCTTCATGAATTCAGCTCTTTTGTTCATGTTTGAACCAAGGCTGTAATGTGATCAGGAGCTGAGTGGCCCTGGTGGTACACAAATTGTGCACCAATGAGTATGTTGTTGCGAAGCAAGAGCTGCTTGATTATATTATTGATGACATGTTCCAACACTTTACTTAATATCACGAGTAGACAGATGGTGATTGCCAGGGTTAGATTTGCCCTGTGTTTTGTGTACAAGGACACAGCGGAGCAATTTTCCTCATTGTCGGGTTGATGCCAGTGATATAGCTTACTGAAACAACTTGGCTAGGGCTGCAGCAAATTCTAAATTACACGTCATCAGTACTATTGCTGGAATGTTGTCAGGGCTCATTGCATTTGAAGCGCCTCCAGTTTTTTCTTGATACCATGGGGAGTACACAGAAGTGGCTGAAGGTTGGTGTCAGTGATCCTGGGAAGTTCTGAAGGAGACTGAGCTGGATCACCCACTTGGTACTTTTAACCAAAGATCTTTGCAACTGCTTCAGCTTTATCTTTTGCATTGATGTGCTTGGCTCCCCTGTGTTTAAAATGATGACACTTATGGAGCTTCCTCCTCCAGTGAGTGTTTTGTTATCCAGTACAACTCAGATCTGGGTGTGACAGGTCTGCAGAGCTCAAATCTCAGATCCATTGATTGTGGAGGTCCTTAGTTCTGTCTATCACTTGCTGCTTATGCTGCTGAGCACATACGTGGCTCTGTGTTGTAACTTCACCAGGCTGACCCTCATTTCAGATACACCTAGTGGTGCTCCTGGCTTTGCCTCCTCCACTCTTCATTGAACTAAGCTTGATCCACTAGTGTGAAGGTAGTGGTAGTAGAGTGGGGGACATGAAAAGCCATGAGGTTGCAGATAGCATTGGAGTACAATTCTACTGCTGTTGATGTCCAGATCGTGAGTTGCCAGATCTGTTCGAAGACCACACCATTTACCACAGTGATTGTGCCAACACAAAATGAGGGTCAGCATTCTCAATGTGAAGACAGGACTTTGTATCCATAAGAACTACTCTTACTGATACTGGTTATGGGAAAATGCATCCACAGTAGGCAGATTGGTAAAGATCACACCAAGCACATTTCCTCTGGTTGGCTCCTTTCCCACCTCCTATTTGACCCATTCCGATAGCAAAGTTCTTTCAGACTCAAGCAGCTCGGTCTATATTGGTGCTGTCAAGGCAACCCTGCTGCTGAATGATGTAGTCTCTGACTGAGTGTACATTGTGCATCCTTCCCAACCTTAATATTTCCTGCAAGTGGTATTCCACATGAGGGATGATGGATTCCCCAGCCGAGGGAGGCACGTCAGTGTGGGGTAATCAGCAGAAGATTTCTGCACTCAAAGTTGACCTGATGCCATGAGTATCATTGGGGAGGTTCAGAGCCAATATTGGTGACTCTGAGGGCAACTCCCTCCCAAGTATATACCACTGTGCCACCACCTCTGCTGGATCTTCTGTAAGAAAACTCAGCCCTTACAGAGTCATATAGTTCCAACAAAGGGGGAAAAAGTTCATACATCCCGTCAAGTCTCTGTGAGAGACATTTAGTTCAGTTCTTCCCACACTACTCCTTTGTGGTTCATGTTACCATTTGAAAATTAATATAAGCCCAGAAGCCAACAAAAACAACACAGTGAAATGGCAACATAGGAATTTTTCACTTAAAACTCCATGTATTGTAGATCAACACATAATTTGTTAGTTAATATGAAAATCTGTGGTTTCAATGTAATTTGTAGAATGTTATTGGTCAGAAATATCAACAGGGAAGTGGTCAGACATCCACAATAGGACCACACAGAAATTCCTACAATGTTAATGAAAAGTCACTCAATCGAAATTAGAGTCAGAGATTTCAGATGGTTCCAACTCTCTCAAGCTTAATATTAGGAATTGTGAGAGGATTAAAGCCTGCTCTCCCTCCTGTGTAATTATTACACTGAATCATGGTATCACTGCCCTTAATCTGACAGCCCACTCTCACAAAGCTAACTCCCACAACATACTTACTCACGACCCTACTCTGTCTGATCTACTACAACCCCTTTACCCAGACACAACATAATTCAACATCCCATCCCCGATCCAATCAGACACAACAGCACCCCACTGCAATCCAAAATCCCCCATCTGACTGGATTCGACTAGATCCCACAGCCACACCAATTCCTGGCTCTAGCCTGAGCACTCATCCACTTACCTGACTCCCTACCCCTCACCTATACGTTACCCCTCATCCCCCTGACACCTTACACCCCTCTCCCCAACACCCACTGGCTGCCCTCCTCCCTCACCCACCTAGGACCCAACATCCCTTCCGACTCACCCCACCCACGTAACTCTCTAACCCAATTCTTTCCTTCTCTCAATAGCATTCAAAGGGGCTGCAGCACTTTTAAATCACAGAATGATGCACTCACTGCTGAGGAAGGCAGTATGATTTCCATGCCGATTCCCTCCACTTCTGTGTGCACAGATTCCTAGATTCACCTACATTGTTTTGGAAGAGAAGATTCCTGTCCAGGAAATTTGTGGAGAGAATTCATCTGAAAGCAAGTATCAGGATCAGGATCACAAATAAGGGGTCAGGCCCTTATTTCACCTATTTATGTTTGTTCCAGCCAAGCTCTCCACATTCCTCAATGATAGAACACTGAGGGAGACCCATCTCCTCCTGCTCATTGAATCCAGGATAGCCATGTATGACCCTCTACTACACATTTCCCCATATAACACAGAAGGGAAAAATGGTAATGTTTGGAAATGAATGTATTGTTCATTCTAATTACACAAGATGAGCCAGAACACCGGTGCATGATTAGAACATCAAACGTAGAATGGTACAGCACAGGAACAGGCCCTCTTGTCCACTATGTTGAGCCAAAAATGACGAACATTGTTTTAACTTTTATTGGTTGTCAATACAGAAATCAGTCTGAAATATCTCAGGTTATGGGTTTTTCACACATACTCTGTCCCTGTTGCTGCCTTCTCCTTCTCATTAAGTTAATCTCTTCAATTCTTTATGTACTGTCACACCTCTATGTTGACACCTTGTACTGTTAGAGTCGAAGTGTGGTGCTGGAAAAGTACAGAAGGTCATGCAGCAGTCGAGGAGCAGGATTGTCAATGTTTCTCAACCCACTTCCCCCAAACATTCCTGATGAAGAGCTTCGGCCCAAAACATCACCCCTTCTGCTCTTCGGATGCTGCCTGACCTGCTATGCTTTTCCAGTGCCACACATTTCAGTTCTGACTCTCCAGCATCTGCAGCCCTCACATTCTCCACCTTGTACCGTTAGGTTGAACATACCTAACGACGTTCTTTAAGACCTGATTGAAATTAATGGAAGAAGACACGCACACTTTAATATGAAACAAATTCACGATCGTGTTCTACTTTTGACATATACATACAAGTGAATCTTTCACTGCCTGTCGATCCATTGGGCAGTTTGGACATGGTGTCACTCAGACCTCCATCTTAGAATCTGTGGCACCGATCTCATGAACCCCAGCCTGAAAGTGAAATAAACAAAGCATTGATGGGGACAGCTCCTGATATCAATACCATCTTGGAATTGATAAATCAGGCCTGTTTCTCCTGAGCTTACCCACTTTATTTCAATTGTTCATTGTCATGTCCAATTAATCATGTTTATGTCAGAATGATAGCTGCTAATGTGAGTCCTTTCCTGGGAGAACCTTCCCCATTACACCCCCAGCTCTACCTTTCTTAGTGCAAGCACAAGGCTTCTAATTCAGGGCCTGCAGCTATCGTAAAATATTTATGACACTTCCTCACCCACCCGTCAGATCTAACTCTTTTCTCTCCTGTACTTCAGAGTGAGACAGAGAGAAGAGGAGGACAAAGCCAGGGACTCGGGTTGCCTGGGTCTCGGTGCCAGTGCAGGGTATAATTACAGGGAGCTTGTGAGCTCATCTGCTGCTTGTGTGAACATCATGAACAAGGAACACATCAGGAGCTGGAAACTGTGGCAACTCAACACATGATGGAAGATATTCCACTCAATTTTATAAACTTATTGCCCATTGTGACCGCTCAAAGATTCATGTCAGATCTCTCAGAAAACTAACCAACTAGAGAACCTTGAGTCTCTAATACTTTTACTGAACTGCAAGGGCTTCTGAGACACAAAATTGGACAACAATATTTTGTTTATTCTTTGTGTTTACATTGATATATTGTACAAATCACTTTGCTAGATTTACTCCACTTACCAGACAATACTGAGTAGTGACAATATCTTGAGTATCAATGTAAGAAGCTATATTATGAATTTCTAATAATTAAGTAGCAAGCTAGCTCTCATTAAATGCTTTAGAATTAAGCAATTAAAGCCGATTGGAATTTTCTTCATGTTCATCAGTTCCTTTACATCTCCATCCACTCTTCTTAAAAGTCTGTAAATTAATAAGCAATATTAGTTGAATGACAGTTTCCAAATGCTTCATGGGGATATTAGATTCCCATTTATTGAAAAGGCTTTAATGAAATGTTTTCAAACAGGGTATGAGCTGAAAAATCTCTTCTCAATAATGGAAAAGCGATTGTCTTGGATAGACATGGAACTGACACAGGAAAGGTTCCATGTTTCCCTCGAGGTGGTTATGGTCACACTATGGAATTAGGTGATTAGTTCTCAAAATGTTTGCTTTTTCTGCAGTAAATAAGCACAGTTTATGCAACACTTTAATTTTGTTCCCACATAATTGAGTGTGGAAAATAAGTTAAAAAGAGATTATTTCATTCTTAAGGATTTTTTGAAGTTCCCCAATATGTGCTGGTGACACTTCATCACACTCGGTGGCTCCAATATTTTCAGGGATGGGGTGAGTGTGCTCACCGAGTAAAAACTGTGGCAGACACGATGGGCCATGTCCTCCTGTGTTGTCAACGTCTGTGAGTATATAAAATCTGGGAATGTTATGGGAGCAGAGTTCCTGCCAAATTAAATTGCAGGAACCTGTTATAATCTTTAAAAAATCAATGCCCTGCTTGGCAGCTAATCAGGCTCCAAGTTTGACCAGTTGGCTTTGGAATTAGGAAAACACCCCAACAGTCAAGAGTTTGAAGGAGAGGAAGGAAGGATTCTGGGTAATCCAAGATGGAGGACAGGAAAAATTTCTGGCTGTAACAGGCTGCTCCTCTTTGACATATTTTAGGTGTTGGAGGTGATTTCCTCAAATTCCAGGAGCAGCAATTGCTTTTTATCTGCTGTTGCATTGCTTTGGAACTTTGGAGAAAAGAAGTCAATACAACAGTACTTATAAAAGGGAGAAAAGAAGTCAATACAACAGTACTTATAAAAGGGAGAGGAACAGACAAAGGCAGCACATGGTCAGTCAGTGCAGGAGAGAGAGAGAGAGAAAGAAATCCACAGTGCTCCCTGACACAGCAGTGAATCTGCGTAGTTTCTGCCATTGCTGTTGAATTAATGTATTTCTGGACATTGGAGTACGTCTGCGAAAATTAACAATAGTGAAATTCACAGCTGATCTTGGAGGAACTTGTTTGGGAGAGGTCACAGCACAGCATCAGATAAGTGAATATTTTTAAGTGTGCCCTTGCTGTAAGTCTGCAGTAGTGAGTAGAGAGGTTTCATTCTTGAATATATTTTTTACTGAGCTATATCTCATGATTAAACTTTAAAATATAAGCCATAAGTATTAAGTTAGCCTGGAGCAGTGTTTTCTAGAAAAATAAGACTGTGCTACTTTCTGGGTCTGTAGATTGGAAGAAGGAAAAATGGCCTTTAGTAAAATGATATGCTCTTCTTGTCGGATGTGGGAGTTTAGGGAGAGTTTATGGGTTACTGAGGATTATATCAGCAATAAATGATGTTGTTTGCAAATCCTATCAGATCGAATGGATTGGTTGGAGAGACAGTTAGAGGCACTGAGGAAGTTACAAGAGCAAGGAGGTATGATGGATGGCAGTTATCGGAAGGGAGAAAAGTTACAGATACAGTCACATAGATGGGTTTACTCCAGAAAAGGTAAGAGAGGTAGGTAGGTAATGCAGGAGTCTTATGTAGCTATCCCAATTCCAAACAAGGATGCCATTTTGGAAAATGGAGGGGCTGATGGATTCTCAGGGGAATGTAGCACCAACAGCCAAGTTTCTGGTATCGAGATTGGCTCTCTTGGTACGTTGGGTTTCAAGAGATCGATTGTGTTCCTGGACTTCCTAGTCCAAGGCACAGACAGATGTTTTTGTGGCCAACAGCGAAAAATCAGAATGGTGTGTTGCCTCCCTGGTGCCAGGATCAAGGATGTCTCAGAGATGGTGCAGAATGTTCTCAAGGGGGAGAGGGACCAACAGGAGGTCATTGTACACATCGGAATCAATGACATAGGAAGGAAAAAGGATGAGATTCTGAAGAGAGAATATGGAAAGTTAGGCAGCAATATAAAAAGGAAGTCCTTGAAAGTAATAATATCTGGATAATTCCCGGTGCTTTGAGCTAGTGAGGGTAGGAATGGAACGAGAGAGCAGATGAATGCATGTCTGAGGAGCTGGTGTATGGAAGAAAGATTCACATTTTTGGATCATTGGAATCTCTTCTGGGGTTGAAGTGATTTGTACAAGAAGGACGGATTGCACCTGAATTGGAAAGGGACTAAGATACTGACAGGAACATTTGCTAGAGCTACTTGGGAGGTTTAAACTAGTAAGGTGAGGGGGTGTGACCCAGGGAGATAGTGAGGAAAGAGATCAATCTGAGACTGATACCATTGACAAAAGAAGCAAATCAAACAGCCAGGGCAGGCAGGAACAATGCAGAGAACAAGGTAGGACTGATAAATTAAGCTGCATTTATTTCAATGCAAGAGACCTAACAGGGAAGGCAATGAACTCAGGGCATTGTTAGGAACATGGGACTGGGATGTTATAGTAATTAAAGTGGCTCAGGGATGGACAGGACTGGCTGCTTAATGTTCCAGGATACAACTGCTGTAGGAAGGATAGAAAGGGAGGTAAGAGAGGAGGGGGAGTGACAATTTTGATAAAGAATAGCATTACAGCTCTATGAGGGAGGATATTCCAGGGAAGTTATTTGGGTGGAACTGAGAAATAAGAAAGGGATGATCACCTTATTGGGATTGTATTATAGACCCCATAATAGTCAACAGGAAATTGAAAAACAAATTTGTAAGGAGATCTCAATTGTAAGAATAATAGGCTGGTTATGGCAGGGAATTATAACTTTCCAAACATAGAATGGGACTGCCATAGTGTTAAAGTTTTAGATGGAGAGGAATTTGTTAAGTGTGTACAAGAAAATTTTCTGATTCAGGATGTAGATGTACCAACTAGAGAAGGTGCAAAACTTGATCTACTCTTGGGAAATAAGGCAGGGCAGGTGGTTGAAAGGTCAGTGGGGCCAATGAGCATAATTCTATTAGTTTTAAAATAGTGTTGGAAAAGGATAATTCTAAATTGGAGGAAGGCTAATTTTGATGGATGGCTGGAAAATGGGAAGCCTTCAGAAATAAGATGACGAGAGTTCAGAGAAAGTATATTCATGTTAGGGTGAAAGGAATGGCGTAGGCAATGCTGGATGACTAAAGAAATTGTGAGTTTGGTTCAGAAGAAAAAGGAAGCATATGTCAGGTATAGACAGGATACATCAAATGAATCCTTAGAAGAGTATAAAGGCAGAGGGATTATACTTAAGATGGAAATCAGGAGGACAAAAAGGGTAACTAGGGAGAGAATATGGCCCCTCAAATATCAGCAAGGTGGCCTTTGTGTGGAGCTGCAGGAGATGGGGGAGATACAAAATGAGTACTTTGCATCAGTGTTTACTGTGGAAAAGGACGTGGACGATATAGAATGTAGGGAAATAGATAGTGACATTGAACAATGTCCCTAGTACAGAGGCAGAGGTGCTGGATGTCTTGAAATGCATAAAAGTGGATAAATCCCCAGGACCTGATCAGGGGTATCCTTGAACTCTGTGGGAAGCTAGTGAAGTGATTGCTGGGCCCCTTGCTGAGATATTTGTATCATCAATAATCACAGGAGAAGACTAGAGATTGGCTAATGTGGTGCCAATATTTAAGAAAGGTGGTAAGGACAAACCAGGGAACTATAGACTAGTACACTGATGTCAGTGGTGGGCAAGTTGTTGGAGGGAATCCTGAGGGCCAAGATGTACATGTATTTGGAAAGGCAAGGACTGATTAGGAATAGTCAACATGTCTTTGTGCGTGGGAAATCATGTCTCACAAACTTGATTGAGTGTTTTGAAGAAGTAACAAAGAGGATTGATGAAGGCAGAGCAGTTAATGTGATCTATATGGACTTCAGTAACATTTGTTGGAAGGTTTGTGAAGGTTTGTAGCTCAGGATGAGGTTTAGGGTGTAGGTTTGCTCGCTGAGCTGTAGGTTTGATATTCAGACGTTTCATTATCTGGCTAGGTAACATCATCAGTGGCGACCTCCAAGTGAAGCGAAGCTGTTGTCTAATGCTTTCTATTTTTATGTTTGTCCTTGATGGGGTTCCTGGGGTTTGTGGTGATGTCATTTCCTGTTCGTTTTCTGAGGGGTTGATAGATGGTATCTAGATCTATGTGTTTGTTTATTGAATTGTGGTTGGAGTGCCAGGCCTCTAGGAATTCTCTGGCATTTCTTTGCTTAGCCTGTCCTAGGATAGATGTGTTGTCCCAGTCAAAATGGTGGGTTTTTTTCCTCTGTGTGTAGGGCTATGAGGGAGAGAGGGTCGTATCTTTTTGTGGCTAGCTGGTGTTCGTGTATCCTGGTGGGTAACTTTCTTCCTGTTTGTCTTACGTAGTGTTGAACAGGAAATGATATCACCACAAACCCCAGCAACCCCATTCAGGATAAACATATAAATAGAAAGCGGGAGACAACAGCTTCGCTTCACTTGGAGGTCACCAATGATGATGTTATCTAGCCAGGTAATGAAATGTCTGGATATCAAACCTACAGTTCAGTGAGCAAACCTACACCCTAAACTTCAGTAACATGTTTGACAAGGTTCCCCATGGGACTCTGGTTAGCAAGATTATATCTCATGGAATACAGGGAGCACGAGCCATTTGGATACTGAGCTGGCTCAAAAATAGAGGATAGAGGGTGATGGTGGAGGGTTGTTTTTCAGACTGGAGGCCTGTGACCAGTGGAGTGCCACAAGGATCGGTGCTGGGTCCTTGGAGTGCAGATTCATAGCTCCTTGAAATTGGAGTCACAGCTAGGTAGAATAGTGAAGAAGGCTTTCGGTATTCTTTCCTTTATTGGTCAGAGTATTGAGTATCCTAATTTGGTAGGTCATGTTGCGGCTGTACAGGACATTGGTTAGGCCACTTTAATAGTAGTGTGTGCAATTCTGGTCTCCTTCCTATCGGAAGGATGCTGTGAAACTTGAAAATGTTCAGAAAAGGTTTAGAAGGATGTTGCCAGGGTTGGAGGATTTGAGCTATAGGAAGAAGCTGAATAGGCTGGGGCTGTTTTCCCTGGACCGTCGGAGATTGAGGGGTGACCTTTTAGAGGTTTACAAAATCATCAGGGGCATGGATAGGATAAATAGACAAAGTTTTTTTTCCCTGGGGTAGGGGAGTCGAAAACTAGAGAGCATAGGTTTGGGGTGAGAAGGGAAAGACATAAAAGAGACCAAAGGGGCAACTTTTTCGTGCAGAGTGTGGTACATGTGTGGGATGAGCTGCCAGAGGAAATAGTGGAGGCTAGGACAATTGCAACATTGAAAAAGCATCTGGATGGGTATATTAATAGGAAATGTTGGAGGGATATGGGCTAGGTGCTGACAAGTGGGACTAGATTGGGTTGGGATATCTGTTCGACATGGACAGGTTGGACGGAAGGTTCTGTTTCCATGCTGTACATCTCTATGACTCTGTGACTGACTTCTGGGGAGAAAAGGGTGACCAAGAAGGATCCACAGGTTTGGGCATTGGTGTGAGGGAGGTGGGGAAGTGTACACGTGGTCTGATTATGAGAAGATGATAGATCCACTGGATGGAGCGCTCCTGCCCCACTGCTCCACAGTACCAATACTGTTAGCTGCTGGGTCCAACTGTTTCAAGAGTCCCAGGGAACCTGATCAGCATGTGTTACATTTAAAAGACTACCCAATTCTCAGGGATGGAATCTCATTGAAATGTGACAGTGATATATCTGCTCACCAGAGGCACAAACCTGCTGCCATTTAAAATGGAAACAGCCAGCAGATTTGGAGATTGGATCTGCACAAAGATCAGCAACCTGATATGGACTTCTCATATACAGTGAACATCTAATTTTGAAAATGTATTCACTTGTGGGACATAGCTCACGCTGGCTGGGCCAGGATACATTGCCTATCCCTAGTTGCCCTTAAGAACTTTGGGGTTAACTGCAATCTTGAAACGCTGTATTACATGGACAATGTGCAAACTCACAATGCTGTTGGGAGTGAATTCCAGGAATTTGACTTGTAAGCTCCCCTCCAAGTCACTCAGCACTCTGACTTGAAAATATATCGCTGTTCCCTCGGTGTCAATAGTTCAACACACTGGCAGTCCCTCCCTAAAGGCATTGTGGGTCTGCCTACAGCACATGGACTGCAGCAGTTCAAGAAGACAGCTCCCACCCTTTCTCAAGAGCAATTAAGCCTGGGCAATACATGCTGGTCCAGCCAGTGAGTGAATTACGAAAAAATATTTGGTGATAAGTTTATAAAAATGGAGACCTTCGTGTTTGCTTTAAAAAACAGCTATGTTCATGCTCAGATGTCCTTGGAAAGGTGTATGCAATGCAATATTCTCCACAAGGCTGTTAGAGGGAGGTGTGCACAGCAGGGCTTGTATTAGCTCCCCTGCCTACTCCATTTTGATTTAGTACACTCCCTTTGTTTTCCACAGACATTTTTGTTTGTTTCCTTATTCAGTTATTGCTCCTGGTTGGTATTAGTTTGCTATTAATTAATTAACTGTGTGCTTTGTTAGTGGGTTTTTCAAAATAGCTAAAAGAATCTGAGTTCTTTAGTTGGGTGATTTGATGGTAGGTTATAACACTAGGAAAAAGGAGTGGTGATCCTCTCAAGATGGGGTTGGCTTCTAGAAAGGGAAAGGGAAAGGGAAAAGTGGAAGCTGGTGTTTCTGCTTGAAGTATAGATTTATAACTATACCCCGCTAAATCTCTGAGTCTGTCTGTTTGTCTAATTCAACACATTGACATCGGTACACAAAACATCTTATTCATGTTGGACCTGAGGCCATGAAACCTCATGGGGTTTGGAGTCAACTATAGACCCATCAGAAATGAGTGCAAATTCAAGAAATGTGCATGAGTTTCACTTTTACATAGGGGCGGAGCTACGTCATGGAGAAGCACAAAATTACCTATTTTGTTTGGAAGAATGAAATGCAGGCTTTCTTTTTCATATAAAAGAAGATGAAGTGTTGCGATTCAGAGGGTGAAGAGTATATTTGAATAAGAATCACAGAAAGCTGTCAATTAAGAAGGCAAATTGTGTATGTTACCACTATTACAAGAAGGTTGAAACATAAAAACAAGGGAGTCCTTTGTAATTATTAAGGTGAAAGTACATCCAGCGAACTGCATATAGGTCTAGACTCCTTATTGAAAGAAATGTTATATTGGAATGTTTGTGGGACAATTATTCACTAGATTGATTCCTGGAAGGGGTGTGCTGATAATAAAGGGGGATGAGTAAGAGTGACCGATGCTCTCTGAAGTTTTGGAGAACACATGCCAATGTCACTGAGTTATATAAATTTCCTCTAGGATTTCAAAGATTGGCTTGCCCATTTGGAGAATCCAGAACATGTGGGTCAAAGATCGATGCCAATACGTTGTCCATTTAAGACAGTGAGAAGGAGAAATTTTTCACTCAGACTGTTGTGAATCTTTGGAAATCTTTCTCACAGAGACCAGGATCCCCATTTGACAATATATTTAAAGCTATTAAGGAGATCAAGAGGCATGCTTGATTGGCATTACATTCACAAGCATCCACTCCCTCCAACACCACTCTCAGTAGCAGTATTTACAAGATGCACTGCAGAAATTCACCAAAGATCCTCAAACAGCACCTTCTAAACACACAACCACTTCGATCTAGAAGGACAAGGGCAACTGTTACATGGGAACACCACGACCTTCAAGCTCCCCTCCAAGACACTCACCATCCTGACTTGGAAGTATATCACTGTTCTTTCATTGTCGCTGGGTCAATATCCTGGAATTCCCTCTATAATGGCATTGTGGGTCAACCCAAAGCAGGTGGACTGCTGAGGTTCAAGAGGCAGTTCAGCACTGCCTCTCAAGGGCAACTAGGGACAGGCTATAGCGAGTACAAGCCAGTGACACCTACATTCTATAAATGATTTTTTTAAAATAAGGGTACAGTAAATGGTTTGAGTAGATGGTCAACCATGATCTAGTTGAATGGCAGAACATGAATAAGAAGCCAAAAGACTCACCTCCCTCCAACTTCTTCTGTGCTTATGCTAGACGGTTTCAAATAGATGCTTTATCATAACTCTAACATAAAATAAGACACCACTATTTCAAATCAGATTGCAGGATGTTATAAACCAATACTTAGAGAAGTGAATTTTTCAAAGTTCTGCAATTTACTTTTTTATTGCGTTCCTCTGATGATTCACTGCTTTTCTGATGATGACGACAACGATGATTTTATTGTTGTTGTTGTTGTTGTTGTAGTTGGTACAGTTGTTGTTGTTGTAGTTGTTGTAGTTGTATTTGTTGTCGTTGTTGTAGTGATCGATGTTGGCCTTGATGTTGATGTTGATGTTGAGTTAATTGTTGATGTTGACGTTGGTGTTGGTATCGATGTTGAGTTTGATGTTGTCATGCTCATGTTCATGCATTGTACCATAACAACTGGACTTTCATTATGACTCACTTGAACCTGGCTGGTGCAAGTAGCAGTTTTCTGCAAATATAATGACTGAGGTTATAATTCAGTAGCAGTAATAATGAGAGGCATATTGAACTAAAGGTCACACATCAGCATGAAATATACTGTCAACATCAAGGGATTTTATTAGCACAGTGAGTATTGGGTCATATTTCCTGGGGAGTGACAGTCTCATGCAGATTTTCACTCTCGTCGCTCTTTTTAATGGAAGGATGGGCTTCTGGGAAGTGATCTGCTTAGGTCTCCCTCAGATATGTGGAGCCATTCTTCCATTTGGGCAGGTCTTTTGCAATGTTGAACTGTCAGAGGAAGGCAGACTGCATCCCCATTTCACAACAGTCAGTTGCTGTATTCTGAGAATTCAAGTGTCCACACAAACACTTTAACAGTTGCTGTCAGACAATAAGTGCATCATCAAGTATGATGTTAGGGTGCTGGGTGGATAGGATGCCAGATGGTCAGGGGGCATGATGCCAGGTAAATAGGGTGACCGATGGAGTCAGAGTTGAGTGCCAGTTGGATAGTGTCCAATGTGTGTAGGGTATCATGAGCAGGGGTAAAGTGTTATGTGGGTATGGTGCCAGGGTTCAACATGGCAAGCAGGGCAGATAAGTGGTGAGGGTGAGCTGGTGAAATTTGGTCTGGCAGTGGAGTAGTGGGTGGGATGTGTGGATGTTGTGTCTCGGGATCACATCCAGTGGCAGTGGCAGGGGGTGGGGGTCAGATCCATCGGAGGGGCTTTGGGTCCCAAGGACTGTCAGATGAGGTCCTGGGTGATGTTAATGGTCGGCGGGTGTAGTTAGGGGTATGTAAGGTAAGTATGCAGTCAGTAGATGTAAGTCTCCAGTTTTAATGGAGATGTTCAGAAGGTTCTGCTGAGCAGAAAATTCAATTTCTCAGGCAATTCCTATGAGTGTCTAGCACTGTGAGGCAGCAGTGCTAATCACGGGGGCTCAGTGATCAGCACTACTGCCTCACAGCGCCAGGGATCTGGGTTCAAATCCAGCCTTGGACGACTGTCTGTGTGGAGTTTGCACGTTCTCCCCGTGTCTGCGTGGGTTTCCTCCCACAATCCAATGATGTGCAGGTTAGCTAAATTGGCCATGCTAAATGCCCATAGTATTCAGGGATTTTTAGGTTAGGTGCATTAGTCAGGGGTAAATGTAGAGTAATAAAGTAAGAGGTTTGATTGGGATACTCTTCAGAGGGTCGGTGTGGACTTGTGTAGGCCGAAGGGCCTGTTTCCACACTGCAGAGATTCTATGGGTGTGTGCTACAATCAGGATTCCACAGGGTCCACATGCATACCTCCTCTTTACATTGGAATAATGTCTATCTGGCCAGCAGAATATCTGTCCCACTGCAAATTGATTTGGTACTGTGATATTGTTCAGTGTGGGAGATTGAATGCATGATGTTCCTTTTCAAATCCAGCCTTGGGAAGTTGCGTGTGGAGGCTGAAGAGATTGGGGAGACACTGGATGAATACTTTTCATCAGTATTCATTCAGGAACAGGACATTGTTGCCGATGTGAATTCTGAGTCACAATTAATTAGAATGGATGGCTTTGAGGTATGTAGGGAAGAGGTGTTGGAAATTCTGGAAAGGGTGAAAATAGATTAGTCCCCTGGGCCTGATGGCATTTATCCTAGGATTCTCTGGGAAGCAAGGGAGGAGATTGCAGAGCCATTGGCCTTGATTTTTATGTCCTCGTTGTCTACAGGAATAGTGCCAGAAGACTGGAGGATAGCAAATGTGGTTCCCTTGTTCAAGAAGGGGAGTAGGGATAACCCTAGTAACTATAGGCCAGTGAGTCTCACTTCTGTTGTGGGCAAAATCTTAGAGAGAATTGTAAGGGATAGGATTTATGAACATCTGGAAAGGAATAATGTGTTCAAGGATAGTCAGCATGGTTTTGTGAAGGGAGGTCGTGCCTCACAAACCTTATTGAATTCTTTGAGAAGGTGACTAAAGAGGTAGACGAGGGGAAAGCGGTAGATGCGGTGTATGTGGATTTTAGTAAGGCGTTTGATAAGGTTCCCCATGGTAGACCACTGCAAAAA
>NC_057716.1:14092585-14100007 GCF_004010195.1 Chiloscyllium plagiosum | reverse complement strand
GAGGTATACAAGATGATTAGGGGTTTAGATAGGGTTGACCATGAGAACCTTTTTCCATGTATGGAGTCAGCTATTACGAGGGGGCATAGCTTTAAATTAAGGGTGGTAGGTATAGGACAGATGTTAGGGGTAGGTTCTTTACTCAGCGAGTCGTGAGTTCATGGAATGCCCTGCCAGTAGCAGTGGTGGACTCTCCCTCTTTATGGGCATTTAAGCGGGCATTGGATAGGCATATGGAGGATAGTGAGCTAGTTTAGGTGGGCTTGGATCGGCGCAACATCGAGGGCCAAAGGGCCTGTACTGCACTGTATTCTTCTATGTTCTATGTTTTCAGCTCCCTGAATTTCACTGCCAGGTCTTGGATTTTTCATCACAACTGACGGAAGGATTGCCCAAGGAAAATTAGGCTGGAGGTGGGACTTCATTACCTGCCATTTTCCCACTGCTAATACTTTAACAGCATTGATATTCAGCGCTCTGATATCCAGCATTGCCAGAACAGTGCAAAGGGCTGTGCGAAGGGCAATGCAAAGAATGAAAGGGTTGCCTATCTTAATGCAGCTAATCGCAGAATCAATCTGACTGGATCAGATCAGCGAGGTTACTGAGACAACAGGGTTATAGGCAAATCCTGAAACTTTCAGAAAAAGTTTCTAAGGTTTATATAAAGATTCCTTTGCTACATTCTAACTCTTGCCTGAATATCACCCGAGAATCTGTGTATCTCTATTTTGTCACACTATAGTGCTTGAATCCTTTCTTTTAAATGTTTCTTACTTTTTGAACATATTGTCAGAGAACGCTTTAATATCTGACTCCATAAAACAGCACCCATTCTGCTTAAAAGCTTGTGATAATGGTAACCATCATTCATTATATTTGGTGTACAAACCTTGACTTATTGAGGCTAAACACCAACTCTCTCCTACCTCTTTCTAATTGCCCTTGGAATGTGACTCTCACCCTTACCTAAAACCATTGTATTCAGACGTATCATTGGCCTGTTCCTTTCTTCCAAGTCTCATGTTTCCCAATCCATGCACAGTTCAGTTGTACTGCTTTCCAAAGATCCTCAAAAAGAATTGTGCTGGTCTTTTTCTTCATAGGCAGTCTCTCAGATCTGATAATTATTTATTTTTACCATTCCAGGGTGATAGAATCCTGAGTTTACTAGCCAGCCCAACACTGGATCTACAAATCATACCACAAGTGGGGCAGGTGATGGCCTTGTGACATTGTCACTTTTATGAATCCTGAGAGCCAGATAATGTTTGACCTGGGTTTGAATCCTGCTATAGCAGTTGAATAGAATTTGAATCCAATAAAAATCTGGAATAAAGAGCTGACTAATGATGAACATGAAATTATTGCTAATTGATGGAAGAACACATCTGGTTCACTAATGTGCCTTCAGGAAGGAAACAGGGCCGACATGTGACTCCAGACCCACAGCAATGTGGTTGGCTCTTAACTACCCTTGTGCATTTAGGTATGGGCAGTAAATGCTGGCCTAGCCAGCAATGCCCAAACTTAAGAAAAACAACTTAATGCATGAAGAGCTGGGTGGAATACTTGAGGGTTTTTGCATCATCTATTTGGTGTTTGTGTTTGGGTCTATCTGGATCTCTTGGAGATGTCAAGGTGTTTGGCACATTTGTAAATAATTCTTCTCCAGTTTGTATAGTCTGGGGCAAGAGATTTGCATGGGTCAGTGAGGAAATTGCATCTTCTCTGGGTGATTGAGAGGATATGCTTGACGCATTTACTCTGCCTTCTTGCTAACTAATTGTGCTGATCGGATTTAACGTACAGGGCTTATGTTGGAAGTGTTTCGCCAGGAAATGTTGACAATTTGTGGTTGCTGGGTAGGGGGCAGGGAATGGAACAGAAACTGAAAAGGTTCAGTCCACACAATTTAGCTCAGGGATTGCCATTCTCATAACACAATTATGGCAGAAACGGCCAAATCAAGTTCTGCGTGATGTGAAGTTTATATATGATTTTGCCATGACGATTGTTGTCAATCAGCTAAACAGAATGTCAATCAGACACTGGATGCTGGGGACGTTCACCTGATGGAGGATCCTGATATTGGGGCTCTTGAGTGAGGCTGATGTGATGAGACATTGTAGTTCTTATATTCCCTTTGAGGAAACAATGGATGCCAGCTCATTGTGACCAGGCCATGTTCATTGAATTTTATCAGGAGAAGGAGCAAGGATCCATTGATGTTTGCTTTCCCCATACCTTCATTGCCAATTACACCTTTCCAAATGTTTGTTTTAGCTCCTAATGCAGACATTGAAATTACAAAGGAGTCACAGCTTGTCTGCCTCTTGGATACAGGACAATCACTGATCAATGCTAAAGTAGAATATCACTTTGGCTCAATCAGGAGCTGCGGCGTATACTCTGATCATAATGGTGCACTGCTTCTAGGTTAGGGAGAGCCAAACAACCATGTAGCATTCATTAGCCCAAAGAAGGGCTGACACTGATGGTTACATATCTGACCCATTCATTCAATGAATCAAACTTCATTCATTAGCCCTAAAGGAGGGCTGACTGTGTTGCTGACGTGTCTGACTTGTCATTACCCAGTTTATCTTTCTCCCTGTTTTTGAAGAAGGCTGTACCACTTAGAATGCTCCAGCCCTTCAGATACCATCACTGTGGTCAGAAATCAATTTCTGTCCTTCTTACAGTTACTGAAAATGAGGAAATAGTTAATCACCATTAATTACTGCCAGTCTTTCTAGTATTTCCACTTTATCAATCTTACCCAGCATACTGAAAACCCCCTTGTTTGACGTAGCCTTAAAGATTTTCCTTTTTTGGTGAACAATGATGCAAAGTATTCATTTAATATCTCAGCCCTGGCTTTCTGTCTCCCACAAAACAATAGCATTTTGGTCACAACTCAATCCTTTCATGATTTATATCCCTGTAGAAGACCTTTGAATTTCCTTTATGCAGACCCTAGTCTAATCTTGTATTGTATCTTTGTCTCTTGTATTTCCTTTTTCACTTCTCCTTTACACTTTTAATATTGATCCTAATTTTACTTGTACTATCAAGATGATATCTCTTCTACGCACCATTTTGTTCCAAGGCAAACAACAAAATTTGATGTGATTCTGCCATTGGAAATCATTTATGAAACAAATGATTAAAATATCAGCTGGGTGCACAGTGTGATGTATTCATCCGTACTAAAAGCTAACTACATTAATGCACAGGATTCTCTTTTATGGAGACAAAATGAATTTGTATATATATTACAATTTCTTCAAAAAAATGGGCATGGAGACAACTAATGTCTTAGCAACTTTTGAGAAGATGTGTAGCTCAGGTTGATGAAAACTATATAAGTTAGCTCACTGAGCTGGAAAGTTTGTTTTCAGACATTTCGTCACCATACTAGGTAACATCATCAGTGAGAGTCTTCGGTAAAGGGCTGGTGGTATGTCCCACCTCTCTATTTATAGGTCTTGGTTTCTGAAGGTAGGTGATGTCATTTCCAGCTCATTTTTTCAAGGGAAGGGAGATAGGGTCTAAGTCGATCTGTTTACTGATGGAGTTCTGTCTAATGTCTGCTGCGTTTCCATGGCAATGCACTGACCTATCAGAATCTAGCTGCCTTACCTGAGAATTAAGATGAATAGGTAACTGTTCTTGCTGTATCTCCATGCCAGAGATGGCCCAACAAATCAGCACCCTTTTCTCATAGTGTAGAAGGTACTGACCCTTTGTTCAAGACTATTTTTTGTGGCATAGTTATGAAGGTGCAATATAAATGAGGAAGAGACTGAAACTGAGGATGTGTTCTAAAGGTGACTATTCAGAAATGGGAAGGAATTGCCTTAGCACAACTATTAAGGGATACGTAGGAAAAGATCAATTGACGGCAGTCCCATTCAGCTGGATAATGGAGAAGGTCCATATTGCATCAAAATTAGAGCTGTAGTTTATTATACTATTGCACGATCACTGATCATACTTTGTTCCATGTTAACAACAGAACCTTCCAAAGCTATCTCTGTAATGCTAACTCACAGGTGGATGCTTTATTACTTACTGCTGTATGGGGGGTCAATGTGAATTATCAACCAAAGATAGGACTAAATTTCAAATGTTGCATGGTAGGTCAATATGGTTTATGGTTAATTAGAACAGAGCAGAAAATGGCTAACATTGTAATACTCACAGCATCTGGGGTAGGTAGCAGTGTACAATTTGCTAGATCCAATCCAGAATTTGCAGCACATACAGTTTCCTGGACATCAATGATTATTTCAAAATCCATTGCCCTTCTTCCAAGTCAGTGGCCTAAGCAAAGGGACAGGGTTATATGAATGAAGTATGTTTCAGGTCACACTTACAAACAATGATACAGGGCTTGGTTTTCTTGGCTCTAAAGGAAGTGTGCTGGCTAAAAGAAAAATGACTTTGACATGACATGCCATGCCCAGAAATATCACCCCTCCAAGTTTGCCTTTCCTCAACTTTCATTATTGCAAAAGACAGTAAAAATCCTTGAGCCAACCAACACAAATTATGATGCCAATTAAAAATAAACTTTAGGCCATAAAAAGTAAAGGGTACATTTCTAAACGGGTGAAGGAACAAAGGGACATGGATCCATCTGTGGCGCTAGTGGCAGGACAGGATCAGAGAATGGCACACACAGAATACAGTAAGTCCGTACTGTTACAGTAAAGTTGGATGTCAACAAGCAATATGGTCTGAGTGATACATTGTTTTCTAACAGTTACCCAGGCAAAATAATAGATTTACACCTAATGAAGTGTGTTTCAGCTCACACCGATAAACAATAATGTGACAACAAACAGTGTTGGTTTTGTGTATCATTTGTGTTCTTAGAAAATGACTTGGGACATTTTATGATGTTAAAAGAACTATTCAAACTCAAAATTGTTGCATAGTGGTCAGTTAGAAGAACGCCTTAAAAAATGATTGTAGAGGAGGTGATATGAATTATATGAGTCCAAAATTGAGTAGATTGATTCATTGGTGAATTAATAACATATTCATATGATCAATTTCATGAGTTAATTTTCTTGGTACAAAATTTTGCAGAGCTACGGCAATGTAATGGTTATGTTCCTGGACTAGTAATCCAAAAGTTTGGAAGTTGGGGTTCCTCAACTCTGAAAATGATTAGCTGCTGGAGTCATACAGATGTATAGCATAGGAACACACCCTTCAGTCCAATTCATCCTTGCCGACCAGATGTACTATTTTATTCTCGTTCCACTTCATCATCATAGAATCACCGTAGAATTCCTACAGTGAGGAAACAGGTCACTTGGCCCAAAAAATCCACACCGATCCTCCAAAGAGTATCTCACCTTAACCCAACCCCCTACATTTCCCCTGAGTAATGCCCCTAACCTACACATCCCTGACAACCATCGACAATTTAGCATGGCCAATTCACCTAACCTGCACATCATTCAACTATGAGAGGAAACAGGAGCACCTGGAGGAAACCCACGCCGACACGGGGAGAATGTACAAACTCCACACAGACAGTCGTGTGAGACTGGAGTCACAATGTGAAGCATCATTCATAACTACTGGGCCAGCATTTGGTCCATTTCCCTCTCAACCTCTCCTATTCTAATACCCATCCAAGTACCTTTTAAATGTTGTAATTGTACCAGCCTCCACCACTTCCATATACACACCACTCTCAGCGTGAAAAAGAATCTTCAATCTATTCAAGCTGAATTCTGTTGTCTTTATTAAATAACAAAGAAATAAAATATCAATCTGCTAAAATGTATGAATTAAAGCAGAGGCTCAAATTTATATTGAAGACCATTTCACTAAAAGAATGTTGTAATTGTACCAGCCTCCACCACCTCCATATACACACCACCCTCAGCGTGAAAAAGAATCTTCAATCTATTCAAGCTGAATTTTGTTGTCTTTATTAAATAACAAAGAAATAAAATATCAATCTGCTAAAATGTATGAATTAAAGCAGAGGCTCAAATTTATATTGAAGACCATTTCACTAAAAGGAGTTAATGAAATAAAACAAAATATTTTAGTCCACAATTGTAAGCGAAATAAAATTTCTAGCAGTTACTATATGAATTAAACAGTCTTTGTAATGCAGGTTAAAAAGATAGTCTTAGACAGGAGTTAAATATGAAGACAGAGTATTTGGCCAGTTGGAACTATACATTTAAAAATATGAACAAAAGTCAAAAGATTTGAAAACTTAGCATGGCAGAAGATCAGGATATTATGGGGAAACGTCTTCAACTTGAAACATGAGTTTTGTTTTTCTTTCCCTGTATATCTGAATATTTCCAACAAATGGTTTGGTTTTATTTCAGATTTCCAACATCTGTAGGATTTTACTTTAATTGTGACGGTGAATAGAGTTGGACAGGAGCAATGTCGAGTGACTGGAGTCTGAAATGAACTTGCAGACCCAAAGCAAATCAGCTGCTATTATATCTGTTATAATATTTACAAAATGAATTGCAAAGCTAAGAGTTCTTGTTAAAGAATGAGAAAGAAATAATGATAACAAGATGTTGGACAGAAAATGTAATCATCCATGAGTTCTTAATATGATGTAAAGAGCTGATTGTTCCATTCCAGAGGATATTGACTGAAATATGATATGTCTTGACAATATTTTTCTCGCACTAAAAACCTTCATGCATTCAACAGATTTTTTTTAAAATCACAAGTCAATGAGTACAATAAATCCATGAAATTTAGAGGCATTTACAACTATTATTTCACGGCAACAAGTTATAGATTGCAAAATCTTAATTCAGCTTCGATGCAAAGCCCTTACTATTTTCTTTAATTGTAAGAAGGCAGAACTTACACATGGGTCCCCTAAACCTGACTCATGAGAATTTGAGTTAACAGCCAATGATCAGAATAAAAAAATCAGACTCTAATCATTCCAGAGCTCACCTCACTATTTGCCAGAACAGTAGAAGAGCTGGTCTACAGTAAACTTGAAGAGAAATATTTCACTTGTGTTGTGAATATTTCTATTCCATTCTTCAAAAGGCAATCTAATTGAAACATGCACCATCCTGAGGGTGTTCAGTAGTGTGGGTACCATGAGGTTTTTTCCCCTTCCAGGAATTTGAGGACTCAATTTATAAATGAAGGATCCATCTGTTGAGATGGGGGATGAGGAAATTGTTTATTTTTTTTGCAGAGTTGTTAGTATATCGAAGACTCTTTCCCAATGATAATGAAAACAGGATCATTGAATATTTTTAAGCCTAAATTAAATAGAGTCTTGTTTAAGCAGGGAATCAATGGTTAAAGCTGGTAAACAGAAAAATCGAGTTGAGGCCATAATCAGATTAGCCATGACCTTACAAATGATGAAGCTTGTTTGAGATCCCCAATATC
>NC_057716.1:14061904-14091596 GCF_004010195.1 Chiloscyllium plagiosum | reverse complement strand
AAGGAATGTGGTTGTGATTCTTGAAGGCTAACCAGCTAAGTCCCGGTGTAATGCAAGCTGTGTGATTTATATGTTAATATTTTAATAGAACTTATTTTTGACTTTGAGCTTTGAACCAAAGACATGTGGCTTTTGGTCTCCGTAAATGAAATGAATTAATGAGTAACTGTCAATATTGGAAGCATATTATTTTTAAGTGAGTGCGTGAGAGAGGAACTTCTTGGAATAGTAATGGGAAACTGTTTGCATTTGGAGAGTTTTGCAAGTGGGCAAAGTAAGCGTTGAGAGGCATTAGCTTGCTTTTAATTAGATGGATCAGGAGATACTTTGGTTTGTTTGTTGAGGGAAAAACTGAAAGTTTGGATTTTTTGTTTCAATTTGTAGCAGATCTGGTTGAAGTGAGATAGAACTTGTTTGAAATCCAAACTCAAAAGAAAATATATTAATATATCGAAATGACACACCTTACCTCATAACTTACATCAGAATTATCAGTTTATCAACACAATGTCCATATGTCTTACATTTAACAATTAATGTTCAAGCAATTAAAGCTAAATACTTGGAACACAATTTTCAATGTACTACACCCTTCCATTCTTAGTAAATGAGAGTCATCGTATGTTGTAAAAGCTTGTTTTCAGAAGTGAAAATAATAAACTTAAACATAATATGATCATTCAACTTCACTAGTAATGCTACTAAATTTCCTGTCTTTTGTCATAATTTAACAAAACACTCTAGTCATATGCATTGAAATAAAAGATTAGTTCACTGTCTGAAGCGAGCTCATTTCATAACAGAATGACTTGAATCATCTTGTTGCATGAGGAAGATACCATCCACCATCAGATATGATCCCTCTTATATCCCAATCTTCAACTGAGATGTTAAAATTGGAGACTGGGTCAATGTTTACTAACAAGATTTTCAAGAGCTTTGAAGAAGGGCAGATTTCCTGTGATCATTAATTCTTTTGGTTATGTCCCAGCAAATCACTGGGTGGCAGTCACGATCAAATGGCAGAGCACACTCAATGGGCCAAATGGCCTAATTACACTGATAGCTTAGGGTCTCATGATCTAATGACACTGTTTTTAAGACTAATGCAACTGACACAATTCAAGCCACAGAACGCGCAACAATTTTTCATATTTTGCAAAGCAGTGAAATAGTTTCACGAGATGAGCATTTTTCATGATCCAACATCAATTTATTGATCAGAACATTTTGGAAGTTGACATGCTACAAATGATAGATTCCATTGCTCTGGGATGGATGTGTTCTTCTTGAACCCATGTTAATCCTAATTATAATGATTCATCTTTCCCCTCCCAGTCTTTATGTGCACCTTTCTAAATCTGTCTGATGTTCATTAAGGGCAGCCACTAAGCTGGAGTGAGAGCGATGCAGATGTAGAGGCTGCAACTAAAGACATGTTATGATCCAGGAGTTCCTGATGTTTTCAGACTAAGAAGTAGGCCTTTCAGCCCATCAAGTCTGCTCTGTCGTTCAATTAGATTATGGCTGATCTGGTGATCCTCAACTCGAGCACTGATCACAATGGATTACAAATTGTTATCCAGAAAATGTCCTGCATATCCCAACTGTCCATCTCCTTTTAGTAAGTCAATCCTCTATTCATGCCAAAATACTACCTCATGGACTCTTATCTTATTAAGTAACGTAACATGTGGTACCTCATCAAATGCCTTCTGAAAATCCAAATATATTACATCCACTGTTCCTCATTTATCTATCCTGCTTGTTACCTCAAAGAATTCTTGTAAATTTGTCAGGCATGATGTCTCCTTCATGACATCATGCTGACTCTGCTTGTAAATATTGTTTTTCTAAATGGTCTGCTATTACATTCTTTATAATAGATTAATGTTTTCCCAACAACAAATATTAAACTATCTGACATCCAGCTACCTGTTTTGCATCTCCTTCCCTTTTTAAAAAAAGTTGTTACCTTGGCAGATGTTCAATCCTTTGGGATTTTTTCAGAATCTAAGGATTCTTGGAAGATCACTATCAATGCATTGAGTATTTGCTGTAGTTATTTTGTTGAATATGATTGGATGCAATCCCATCAGATTCAGGGAACTTATCAATCTTTAGCCTCATTAGTTTCCCTGGCACTTTTTCTCTCATGATAATTATTGTATTTAATTCCTTTTTTTTGTGCCCCTTGAATTTTGGAATACTATTCTAAAGACTGAGGCAAAGTATTTACTCAACTTCTTTGCCATTTTCTGGTCCGCCATTATTATTTCCAGTCTTGTTCTCTCAGGGGCTTATGTTCATTTTGGTTTCTGTCCTTCTTTTTATATATTTAAAGATGCTGTTGCTGTCTGTTTTCATATTATTTGCAAGTTGAGACTAAAAATTTACATTCTCTCTCTTTATAATTTTTTGATCATCTTTTGTCAGATTTTAAAACTTTCCCAATCATTTGGCTTACCACTAATCCTTGCAACATTGTATGTTTTCTCATCAATTTGATGCTCCCTGGTTATATTCTGGCTTATCGCCTTCTTCTTCATGAGCTGTGATATACTTTTGCTGTGAGCCATGAATTATTTTCTTCGAGGTCGGCCATTTTTTTCTCAATCAGCTTTGTTAAATTCCTTTCCTGGTCTACTCCAGCCAGCTCTGTGCTCATTCCTTTGTAATTACCTTGATTAAAGCCTAGCACAGTCGACTCTATACAAAGTTCCTCTCTCACAAACTGATTGCTAAAGTCCATTATGTTATGTGCACTGATTCTGAGGTTATTTTGACTTTGATAACTTTGATTAAATCTGCCTCATTACACATCACCAGATCCAAAATAGCTTGCTCCCTGGTTGAATGTAGAACATAATGTTCCAGGAAATCATCCCAAACACCATGCATGAATTCTCTGTCAGCTGATTTCATGAAGATTAAAGTCATCCATGACTAATGTACTACCTTTGTTGAATCAACACTAGAATGGTGCTAAAAAAGCACAGCAGGTCAGGCAGCATCCGAGGAGCAGGAAAATCATTGTTTCAGGCAAAAGCCCTTCATCAGGTCCAGCACCACTCTAATCTTGACTCTAATCTCCAGCATCTGCAGTACCCACTTCTGCTGACCTTTGTTGAATACTTAGTTACCAGCTACTTTGTACTCATGTCTCTGTAATGTCTATAAGATCACATCCATTCACCTTTATTAATGCTGATAATTCATGCCTTTTGCTTTGAATACCTTGAGCATTCAAGAAAAGAGCCTTTAATTTTGTTTTTTTTACCATTCTTACCCCTTTTGACCCTATGTATGGCTGTTCTACTCATGCTTTTCTGTTTTGTATCTTCTTTCTCTACCTGACCACTTGGGTATCATTACCCAAATACCTGCCCTGTTAATGCTGTCACATCTATTTGCTTCATATGTCCACATTTCCACTCTCCAAAACCCCCCAGCCCCTCTAATTATTTTAAAACCCTGTCTGCAGTCCTAGTTTTTTTTTTACGTTCCAGGACACAGATCTCAGGATAGTTCAGTTTCTGGTCCAATTGCAATATTCAGGGCTTCCCTTTGTTTGCAATATTCAAATTTCATGCAGCATTTTGCTGTGCTAGCGGAGAGAGATGGACTTGAACCAACTGAATATTTGCTTTTCAACAGTACCTAATGGGTAGAGCTTCCTATTGTCACCTCTAGAATCAAACTGCAATCTCATCGCAGGTAAGTAAATGTTTGCACAGGGAAATCCCATTATGCCACAAAGGAATTTCAAGATTATTTGTTCACATTGAAACAATTAATAAAGAGTGGTGACAAGAGGAAACAATAGAGTTGGACAAAAAAAAAACAATCATACTTTTTTTTTAATAAGATGTAGGTCTAATCCAAACTATTCCAACCCAAAATGCTAAAAATGAATGTTAACCTCTTGGCCGTGACCAAATTTCTCAAAATTCATAGCATATTCCATAAAAAAATGTATAAATCTAATGTTCATTAACATAAAAATGCTAAAAGGATTCAATTGAATTTGGTGACACTTACATGTAGTACTTGGCAGCTGACAACACGGAAAAGGTTATTCATTCCAAACATCTGATCCACTTTTGCAATTGTAGCATTTACTGCCTCAGGTGTCTGGAAGCTGGTTGACTGATCACATGGAGTCCCGGAATCTAAAAGCAAAAGGGTGTTAAAGATGAATACATTTGTGACTGTTAGCATACAACAACAATTTACACAGCAAAATCACTCCTCAATATATTTCAATACTTGCCAGAATAGTAGAGGATCTGGGCTACTGCAAATATGATAAAAATGATTTTCATTTTGTCTATTTGGATATGTTGGTCGACACTTCAGTTCTGTTTTACCTTCTGCCTGCTGCCTGTTTCTATTCAACATTTATATACCTCAGGCAGAACAACTCACATTCTGCATCAGTGATGTAATCTGACCACAAGTAATGCACACCTTCACTCATTTCGTTTCCTTCAAATTCTTCCCACTTGTTAACTATGTGTTCAAAAGCTTCACTGGGTGTTCCAGTTTTTCATTAGTAGTGATGGGTGTAAATTTCCAGTCTCATAATCAAGACAATCCAAGCTCTACATAACTTGGTACCTTGAGAAATTATTTATGATGAACCTCAGTGGAGTAAAGAAGTGATAAATTATCGAATTAAACAAGTAACTCAAACGTGAAACTTACTGGTCACTGTGAGTTAACGGATGCCTCAATAGGTAGCCAGCCTTTCGAGCACATCCAACCTCTCAATTAGCATCCCTTCTATTAACTTTATCATTGCCACTGCAACTGATACTTTGGCAACCTTCTCTTCCTTAGTTATTGCCAGCACAAAATACCCAATAAGTATTCTGGACTGGCCCTGCTATCTCAGCATATATTGTTTCTTTGTCTCTCATAGGCCTCACCTCTTTGCCAAATATCTCGTTATTAGGTACATTTGAGGAGAAAACATTTATGTTCCCTTTTTTAACTACAATTCTGTTTTCATATTCTCTGTTTGCTGATCCTATTTTCCACTTCATTTTAGTCTCAACTTATTGATTTTGCATGGTTCTTGCTTGAAGAATTCGCCGAATATACATCATGTACACTTTGTTTCCATTTGATCATATTCTCCACCTTGCTTGTCATCCAAAATACCTTGTCTTTAGGTCCACTACCTTTTCCTCTGCTTACTTTGTGCCCAGCCTGTAATGAAAGCAACTCCTCTTTGATGATCACCCATTGTTCTGTTACTGCTTTCACTGTTTGGCACGGGATAGATCCTCTCTTATCCTATTAAGATTGGCCCTCCCCATGAATTTGATCCTTTGCTTCTTGCTTCTTGATTGACACCTCGAACTGAATGGATCTTGCCTTTGCTCTGTCAAAGCCAGCCCCTCTTCCAACACTATAGCCGCAGGACCTTTATTCCATCTCTATCTGCCCTGAATTTTTGTCTAAATGCTAACTTCGAATTCTGAACTGTTTTTAATCCATGTCTCACTGTAACATACTCCCATATGACTATTATGCTTTAGTTCACCAACCTTGTCCACCACACTCTGTGCATTTTCATGCATGCATTGCAATAATACCGTTACATCCTCAATTGTTGTTTTTTAGAACATAGAACATAGAAGATTACAGCGCAGTACAGGCCCTTTGGCCCTCGATGTTGCGCCGATCCAAGCCCACCTAACCTATACTAACCCACTATCCTCCATATACCTATCCAATGCCCGCTTAAATGCCCATAAAGAGGGAGAGTCCACCACTGCTACTGGCAGGGCATTCCATGAACTTACGACTCGCTGAGTGAAGAACCTACCCCGAACATCTGTCCTATACCTACCACCCCTTAATTTAAAGCTATGCCCCCTCGTAATAGCTGACTCCATACATGGAAAAAGGTTCTCATGGTCAACCCTATCTAAACCCCTAATCATCTTGTATACCTCTATCAAGTCACCCCTAAACATTCTTTTCTCCAATGAAAACAACCCCAAGTGCCTCAGCCTTTCCTCATACGATCTTCCTTCCATACCAGGCAACATCCTGGTAAACCTCCTCTGCACCCATTCCAGTGCCTCCACATCCTTCCTATAGTATGGCGACCAAAACTGCACACAATATTCCAGATGCGGCCGCACCAGAGTCTTATACAACTGCATCATGACCTCAGGACTCCGGAACTCAATTCCTCTACCAATAAAAGCCAGTACGCCATATGCCTTCCTCACCGCACTATTTACCTGGGTTTATCTGTTATTATCGACTTTATTCCTCACCTGTTGTTATCTACACTCTCTCTTGTATTGTCCAACACTCACTATTCACCATATTCCTCTTTTTTATTTCTATATGCTATTGCGTTGAGCTGGAAGCCATCCTTTTGTTTCAGCATCTCCTGCCACATATTTGGTCCCAATGGCCAAGTATCTGAAACCTTTCCTATTCCTCAAGTCCTGCATTGATCCTTCAGAGCCTGCCAATTCAATTCCCAATGACTCTTAATTCTCAAATTAACCTTAAATGTGACCATGGACTTCCAATACTTGCTGTCTCTCTTGTAATGGGGAAGGGGAAAGACTATCGTTTTATGTGTAGGTGGTATATTCATGTATGTGAATTATATCATTAATATGGGGACTGCAGAAAGTACATATGCTGCATTTGCACCAATGCAGATTTAAACTGAACAATTGATCCAGAGTCATAGCCAGTACAGGTATGAATGCAAATTTTCAAACTGTGTTTTAAAATAGTGAAATATTTTAAAACAGCAGACAAGAAATCATGTGACTTTCACAATATCAGTTCCAGACAAGTCCTGAAACTAATGCACATATTCAATAGATTATGAACAATAATTACCTTTTAGTTAAGGGGGAAAACAAGCAAATGTCCGTGCTGTCTCAAACCTCTCAAAAACTGAAAAGTCACATCTCGGCCCATTATGAGTCCAATCAGGATTGTCAATTTTTCTCAGCCACTTCCCCCAAACATTCCTGCTGAAGAGCTTACGTCCAAAACATCACCCCTCCTGCTCTTCGGATGCCGCCTGACCTGCTGTGCTTTTCCAGTGCTACACATTTCAGCTCTGAGTCATCAGCATCTGCAGACCCCATATTCTCCACCTCGTACCGTTAGGTTGAATGTACCTAACAGGGTTCTTTAAGACCTGATCAAAATTAATGGAGGAAGGCACACGCACTTTAACATGAAGCAAATTCATGATCGTGTTCTACTTTTGACATATACAAACAAGTGAATCTCCCACTGCCTGTCGATCCATTGGGCACTTTGGACATGGTGGCAATCAGACCTCCATCTTAGAATCTGTGACACCAATCTCGTGAACCCCAGCCTGAAGGTGAAATAAACGAAACATTGATGGGGACAACTCCTGATATCAATATCATCTTGGAATTGATACATCAGGCCTGTTTCGCATGCGCTTATCCACTTTGTTATGTCCAATTAACCATGTTTATAGAGTCATAGAGTCATAGAGATGTACAGCATGGAAACAGACCCTTCGGTCCAAACCGTCCATGCCAACCAGATACCCCAATCCAATCTAGTCCCACCTACCAGCACACGGCCCATATCCCTCCAAAGCCTTCCTATTCATATACCCATCCAAATGCCTCTTAAATGTTGCAATTGTACCAGCCTCCACCACATCCTCTGGCAGCTCATTCCATACACGTACCACTGTCTGTGTGAAAACGTTGCGCCTTAGGTCTCTTTTATATCTTTCCCCTCTCACCCAAAACCTATGCCCTCTAGTTCTGGACTCCCCAACCCCAGGGAAAAGACTTTGCCTATTTATCCTATCCAAGCCCCTCATAATTTTATAAGGTCACCCCTCAGCATCCAATGCTCCAGGGAAAACAGCCCCAGCCTGTTTAGCCTCTCCCTGTAGCTCAGATCCTCCAACCCTGGCAACATCCTTGTAAATCTTTTCTGAACCCTTTCAAGTTTCACAACATCTTTCTGATAGGAAGGAGACCAGAATTGCACGCAATATTCCAACAGTGGCCTAACCAATGTCCTATACAGCTGCAACATGACCTCCCAACTCCTGTACTCAATACTCTGACCAATAAAGGAAAGCATACCAAACGCCTTCTTCACTAAACTATTTACTTGCGACTCCACTTTCCAGGAGCTACGAACCTGTACTCCAAGGTCTCTTTATTCAGCAACACTCTCTAGGACCTTACCATTAAGTGTATAAGTCCTGCTAAGATTGGCTTTCCCAAAATGCAGCACCTCGCATTTATCTGAATTAAACTCAATCTCCCACTTCTCAGCCCATTGGCCCATCTGGTCCAGATCCTGTTGTAATCTGAGGTAACCGTCTTCGTTGTCCACTACACCTCCAATTTTGGTGTTATCTGCAAACTTAATAACTATATCTCTTATGCTCACATCCAAATCATTTATGTTAGAATGATAGCTGTTAATGTGAGTCCATTCCTGGCAGTATCTCTGCTCCCACAACATTCCCGGGGTTTATATATTCACAGATGTTGACAACACAGGAGGCCATTTCCCTATCACACCCCTAGCTCTACCTTTCTTAGTGCAAGCACAAGTCTTCTAACTCAGGGCCTGCAGCTATCATAAAATATTTATGAAGCTTCCTCACCCACCCGTCAGATCTATCTCTTTTCTCTCCTGTACTTCAGAGTGAGACAGAGAGAAGAGGAGGACAAAGCCAGGGACTCGGGTTGCCTGGGTCTCAGTGCCAGTGCAGGGTACAATTACAGGGAGCTTGTGAGCTCATCTGCTGTTTGTGTGAACATCATGAACAGGGAACACATCAGGAGCTGGAAACTGTGGCAACTCAACACATGATGGAAGATATTCCACTCAATTTTATAAACTTGTTGCCCATTGTGACCGCTCAAAGATTCATGTGAGATCTCTCAGAAAACTAACCAACTAGAGAACCTTGAGTCTCATACTTTTACTGAACTGCAAGGGCTTCTGAGACACAAAATTGGACAACAATATTTTGTTTATTCTTTGTGTTTACATTGATATGTTGTATGACTCATTTTGTTAAATTTACTCCACATACCCGACATTGCTGAGCAGTGACAATGTAAGAAGCTAAATTATGAATTACTAATAATTAAGTAGCAAGCTACTTCTCATTAAATGCTTTAAAATTAAGCAGTTAAAGTCGATTGGAATTTTCTTCCTGTTCATCAGTTTCTCTTTCCTTTACACCTCCATCCACTCTTCTTAAAAGTCTGTAAATTAATAAGCAATGTTAGTTGAATGACTATTTCCAAAAGCTTCATGAGGACATTAGATTCCCACTTATTGCAAAGGCTTTTAGTGAAACGTTTTCAATCAGGGTATGAGCTGAAAAATCTCTTCTCAATAAAGAAAAAGTGACTGTCTTGGATAGACATGGAACTGACACAGGAAAGGTTCCATGTTTCCCTCAAGGTAGTTATGGTCGCACTATGGAATTAGGTGTTTAGTTCTCAAAACATTTCCTCTTTCTGCAGTAAATAAGTACAGTTTACAGAACACCTTACAGAACTGAGTGAGACAAAGAAGTTAAAAAGAGATTATTTCATTCTTAAGGATTTTTTGAAGTTCCCCAATATGAGCTGGTGACACTTCATCACACTCGGTGGCCCCAATATTTTCAGGGATGGGGGGGGAGTGTGCTCGCCGAGTTAAAGCTGTTGCGGACACGATGGGCCAAATGGCCTCCTGTGTTGTCAACATCTTTGAATATATAAAACCTGGGAATGTTGTGGGAGCAGAGATACTGCCAAATTAAATTGCAGGAACTCGTTATCATTTTTTCAAAATTAATGCCCTGCGTGGCAGCCAATCAGGCTCTGAGTTTGACCAGTTGGCCAAGGAAGTAGGGAAACACCCCAACAGTCAAGAGTTATAAGGAGAGGGAGGGCTGATGTGTGGGGAGAAAAGAGTGACCAAAAGGGACCCACAGGTTTGGGCATTGGTGTGGGGAAGGCTGGGAGGTGTGGTTCTGGTCTGATAATGAGAGGATGATAGATCCACTGGGTGGAGCGTTCCTGGCCCACTGCTCCACTGTATCAATACTGTTAGCTGCTGGGTCCAACTGTTTCAAGAGGAGCAAGGAGCTTGATCGGCTGGTGTTACATTTAAAGGGCTACCCAATTCTCAGGGATGGAATCTCATTGAAATGTGACAGTGATATATCTGCTCACCAGAGGCACAAACCTGCTGCCATTTAAAATGGAGACAGCCATGGGGTTTGCACCTACACAAGGATCAGTCACCTGTCAGATTGTTGCAGCCCATATTCTGTGGCAGAGAATTGCATTTTAATGATAGGTTAGAGAGTCTTGGATTTCTCAACCTGAAAAGTGACCTTACAGAGATACAGGAGATCATGAATAGTACAGAAAATAACAAATGCTTTTTTTTTTTCCGAATATAAACCTATTTCATTTGACCAAACCAATATTTAAATATGGTTTCAATAACAGACTGGATATGGATATATGAAAAGAGTTCCTGGTATCTGCTGCCCCTTGGGATGTTACAAAGTGCTTTACAGCGCTTTGAACTGTGTAACATGTGAAATGCTGCAGCCAATGTGGTCATAGCAAGCTCATACTGACAAGAAATTGACTACAACTTTACTAATATGTTGATTGACAAATAGGTATTAGTCAGAATTTTGGAATTAACTCCCCTACCACTATTATGCAGGCTGAATCAAGCTCACTATACTTCCCAAACCCATGATGTTTACTATTCTAAGACAAGGGCAGCAGATGTATGGAAACACCGCCTGTTACAACTTCCCCTCCAAGCCACTCACCATCCTAACTTGGAAATATATCACCGTGCCGTGATGTCACTGGATCAAAATCCAAGAATTCCCTCCCTAATGGCATTGTGGCTCTATCTATAGTACATGGACAGTGATGGTTCGAGAAGATTGCTCACCAGCATATTCTCATGGGCAGCTAAGGCCAGGCAACAAATGCTGGCCCAGCCAATGACAGCAACATAACATGAGTAAATGAACCAAAGGATAACACTCAGTGAAAAGGTAATGGTGCATGGGCATATGGATTATGGTATGGCTCATGTAGATGATAAACATGAGCAAGTCCATTTGCATGTTGTAATTTTACGTAATTCTGCGACACAAAAATTACGCAGAAGAATGGACAACTTATTCTCCAAAGAAGTAACAAATAATCACTAGTTTCAATTACTGTGTTTGCATTTTGCCATGCCTTCAGCCTTTTGTTCCTGCACTGCTTGTGTTTTCCCTAAATAAAAATGCATTTCCTTTAGGCCAGAGAAAGTATAAATGTTTTAATATATGCATTTCTTATTCCCACCCCCTTCAAGTCTTAAGTACGGTGAAATCTGTGAATTGCCCAGTGTTAGATTTCTGCATCCTGTCCTAGATGGATGGGTTTAAGTCTTGCCTGGATAGCAGTGTGCCAATTAGGCTGTCGTACAGTTCCCTTTTTGTGAACCCCACTTGAAGAGCTGAACATCTCATTAAACCTAATGTTTCAAAATACGTCTGAGACTCATTTTTGTTTATACATCAAGTTATGTGTAAACTGCAGCAAACAGACTGCAATGTAGGCATTCATTTTGATACTAGACAGTACTTCCTACATGTTGGAAAACTGGAAACAGTGATGGCCAAAGAAACATTTGGTCCAGCAACATAGATCATTAACATATCATGAACAGATGCAGAAAATATTCAAGAGAAGGCCTTTATATCTTGAAGACTAAAATAGAAGGGGGAGGAATTCCTATTCAAGCTATAAGAAGGCCTGATTAGCCCATGCCTTTAGTATTGTGTTCAATTCTGGATACAACACCTTGGGAAGGATATGTTTGTTTCAGAGGAAGAGCAGTGTGAGTTCACCAGAATTATATCTGAACTCCGAGGGGAAAATTACAAGGAGAGATTATGTAAGCTACAGTTGTGTTTCCCAGAGTTTCAAAGGGTAGGGTGTGATTGAAACAAAAATTCCCATCTCTCTCTTGGGAGAAGAATTACTTTTAATCCTCTTTAACCTTGCTAACTTTTACTTGAATTTCTCAATGTAGATTCTTCACTGAAGGTTAACAGAGTTTTTCAAGCCATTTTATCCAGAAACTGCATTATTTTACTTACTTCATCAGGCCATCAGTATTTTGAACATTTAGTCAGAGCTGTAAAGGTACAGTGGTGTCTTTTAAGAGGGCTAAGGGGAGGGAGCAGAAACAGGATGATCCTAGGACAATGGACAATGGATGTCAGAGGGCAGTTGTAGATTAGCTAGTGGGTGTGTGAGGATATCGTAACAAAGACAACCGTGACATACAGCACATCTCCGGATGGATACACACAGCAGTGACAGCAATGAGGTCTCCCTCGCATCACATAACCCCCACCACCTCTGTTCCAGAGAAAATAGCCTGAACCTTTCCAATCTTACCCCATAATAAATCCCCCAGTCCAAGCAACACCTTCATAAATCAACAGCAATATTCCCTGACGATAGAACACTTGCTTTGAGGAGACCCCATGGTACAGGCTCATTGTGATTTAAATTTAATAACACAGGGAGCATCGGTAGCACAGGTCACAACAGATTTGAGAAGAATGTCATAGATCATAGAGAAAAGGGTATGTCGCAATGTGCATATTAAATTAGTTGTGTGACAGGAATCAGACAGTAAATGTTAATGGATATTTTTAAGGCTGGAAGCAAGTTTGTAATGGAGCTACCCAGGGGTTGGATTTGGGACCCTTGATTTTCCTGACGTATATTAAGGATCTATATCTTAGTATCCAGAGGGCAATTTCAAAGTTTGCAGATGACACAGAATGTGGAAGAATTGTAGAATGTGAGGAGGGCAGTGTGGACCTCCAGAAGGACATTGACAAGTTGGTGGAGTGGGTGGGTAGGGAGCAGATGAGTTCCAACGCAGAGAGGTGTAAGGTGATGCATTTTCATTGGAAGAACATTGAAATACAACACAAATGAAGGACTTAAACATCATGAGTGGTCTGGATAGATGAGATAGAAAAAAACTGTCCTTGCATATAAAAGGAAGAAATGGACATTCAATGTGATTTAAAGTCAATATAAGAGCTTTGAAATGATCTGCAAATGAATCCACAGTGAAGTGAAGAAAAGAAAGTTTCAGATAAGGAATGCCCTGTCTGGAAGTGTGATGGACACAGGTCCAATTGAGGCTTTAATGAGGGGACTGGATGATTATTTGGATAGCAATAATGTGCAAGGCTTGGGAATAAAGCAGGAGATTGGCTCCCTGATGATACTCATTTGATAAGCAAGCATGATGGCCTGAATGGATCCGTCTGTACTGTAATACTTTCTTTATAGAAACCCTATTGAGTCCATACTGACCTTCTGAAGAACATCCGACCCAGACCTAGCCGCCTACCCTATTCCTGTAATTCTGTGATTAGTACAGTCAAGCAAAACTCATTTTACAATTGCAATGCTGTGAATGAGTTTGGTTGCAGTTGGTTTGTCGCTTGACATATTTTATATCTCTAGGAACAACATCTGTGTGAGTTTGTGGTCAACTATGAAAGTTGTGAACTCAAAAGCATTGAGATTAAAGTATGCAATGGTTTTCTGCCTGATGATATTTCAGCATCCTTCCAACATAATCGCACTTGACTCAGATGAAACTGAAAAGCAAAATGAGAAAACTGAGGTAACTGCAGTATGGTTCGATTTGTCCCTGAGAATTGACCGGCGTGGATTATTATTCCCTGAGGAGACAGTGAGATCTGCAGATGCTGGAGATTAGAGTTGAGAGTGTGTTGCTGGAAAAGCACAGCAGGTCAGGCAGCATCCAAGGAGCTCCTGATGAAGGGCTCTGGCCTGAAACGTCGATTTCTCTGCTCCTCAGATGCTGCCTGACCTATTGTGCTTTTCCAGCAACACATTCTCAACAGAAATCTCAGAGTCTGGCATGCCCACTCTTTGAGGTACATCTCCACCCCACTGACCCCTCACCCACCTCTGTTGTCCCTTCCCCATCTCCACTAATTCAAGCTGAGGGTGAGGAAGCCAAGCAGGGCTTCTTTGAAATGGGAGCACCTTGGGAGTGAGGCTGATCATAGGAGAGACTCTAAATCCTCCCGAACTACAGTCAGGACTGCACAAGCATTGCCACTTCCTGAAGAAATCCTCAACTCTTTCCAGCAGTGGGGATTGCAAAGGACTGTGAAATCCAACTGCAAAGGGTGGAATCTATCGGGCAGTTTAACTACAGGGCTTGCTGACTCACGAGAGTATCGTTGATGTGCCTCTGCTAAACCGAGAAGTGATTGGGTTTAATGTGTGTGATATCTTTCAATTGTAACATCTATCCTGACGCTAACGCTCTCATTTTCTGTGTGATAAATTTCAGTCTAAATTATCTTTCATGCATCAATTTTAATGAAAGTTATTGGTAATGTCAGCATTTGTTGCCCATCCCCAACTATCCTTGATGTGGTAGTGATAATCAACCTTCTTGAACTGTTATAGTTTGTGCTATAAGTAGGAGTGCATTAAGGGAAGAATGTGGAAAATATTTCCCCAGTATAGGATACATTTAAATATTTTCTAACCAAAGTCCCTCCGCATATTGGGTGCAGGCACTTCCAGGATGGAATAATTATTGATAGTTGCATCATAAATACCTGAGGCAAATAATTGAACTCTTTGATAAATTGCCTTTCAAGTAGTAACTAAATTTTCTTGATGACTTTACCTGTTAGACTGATTGACCTAATATTTAACTGAGACACCATGGAAGATTTATCTTATTCTTCTTTCAGTTGCAGGATTCTCAAGTTTATCAAGAAAGCTGGAAAAGGAAGGCAAAACCAAACACAAACCAGAAATGGAATTTCGACAACGCATCAGTTCAATTCCCAATATTGCTTTAATACAACAAGGAAGTAACTTGTTTCTCAACAGCTAACATTTCCTGACTATACTTTAACATACTGGTGTGAAATCTTCATTATTTCTTTGAGCAAGGTGTTACTTCTCTCCCATTAATTCTTCACCCATGAATTGTTGAGTTGTCATGAACATCAGCCCTGAATCTATTCAGATCTGGCATGGGTTACTGTGGTTCTCTGATGAAAGTTTTCAAAGTTGCGAGGCATAGGAGTCCTGTCCAATTGGCCACAAACGATCTCTGGCCTTGAAATGGGCTAACAGACCAGCGCATCTCCTTCCCCTGACCTCCCAAGTGGGGGAGTTCATGAACAGCAAATCCTTCCACTACAACCCAGGTGCGTGTGCTGCAAAGTTTGGTCATACTGGATAAAATACCCCAGCAGACTTGGAGGGCTGGAATAAATTATCAGGAAGTAGCGATGGAGTGGAGGCAGGAGCTGCCAGCTCTGCAGAACTTGCCTTCTACAGAACTCCTTGTAGACCAGGAAGAGAAGAAGTGCTTTGTCCATGCATTCAGGAATAAGCTCTTCATCAGGAATTCCTGGTGGGGGGGCGCTTGTGCTCCAAGCATTGGCTCTCCTGCTTGTCGGATGCTGCCTGGCGAGCTGTGCTTATCGAGCACCACACTTTTTGATTATGTCTTTCCTATAACAGGGTGACCAGAACTGTATATAGTACTCCAAGTGCGACCTCACCAACAACTTGTACAGCTGTAACATGCTGTCCCAACTCCCATACTCAGTGCCGCAACCAATGGGGACGGTATGTTAGATGCTTTCTTTGCCACCCTGTCTACCTGTGACACTGCTTTCGAGGAGCTGTGTGTTAGTACTCTGGGGTCCCTCTGTTCCGCAGCACTCCTCAGGACCATACCATTTGTCGTGTAGGTCCAGCCTTGGTTTGACTTTCCAGGGTGCAGCTCCTCATATTTGTTTGAGTTTGCCAAACCTCGGCCCACTTCCCCAACTGTTCAAGATCCCTCTGTAATATTTGATGGCCTTTCTCCCTGTCAATGATGTCTCCTAATTTTGTTTCATCCACAAACTTGCTAATCATGCCTTGCACGTTCACATCCATATCATTTATGTCCCTGTGGCACACAGGGCTACCAGTCCAGGAAGCGGCATTGAGCTAATTTTGAATCCAATTGGTTGGCTCTCCCTGGATCCTATGTGACCTGGCCTTCATGACTAGCTTGCCGTGTGGGACCTTGTCAAAGGCCTTACTAAAGTCCATACAGACACCATCCACTGTCCTGCCCTCATCTAACCTCTTGGTCACCTCTTAAAAAAACTCTAAAAGGTTTGTCAGACATGACTTCCTGTACACGGATCCATGCTAACCTTCTCTAATTGGACCTTGACTATCCAGGTGTTAGTTGATCCTGTCCCTCGGTATCCTCTCCGGTGGCTTGCGTACCGTTGATGTTGGGCTCGCTGACTTGTAGTTCCATGACTTATCTTTGCTACCTTTCTTAGGCAGTGGAACAACATTGGCCACTTTCCAGTGTTCTGGAGCTTTTCTAGTGGCAGAGATGAGGCAGAAACCTCTGCAGGGGCCACTTCAGTTTCTTCCCTGGACTCCCACAATGTCCGGGAATGAACTTGGTCAGGCCCAGGGGATTTATCCACCTTCATGTGCTTTAAGGCTGCAAGCACCTCCTCTCGGTTAATGTGTATGTGGTCTAAAACATCCCGACTTGCTTCCCTTATTTCCTTACCATTCATGATTCTCTCCTCAGTAAACACTGATTAAAAGTATTGAGTAAAAATCTCCCCTGTCTCCTGTGGCTCCTGCCGATCGTTAAGGGGACCTATTCTCTTCCTAGCTACACTTTTACTCTTAATACAGCAATAGAACCTCTTGGAATTATCGTTAATCTTACCTGTCAGATCCATCTCGTGCCCTCTTTTGGCTCTTCTGGTTTCCCCCTCCACTTTTTGTAGTCATCTGGGGATTCGCTCGAGTCTGGCGGCTTGGGCCCAGTGTGTGCCTTCATCTTTTTCCTGACTGGACCCTTGGTGTTCAGCAGAGGGTTGGGGCAGATTTGGGGGGGGGGTCTCAGTTGTCTGTGGGAGTGGCAGGGTGGTTGTGGTGGGGGATTTTAGCTTTCTGGGCATGCACTGGGACTGCCGTGGTGTCAGGGCTTGGATGGAGAGGGGTTTGTTGGGTGCGTGCTGGAAGGTTTTCTGGTTCAGTGTATGGATGTGCCTACTGGAGGGGATGCGAGGCTTGGCGTACTCTTGGAAGGTAGGGCAGGGTGGGACGGTGGAGTGTCGGTGGGGCCGGTGACCATAATTCTACTGTTTTTAAGGTGGTGATGGAAAAGGATAGACAGGATCTGGAGGTTGGGGTTCTGAGTTGGAGGAGGGCCAATTTTGGCAATGTTGGGCAGGAACTTTTGGGGGTATGACTGGTGGCAGCGGATGTTCACAGGTGAAGGGATGACTGCATCATGGGAAGCCTTCAAAAATGAGATATCAAGAATCCAGAGACAGTATGTTACTGTTACAATGAAGCGCAAAGCTGGTAGGTGTTGGGAATGCCTATTGATGAGAGAAATTGAGGTTTGGGTCAAAAATAACAAGGAAGCATATGTCAGATGTAGACAGCAGAGGAGTATAAAAGCAGTAGTAGTATACCAAGAGGGAAATCAGAAGGGCAAAAAGGGGACATGAGATAGCTTTGGCAAATAGGGTTAAAGAGAATCTAAAGAGATTCTACAAATACATTTAGGATAAATGGGCAACAAGGGAGAGAATATGGCCCATCAAAAATCAGCGAGGCAGCCTATGTGTGGAATCGCAGAGAATGGGGGAGATACTAAACGATTATTTTGTTTCAGTGTTTACTGTGGAGAAGGATATAGAGGATATAGAATGTGGGGAAAAAAATAGCAACATCTTGAAAAATGTTGATATTACAGAGAAGGTTGGAAGTTAGAGTTTAGAAGTTGAAGGGAGATCTATTATAACCTTATAAGAATACATGGCTTAGAAAGGGTGGAGGCTGAGAGTTGTTTCCATTAGGTTGGGAGACGAACACCCATGGGCACAGCCTTCGAATTAGAGGAGGTCAATTTAGAATGGAAATGAGGAGACATTTCTTCATCCAGAGAGCGGTGGGCCTATGGAATTCATTACCACGGAGTGCAGTGGAGTCCGTGATGTTAAATGACTTCAAGGCAGTGATTGATAAATTCTTGATCTCGCAAGGAATTAAGGGCTATGGGGAGAGTACAGGTAGGTTGCGTTTAAATGCCCATCAGCCATGATTAGATGGCAGAGTGGACTCGATGGGCCGAACGGCTTGACTTCCATGCCTATGTCTTATGGTCTTAGGAGGTGGTTCTAGACATTTTAAAACATCTTGCGTTCATCCCCGCTATCAGCTTTTAGGGGTTCTTGCGTGGTGATGTTGGGGTTGGCCTTCTGCCAGTTTGGAACTTTGGCTTTTGGATCTTGTCTATCCTTTTCCATCGCTATTTTGGGAATGGTGGGGTTGTGGTCACTGGTCCCACTGGTGCACCAGTCACCTGACCTGCATTTTTTTCTCAGGAGTCGGTCGGGTTTTTGCGCCTTCTCTGGTGAGTGCATCCTTGTGCTGAATTGGAGGGTTTCCTTCTACACACTTGGCAGGTTCCTCTCCATCCAGGCCTTGGCACTGTGGCGGTTCAAGTCTGTGTTTGGAAGTTTGTGGTCCCCTGCCATGACCACCCTGTTGTTCTTGCAGATGGCTGGGACCTCCTTGCAGATTTGTTTCTTGGTTTCCCGCTGACTGTTGGGACTCTAGTTGGGGCAAGCATTGGGCTTGAGTTGTTGGGCTCGGTTGGATCCCTGGATGACTGTGGAGGGTGTGGGAGCACACTTCGGAGGAGGAGGGAGTATCAGAAGGACCACGGGAGGATATGAGATGGATAGCATGGAGGTGGATGAATTCATCAGGAACTGCACGGTCATACCCCGGAATTCTGTGGGCGGCTGGGAGGTGATTTTTGGGCCTCTTGCCGAGATACTTGTATTATCCATGGCCACAGATGAGGTACCGGCAGACTGAAGGTCAGCCAACTTGGCGCTACTGTTTGGGGAAGGTATTGGGGAGAGCCGGGGAGCTATAAGCCTGACGTCTGTGGTGGGCAAGTTGTTGGGGGAGATCCTGAGGGACAGGATTTACATGAATTTGGAGAGGCAGGGACTGATTGAGGATGGTCAACATGGCTTTGTTTGTGGGAAGTCGTATCTCACTGATTTGATTGGGTGTTTTGAGGAGGTGCCGCTGAGGATTGATGAGAGCTGAGGGCAAAACTGGACATTGGGCCACTGGAAAGTAATGCTGGCGAAGGAGTAATGTGGAGCAAAGAAATGACTGAGGAACTGAGTGAGTACTTTGTGTCAGTCTTCACAATGGAGGACACGAATAATATCCCAAAAATTCAAGAGATTTAGGGGTCAGAGATGAGTATGGTGGCCATCACCAAGGAGAAGGTGCTAGATAAACTGAAAGGTCTGAAAGTGGATAAATCATCTGAACCAGATGGGCTACATCCTAGAGTTCTGAAGTAGAAATCAGAAGAGATAGTAGAGGCTTTAGTAGTGATCTTTCTAGAATCAGAGAGGGTCCCAGAGGACTGAAAAATCACAAATGTAGCCCACCTGTTTAAGAAGGGAGCAAGGCAAAATTATAGACCGATTAGCCTGACCTCATTCGTTGGTAAGATTTTGAAGTCTATTGCGAAGGTAGAGATTTCTGAATACTTGGAAGGCCACATCCTCTGTCCATTCTCTGCTGAGTCTAAAACATTACGGCCAAGCACCTATCTCCTCACAAACTGCAGCTGAAAACCTCTGCAGTTCTGAGTTTGTTACTCCTAGTGTTACAATTTAGCATTAACTCTAGTTCATCCTGATTATTTTAAGCGAGTTTACTGTGCAAGCTAACTGCTGACCTTCACTGTGTTAACAAAGTACCAGCAAAGCAATTCTGTCTTAGAATTTTATTTTCATTCTTCCAACTGTGGCTCTTTTCAAAAGTATCAGCCAAAAGTTAATGCTTCAGTATGAAGAATGACCCTTTGATTGTACTTTTGTCTAATTTCCCATTCTTGCAATAGTGGAAATATGACTTACTGATAGCTGCTCTGTCACAGTGCTAGTCTCTCCTGGTGCAAAGGTGACCTGTACAAAAGGTTTAGGTTGCATCTGAACTGGAGGGGGAGGAATATCTTGTTGGGAAAATTTGCTGGAGCTGTTTGGGAGGGTTTAAAGTAGTCTGGCATGGGGGTGGGACTCAAAGCAGTAGTGAGACAAGAGAGAAGGTTGAGGCTGGTACAAAAATCAAAGGGAGCAAGTTAAACAGACAAGGCAGGAAATAAAATTGCATTTATTTCAATGCAAGAGGCCTGACAAGTAAGGCATATGAACTCAGGGCACAGATTGGAACATGAGAATGGGATATCCTTGCTATTAGAGAAATATGCCTATTGAGGGACAGGAGTGCACGGTGGCTCAGTGGTTAGCACTTTGCTTCACAGCATCAGAGACCCGGGTTCAATTCCAGCCTTGGGTGACTGTCTGTGTGAAATTTGCACATTCTCTTCGTGTCTGCGTGGGTTTCCTCTCGGTGTTCTGGTTTCCTCCCACAATCAAAAAGATGTGCAGGTTAGGTGAACTGGACATGCTAAATTGCCCATGGTGTTCAGGGATATGAAGATTAAGTGCATTAGTCAGGGGTAAATATAGACTATAGGAATGCATCTGGGTGGGTTACTCTTCAGAGGGTCGATGTGGCCTTGTTGGGCTGAAGCACCTGTTTCCATGGATTCTATGATTCTAAGGCTGGCAGCTCAATGTAGTGGGATACAGATGCAGCAGAAAGGATGGCAAGGGAGGAGAGGTGTGGTAGTTTTGATTAGGGAAAACAGTACTGAGAGTAGATATTCCTAATGAAACGTCCAGTGAAGCTGTATGTGTGGAACTGAGGAATAAGAAGGAGGCAATGAATTTGATGGGATTATTCTATAGGCCTCACAGTAGTCAGCAGGAACTTGAAAGGCAAATATGTAGAGAGATTGCAGATAGCTGTAAGATTAATAGGGTTCTTATAGTAGGGATTTTCCAAACATAGACTGGGACTCCCATAATGTTAAGGGCTTGGATGGGGACGAATTTGTTTAGTGTGCTCAAGAAAACTTTCTTGATCAATATATATATGGCCCTATTAGAGAAGGGCAAACCTCACCTATCTCTTGGGAAAAAGGCAGGATAGGTGACTCAGCGGGGGGAGCACTTTAGGACTAGTGACCATAATTTGACTAGTCTTACATTGCTATGGAAAAGCTAAACCTGGTCCACAAGTTAAAGTTCTAAACTTGGAAAGGGACAATTTTATTGGTATTAGACTGAGAACTTCCAAAAGATGATTGGGGTAGGTTGTTTGTAGATAAAGGGACATCTGACAAGTGGGAGGCTTTCAAAACTGAGATAACAAGAGTTCAGGGACAGCATGTTCCTGTTAGTTTGAAAGACAAAGCTGGCAGAAGTAAGGAACATTGGATGACTATAGATATTGAGGATCTGGTCAAGAAAGTAGTAGAGGCATTTGTTAGATAGAGACAGCAAGGGATCCAGTCAATCCCTTGAGGAGTATAGGAGTACACATATGATGGAAATCAAGAAGGCCAAAAAAAAATAACATGAGATAGCTTATGCAGATAAAGTAAAGTAAAATCCAAAGTAAAGGCAAAAGAATAACTAGGGAGAGAATAGGGACCCTTAAAGATCAACAAGCTGGTCTATGTGTAGAACCACAGGAGATGGATGAGATCCAAAATGATTATTTCGTGTCAGTATTTGTCATGGAGAAAGACATGGAAGCTGCAGAACTCGGAAAGTAAATAGTGATGTCTTGATAAGAGTCCGCATTACTGAAGAGGATGCGCTGGAGTTCTTAAAACACAAAGTTAAAAATCACAGAACACCAGGTTATAGGCCAACAGGTTTATTTGGAAGCACTAGCTTTCAGAGCGCTGCTCCTTCATCAGGTCATTGTGCACATAATACTCTAATTAAACCTGTTGGACTGTAACCTGGTGTTGTGTGATTTTTAACTTTGTACACCCCAGTCCCACACCGGCACTTCCACACCACTAAACACATAAAGCTAGATAAATTCACGGGACCAGGTCAAGTGTATTCAAGCTAGGGAGGAAATCACAGGTTTCCTGACAGAGATGTTTTTATCACTGCCAGCATTGGTGAGGCACCAAAAGCTGGAGAGTAGCTAATGTTGTGGATTGTTATGAAGGAAAGGCTGCAAGGAAAAGCTAACAAGCTACCAGGAAGTAATGGTGAGCCTAATGTCAATGTTGGGTAAGTTGTTGGAGGGGATTTTGAGAGACAGGATCCATTTGCATTTGGAAAGGCAAGGATTGATTAGAGATAGTCAGCATTGTTTTTACGTGGGACATAATGGCGCACAAATTTGATTGAATTTTTCAAAGAAGTGACCAAGAAGATAGACGAAGGCAGAGCAGGAAACCTGTCTACATGGATTTTAGCAAAGCCTTCGACAAGGTTCTGTATGGTAGACTAGGTGTTAGTAAGGTTAGGTCACATGGGATCCAGGTAGAGCTAGACAATTGGATGCAAAATTGGCTTGATGGTAGTATGGTGGTAGAGGGTTGTTGTTCAGACTGGAGGCTTGTGACCAGTGGTGTGCTGCAAGGATTGGTGCTGGGTCCACTGTTATTCATCATTTATATGAGTGATTTTGATGACAATATAGGAGGCATTGTTAGTATGTTTATGGATGACATCAAAATTGGTGATATAGTGGACAGTGAAGAAGGTTATCTAAGAGTACAAGGTAATCTTGACCAACTGGGCCAGTGGGCTGAAGAGTGGCAGATGAAATTTAATTCCAATAAATATGAGGTGTTGTATTTTAGTAAGGGAGCGAGGGCTGGACTGACACAATTTAACGTCAAGATTATAGTGGTGCTGGAAAAGCACGACTCTAACCTTGACTCTAATCTCCAGCATCTGTAGTCCTCACTTTCGCCTTCTGACATAATGTAATGATAGTCCCTGGGGAATGTTGTCTAACAGAGGAATCTAGGGGTGCATGTGCATAGTTCCTTGAAAGTGGCATCACAGCTAAACAGGGTGGTGAAGAAGGCATTTGGCATACTTGACTTCATTGGTCACAGTATGGAGTACAGGAGTTGGGGCATATTTTATGGCTGTATGTGACCCTGTTAAGGCCACATTTGGAGTACTGCATACAATTCTGGTCGCCTTGTGATGGGAATGATGTTATGAAACTGGAAAGGGTGCAACAAAGATTTACAAGGATGTTACCGCAGCTGGAAGGTTTGAGTTATAAGGAGAGGCTGAATAGGCTGCGTCTACTTTTCCTGGAGTATAAGAGGGTTATGGTAGACCTGATAGAGTTTTATAAAATTAAGAGGGGCATAGATAAGGTGAATAGCCAAGATCTTCTCCCCAGGATAGAAGTGGCAGAATGAGAGGGCATAGGTTCAGGGTAAGAGGGGAAAGTTTTAAAAGGAAGTCGAGGGTCAGCTTTTTCATATAGAGGGTGGTGAGTATATGGAATGAGGTGCCAAGTAAATAGTAGAAGTGAGTACAATTATAACCTTCAAAAGACATTTGGGCAGATTCATGAATAAGAAAGGTTTAGAGAGACATGGGCCAAATGGGACAAGTTCAGTATAGGAAACCATAAGACATAGGAACAGGCAAATTGGACCATTCAGCCCATTGAGTCTTACCTGCCATTCAATCATGGCTGATAATTTTCTCAACACCATTTTCACGCTTTCTTCCCGAACTCTTCATGCCCTTGACAATCAAGAACATACCTATTTCAGTCTGAAATACTGTACACTCAATGATCTGGCCTCCACAGCCTTCTGTGGCAATGAATTCCATAGATTCACCACTCCCCGGCTGAAGAAGTTTCTCCTTATCTCCATTCTAAAAGGTCTTCCCTTCACTCTAAGGCTGTGACCTCAGGTCCTAATCTCTCCTAACAATGGAAACATCCTCCCAACATTCACTCTCTCAAATGTTCCTCATATGTTAAGCATTTCATTCCTGGGACCAATCTCGTGAACCTCCTCGGAACACACTTCAGGGTCTAAACATCCTTCCTAAGATATAGGGCCCAAAACTGCACACAATACTCAAAATGTGGTCTGACCAGAGCCTTATAGAGCCTCAGAATTACATCCCTGCTTTTATGTTCAGGTCCTCGCAAAATAAATGCCAATATTGCATTTGCCTTTCTAACTATTGCAAGTTTACCTTGAGAGAATCCTGGACTAGAACTCTCTTTACACTTCAGATTTCTTAATTTTTCTCCCCATTTAGAAAACAGTCCATGCCTCTATTCTTATTACTAAAGTGCATGACCTCACACTTTCCCACGTTGTACTCCATCTCCAACATCTTTGCCCGCTGTCCTAAAACCTGGTCAGCATGAACGAGTTGGGCCAAAGGGACTGTTTCCATGCTGTATGACTCTATGACTCCAGTGTTGTGTAATCATAGATGAAATATTTATTGCAATCAGCGTGTGATCTGCAAATTAGCCATCATCACACAGATGCAAATGTTTAACGCTGTGGAATCCCTGGAAATCTTGATCATGTTAATATGTCATGTTGTGGCTGTACAGGACATTGGTTAGGCCACTTTTGGAATATTGTGTGCAATTCTGGCCTCCGAAGAATGTTGTGAAAACCTGAAAGTATTCAGAAAAGATTTACAAGGGTGATGCCAGTCTTGGAGGGTTTGAACTATACGGAGAGGCTGAACAGGCTGGGGCTGTTTTCCCTGGAGCATTAGAGGCTGAGGGGTGACCTTATAGAGGTTTATAAAATCATCATGGGCATGGATAGAGTAAATAGACAAGGTTTTTTTCTCTGGGGTGAGGGAGTCCAGAATTAGAGGGCATAGATTTAGGGTGTGAGGGGAAAGATATAAAAGTGACCTAAGGGGCAATCTTTTCACACAGAGGGTGCTGCATGTATGGAATGAGCTGCCAGAGGAAGTGGTGGAGGCTGGTGCAATTACAGTGTTTAAAAGGCATCTGGATGGGCATATGAATAGGAAGTTTATAGAGGGATATTGGCCGGGTGCTGGCAATTGGGGCTAGATTAGTTTAGGATATCTGGTCAGCATGGATGAGTTGGACCAATGGATCTGTTTCTGTCATGTACATCTCTATGACTCCATGACTTTAAGTGGAAGATTTAACCTTGAGAATTTAATTTTTAAATGCCCAGCCAGGTCTGTAATCTACTAGCCAGTTTCACTCCTCATAATACTCCAGATGTGATCTCACCAATGCCCTGTACAGTTACAGTAAAAGTTACCTACTTTGACATTCCATTCCCTTTGCAATAAAATTAGATTAGATTAGATTAGATTAGATTACAGTGTGGAAACAGGCCCTTCGGCCCAACAAGTCCACACCGACCCGCCAAAGCGCAAACCACCCATACATTTACCACTTACCTAACACTACGGGCAATTTAGCATGGCCGATTCACCTGACCTGCACATCTTTGGACTGTGGGAGGAAACCGGAGCACCCGGAGGAAACCCACGCAGACACGGGGAGAATGTGCAAACTCCACGCAGTCAGTCGCCTGAGTCGGAAATCAAACCCGGGTCTCAGGCGCTGTGAGGCAGCAGTGCTAACCACTGTGCCACCATGCCGCCCATGAATGAAGAATTCCTGAAGAAGGGCTTATGCCTGAAACATCGATTCTCCTGTTCCTTGGATGCTGCCTGACCTGCTGTGCTTTTCCACCTTTGCAATAAAAACCAATAACATTCCATTGTCCCGCCAAATCACTTGCTGCTCGAGTGTATGTTAACTGATGTGAATCATGTATCAGAACATCCAGAACCCTCTGTACAAGCAGTTTCTAATACCTTCATTTGAATTGGATGGTGCTTTTCTATTCTTCCTACCAAACTGGCAAAGTTCACATTTACCCACTTCATCTTCCATCTGCCAAACCTTTTGTCCACTTCCTAAATCTATCAGTAGAGCTTTACAGATTCACTGCCTCCTCTCGACATGTTACCTTCCTGTCTATCTCATTGTCATTGATAAATTTGCCTCCAATTCATTCAATGCTCTCATCCAAATCATTGATAAAGATTATAGTTGAAACTGAAACACTGAATCCCCATGGAGTTCCACTTGAGACATCTTGCCAATTTAAGAACTTTATCTCTTTGTCCTATTTAATCCCTCTTATCCCCAGTCTCTACTTCCTATTATGCAATTAATCTTTGATCTGTGCTAATATTTTTATCCCCTATACAATGTACTCTTACCTTATGAAGCAATGTTGTAATACTAGGGGGCATTCATTGAAGGTAAGAGAGGGAGAAAATTCAAAGGAGATGTAAGGAGCAAGGTTTTTACACAGAGAGTGGTCAGATTCTGGAACCCACTGCTAGGGATGGTGATGGCTGATATGATAGGAGTATTTCAGAGACTTTTAGATAAGCTCATGAATATGCAAGGAATGGAGGGATATGGACCAAGGGCAGACAGAGGGATTAGTTTAATTTGGCATCATGTTCGACACAACATCGTGAGCCAAAGGGCCTGTTCCTGTGCTGCACTGTTCTATGTTCTAAGTGGCACCGTATCAAATTCCTTCTGAACAACCAAGTCAGATAAAAGATTAGATTTCTTATTATTTGCTACCAGGGATTCCCAAAATGAATCTAGTGGATCTACCCAATTTGAATTGCACTGTATTATACATTACATTATATATTCTTCTGTACTAAGTCATACTTCACTTTCAATGAACTCTTCAAATTAACTAAATAGTTTGGTTTACCCTGTGGTTCTAAATTTTGTTTAAGCCATAAAAATCTGAAGATTTAGTTGGCGAGGATACATTTTCTTCTCGCATGTTATTAGAATTCTGTCAAAGACTGAAAAGCTATTTCAAAAGTCGGAGCAAGCTTTCTATGGTCAATATTGCCATCTAGTGGCAAAATATGGTATGGAGCAAGTTCTTTTCTGGAAACACAGCGCACCGTGTTGTAGATTATTCAGTTTTGAACCCTGAACAAACCCCCTAGCATTTTACTCTGATTTCATGAGCAATGCAGGAGAGAGCTGGTTAATATTTTGTCCGCAATTTTTTTCTTCCATTACATGTATCACCGAGGTCTTGCGCAGCAACGATGTGCCTGCGTGTGTGGAAGTGTGCATTAGCACACTGTATGCAGACCCTCCCAGTGCTGCTACACAGTTTAAAGGGAATGTTGGTTCTGGCATGCCTCAATCCATTCCCCACAAGTGATTTAGGGGCCTGCTTCACTCTGACAATTTGAAGGCAGCTGATTACCAGAAGGAAGAAGCATGGCTGCCTCACAGCATCAGGGACTCCAGTTTGATTCTAGCCTTGGGCAATTGTTTGTGTGGAGTTTGCGTGTGCTCCCCATGTCTGCATGGGTACTCTGGTTTCCTCCCACAGTTCAAAGGTATGCAGGTTAAGTGGATTGGCCATGTTGGCTGTGGGTCTGGGTGGGATGCCTTCAGAGGATTGGTGTAGACTCGATGGGCCAAATGGTCTCTCTCTGCACTGTAGAGATTAGATAAATATTATAATATGCAAATTATAAACACTGATTAATTGCTTCAAAATAGAACTCCTGCAATCCCAGTGGATTTGTTTTCAAGTGTTGCTGTTATTTCTTACTGGTCTGTCTCTCTTGCACAAGAAGTAGAGCAAGCCTTCTGGTATCATCCATATAGCACTCACAGAGGTTGAGAGTTAAAACCAGCCAATGGAAGTTTTCTGGGAGACTATATTCTAGCAGGTTGGTCACTGTCACGGTCACTGAAAATATTCATCAGAGACTTGCCAATATTATTTTAAACAAAGAAGGAGCATCAAAATTTATTACACAGAAATGGAAAGAAACTAATTATATTAAATAATACTAGAACTGCTTGGAACATTTCTATTTCAAATACCAGAAATAAAATCAACCATTTTACACCCCCCCCCACAATAACCTTGCAAATACTTAAACCTCAGTGAGGGGTCACCCCATTTCTACTTTAAAGTTTCCTGTTCAGCTTTACCTATAAAGCTGGTAAACTTCTGCTTTTTCTTAATTCTAGCTTTGTTAGTTAACATCTTTTCACCAGATCATTTCAAAACAACTGAAAACACAGCTCAGGTCTTCCTTAAAAAATTCCTTACAATCATGCATTCAGTAATCTGAAAATACATCTTACTGGAGGATACTGTAATATTTTCTGTTCCTTGAAGCTAATCAGGACTTCTTTTCAGCCCAAACATTTTTTGGAGTCTTTTTAAAATTTTAATTTTTAAATTTTATTTTGAATTTTTAAATTTGTGTTTTTTCTAAATTGTACCACTGCTTTCAACAGGCCTTCTTTTTCTCGCTGTTCTGCTTGCCCCTGAAATAAGCTTAACTATTCACTAGTTCTCTCTTTCTAAGAAGAAGCTTGTTTCTGTCTCTGTCTCACTGTGCAATAGAGCACTTTGCAGAAATTGCCAGAATCCATATGCAATTGACATACTGTCCTGTGATGAATGAGTGCAGACCTTACAGTTGAAAAGAAAACTCTTAAGAGAGGAAATGTAAATCCTCGTTCAAAATTGCAGAAAGAGTATCCATGAACACTTCTCCACATGTGCACTGATGAGATCCCTTGGAATCTCATATGTTTCAAGACAGTCACCTCTCACTCATCTGAATTTCAGTGAGTACATATCCAATCTACTCAACTTCTCCTCATAAGACAATACTACTCTAACCAGAATTAACCTTGTAAAGCCCTCTCTGGACTGTCTCTAATGTCATGGGAATGTGTTCTTACAGTTTCTTTTGTGCTGAAAGCATGCTACAGTTGTATGATCTTATTTGCAATTGCATTGTTCTAGAGAAGAAGGCTGAGAGGAGATTTGGTGAGCTGCAGTAGATAGAGAGACATTATGCTTGCTCATGAAAGAAAAAAGAGCATGAGAGTATAGACTTAAAGTCCTGTGCAAATGAAACAAGAGTGATGAGAGAAAAACTTTTTCACACAGCAAGGAGTTAGTTAGGTAGGTTGGACTGCCTAGAATAGTGGTGGAGGCAGGTTCACTTGAAGCAATCACAAGGACATTGGATGGTGATTTGGACAGAAATGGTGTCCAGGGATATGAGAAAAAGGCACGTGATTGGCTCTATTTAATAGGACAAGTGCAGGCACGATGGGCTGAAAAGCCTCCTTCTATGGTATGATAATTTGTAATTCTGTACAAAACATGTACTTGTGCACGCAGCATGGGGTTGTTGGGAATAAAACACCCCTTGAGAGGGTGGTAATTGGACAATAGCTGAAAATGTGTTGCTGGAAAAGCGCAGCAGGTCAGGCAGCATCCAAGGAGCAGGAGAATCGACGTTTCGGGCATGAGCCCTTCTTCAGGAATGAGGAGAGTGTGTCCAGCAGGCTAAGATAAAAGGTAGGGAGGAGGGACTTGGGGGAGGGGCGTTGGAAATGCGATAGGTGGAAGGAGGTCAAGGTGAAGGTGATATCTAGGAGTGGGGGTGGGGGCGGAGAGGTCAGGAAGAAGATTGCAGGTTAGGAAGGCGGTGCTGAGTTTGAGGGATTTGACTGAGACA
>NC_057716.1:14044652-14061425 GCF_004010195.1 Chiloscyllium plagiosum | reverse complement strand
CACGTCTGGGGGGAAATTGCGGTCTTTGAAGAAGGAGGCCATCTGGGTTGTAGGGTTTTGGAACTGGTCCTCCTGGGAGCAGATGCGGCGGAGATGAAGGAATTGGGAATATGGGATGGCGTTTTTATGGGGGCAGGGTGGGAGGAGGTGTAGTCCTGGTAGCTGTGGGAGTCGGTCGGTTTATAGTAAATGTCCGTGTTGATTCGGTCGCCCGAGATAGAAATGGAAAGGTCTAGGAAGGGGAGGGAGGAGTTTGAGACGGTCCAGGTGAATTTGAGGTCGGGGTGGAAGGTGTTGGTAAAGTGGATGAACTGTTCAACCTCCTCGTGGGAGCACGAGGCAGCGCCGATACAGTCATCGATGTAGCGGAGGAAAAGGTGATGGGTGGTGCCAGTGTAGCTGCGGAAGATGGACTGTTCCATATATCCTACGAAGAGGTAGGCATAGCTGGGGCCCATGCGGGTGCCTCCTTCCACCTATCGCATTTCCAACGCCCTTCCCCCAAGTCCCTCCTCCCTACCTTTTATCTTAGCCTGCTGGACACACTTTCCTCATTCCTGAAGAAGGGCTCATGCCCGAAACGTCGATTCTCCTGCTCCTTGGATGCTGCCTGACCTGCTGCGCTTTTCCAGCAACACATTTTCAGCCCTGATCTCCAGCATCGGCAGTCCTCACTTTCTCCTGGTAATTGGACAATAACCCATTATATTAGTCAACTGTGGGAAAAGGGAGAAGTGTAAGAGAAAGATCTGTCAAAATTCTCAAATCTGTGATAAGTACATCAAGGTTCCTCACAGGAACAGAAAAACCTCATATCTCAGATTGTTCTCAGTATATTACTACAGTTTCAGTGTTATTAGGAACTTGTGAAATATGGCATGATTATCATATTCATGGCGTCTTCTGCTGCTTTTACCTTCTACCCCTTGGATCTTTTATATTTAACAAATTAAAATTGTTATTGTTACATTTCAGTAAAGTCATGCGGATGTTCAAGAGCAGACTTATCAAGATGGTTGTGGAATTAAAGGTTTAATTTGTATGGAACAAAGCAGTTAACACGTCAGACTGTTGAACAGTTTTATTGTTTACAGTATTGCATACAGTTTGTGTTCGTCATTTCTCATAGTGTTTTGCAGAACTTAAAGGGTCTCAGAAATACAAAATTCAATATTCTATTTATTATGCAACCTCACATTCATGTGGAGTATAGCATATGATTTAATTAATTGGCACATTGATGATCAGTGATCAAACAATGCAAATCGTATAATGAACTACAAACAGTAATCTACTTCTAATTAAACCTGAAACAATGTTTTAAAATTGAACATTTTACTCCAGGCAGAACATTCTTCCTACCAATCATTTTCCTTTGCTCTGCTGTTTCCTTCCATGCTTCAGTTTTTATTCGTAAACTTGTAAATTAATAAGTACATTTAATTCAGTGAGAATTTCCAATAGTTCCAGCTGAATATTGGATAAACACTTTTTAAGGAGGTTTTTGGGTTTTTTTTTCAGTGAATATCTCTCCTCAGATAAACTCAGGGGACTTCCTTGTAGCTACCTGTGTACAAAAGGGCTAATGCTGGAAATTATGTGTCTGTTCCTAGAGTTAGTGATGGTAACAGTATTGTTTAGTTCTTGTGAAGAAGGGAATTGGGGGAGGAATGATGAGCACAAGAGGCAGTGGTCAGGGAGGAGAGAGAGAAGCTAGTGAAGAGCGTGGTCTGGGCAGAGAAAGGATGTAGTCAAGTGTGAGGGGGACATGTGGGAGGTGAAAGAGTTATGGGACAACATGGAGAGTAAGGAAGGAGGAAGGGTGACGTGAGGGCCCGAGCACAGAAGAGAGGAGTAAGGACAGAGAATAGAGTGGAAGGGAGAATGAGTGAAGGATAGAGAAAAAGGGGAACTAGAGGACAAGGGAACCGAGGGAGAGGAGAGGGAATGAAGGCAAGGAGCACAGGAAGGGGGCAACAATGGGGAAAAGAGGAAATAATGATGGGGCAACAACAGATACCTAATTCAAGGAAAGCATTGAGTGTGCTACTATATGTTCCTGGATACAAGATTTTCAGGAATGATAGAGAAAGGAACAAAAATGTGTTGGTGACATTAATTATACAACAATTCACATTTCAACCGCCATGTTTTTACATTATCCGTTACCATTCCCCTTATCTCCAGTGGCGTGTTCCAGATGCTGTTAGTTTTGAAAAAGTCAGGTGCCAGACTGGAACGTGGCAGGATAGATTACATTTTGTTTTGTTTTTGTTTTCGGAAAGTGGGTCTGTCACTGAAACATAGGCACCCGAAGCTGCAGATTTTGTTTTACAAGAAAACATAAGTTTATTAACTAACGATATGATGATAAAATAGAATAAACCAAACAAATTTGGCTTTAGTAAACACACACAGTAAAACTGTAAGCCTGGTAATCGCAAAACACTACTTTATACAGTGAAAAGATAAACAGTAGCTTTTATATAGGATCCAAAGCACACTCCCAGTATAGTCCTTCAAAGCAACATTCATACAATGCTCATGCCAGAGTCTCTGCTTCTAACACCTCAACAGGTTTAAGCTGCTTGTGACTTTGACTTATCAATTGAACATACTGATAGCTTCTTCCTGGAGCTATAATGCATCTGAGCCTAAACCTGCACAGCTGGAAGTAAACTTATCAGGGTTTTATCCCAACGTTTTTGGTCTGGGACAACACAAACTCTTTATCTAAGATAAACTATATCCTTTTCTTCTGAGGAGCAATGGTCTATGTTGCTACTTTCATCAAAAAATTTCATAAAACTGCCGAAAAAAAGTGCAGTAAGACAGAAAAGAATTTTGTTTTTCTATGCTACGGGTGCTTCCCTCAAACCAAGGGTTCTACAAAAGTTGACGCTCCATTGTTTACTCTGCTGGGTCACAAAACAATCTAAAATAAACAAAATCTATTAATGGTGCACAAATACCTCAAATAAACTATTTTTACAGAAATCACAATGGCGACATGAATTCTTAGAAGTTAATTATTCATTTCAGAACAAATCCCATGTCTCTGATAAACCCAATATCCAAAAACTCAAGCATGCCACAATGAATATTAAAAGCATATATAAATCACACAGTTTTTGTTGCATCTGTATCATGAAATCTTCTTATAATTTAATCTCCCTGTTCTTCACCCTATCACAAACCTTCCACACATAGCCTTTCCCCTTATATTTTCTCAAAATGTGATCAAAAAGCGTCTTCAGTCTGAAAGACAGTATGTGCACAAATTAATTAAGGTCACAGGGCAAGTTTAGAAAGTGGGTAATGAAGTAAACAGGATCCTGGGCTTGGTTAATAGACAAGATTTGGAGATGCTAGTGTTGGGCTGGGCTGGACAAAGTTAAAAATCACACAACACCAGGTTATAGTCCAACAGGTTTATTTGGAAGCACTAGCTTTTGGAGCACTGCTCCTTCATCAGGTGGTTGGAGGCAGCTCCTTGAAAGCTTGTGCTTCCAAATAAACCTGTTGGACTATAACCTGGTGTTATGTGATTTTTAACTTGCTAAATAAAGGCATGGTAATTGAATGTACTTGAAGCAAACATGGTCCTACACACTCTTGGAGATCTGGTGGAAAACCAAAATCACTTTTTCATGTGAGGTCTATTGCTATTTCCACACAAACAGATGCTTTCCTGGAGAGTGTCTAGATTCCCACATTTTCAGGTCTGTAGCTGTTGGAAATTTGCTCCTTAAGAGCAGACAGCAATCAAACGTCCACAGTGTACTCTGGATGGGAGACTTAAATGTCCATAAACAAGAATGGCTCATTTGCACTACAATTGATGGGGCTGGCTGAGTCCTAAAGGACCTATCTGCTAGGCTAGGTCTTGAGCAGGATGCTGAGGGAACCTACAAGAGGCAAAACCCTGCTGGATCTTACCCTCACCAAGCCAAATATTGCAAGTACATCCATCATGTTAATATCTGGGATTGGCCAATGTATAATCATTAGGAAGACCAAGTTTCATCTTCATGTTGAGGACACCCTTGCTCATGTTGAATGGCTTGACCGAAATGGGAAGGAATTTGAACAGTATTGTGCATCTATGAGCTACTTTGTGTAATCAATAGTGTTGTACACAACCACAAACTATAACCTCACGGCCTTGTGTATACCTCACTCATCAAACTAGAGACAATCCTTGGTTAAATGAACAGTGCAGGAAAACACTCCAAAAGAAACACCATGTATATTTAAAATTAAGTGTTAATTCATGAAGCTACAATACAGGACTACTTTATATCTCATCCTCAATGATGGGGAAGCCAAAGTCATCAGTGCAAATGTTAAGAGTTGAAACATTTGAACCATCTTCAGCCAGAAATACTAAATGCATGTTCCTGTCAGACCCTTCCTGAGCAGACAATTTAATGGGCACAAAGGATTAGGTTACTCCCCACGATGGGATAAATAACAGAAAGACCAGTTGCAATTTTATGTGATACAAGGATAAAGTATAAGTGAAGCATGACAATAATCTCTGCTGATACTTACTAAGTCTTTATCCTACTCTCTCCAGTTCTTATGGCCTTCTGAGTTGTAAGTGTGGTTCCTCCTGTGTATGATAACCATATGTTCCTCTCTTGTGCCTGTTATGATTCCATCCCTATGTCTTCTTCTGCCCCAGTGATGTCTCCACCAATGCCTCTAATATCACCTCCTCCTACAATTTCTGTATCTTCGACCTCTGCCGTATCTCTAAAAAGGAATGATATTTTCTCATTATCTATCTGGAATATAATATCTGGAAATAGTGGAAATAATTTCCACCAGCTGGAAATATAATATCTATGTTTTGAGAAAGTAAGGAGTCTGAAAACAAGAAACTATAGGCCAGCTAAATTAATGTATTCCAGAGGAGAAAGTGAGGTCTGCAGATGCTGGAGATCAGAGCTGGAAATGTGTTGCTGGAAAAGCGCAGCAGGTCAGGCAGCATCCAGGGAATAGGAGAATCGACGTTTCGGGCATAAGCCCTTCCTGAAGAAGGGCTTATGCCCGAAACGTCGATTCTCCTGTTCCCTGGATGCTGCCTGACCTGCTGCGCTTTTCCAGCAACACATTTCCAGCGCTAATGTATTCCAGAGTCTATTATTAAAGAGACAGGAGCAGAACATTTAGAAAATCATAATACAGTTTTGGCAGAGTCAGTGTGGTTTTGTTGAATGGAAATGGTGTTTGACAAATTTATTACAGCTCTTTGAGTATGTAACAAGCAAGATGGTTATGTAGGAATCAGGCAATGTCGTATAATTTGATTTCCAAAACGGCATGTGATAAGAAGCCACAGAATGGGTAATTGAACAAAACAAGAAATAATGGTGTTGATGGTGATATATTAACATGGATAGAGAACTGGCTATCAAGCAGCAACCAGACACATTGTAAACCGGATTGGAAACCAGTAATTACTGGAGTGCCACAGTTATCAGTGCTGGGCTGTCAACTATTTATGATCCAAATTCATGACTTGGTAGGAGGAACTGAAGATGTAGACAAATTTGCAAACTGTACAAAGAAACATAGGAAAGAAAGTTTGTAGAGTATACAAAGAGTCAGCAAAGCAGTATAGACAGGTTAATTATATTTTCAGAAACAGAAAGTTGGTATTTAACAAGGGATGTTTTGTTCTCTTTATTTAAGCAGGGATATCATTGTATTGGAAACAGTTCAGAGGAGATTCCTGAGAGGAATTATGAGGAAATTATGTCTTAGGAGGCAAGATTGAGCAGGTTGGAGTGAACAGTTGGAATTTTGAAGAATTGAGAGGAGTCTTGACATAATAGACATTCAGAGGATAACACAATACAGAGAAACCTCGATTATCCGAATACCAATTATCCGAAAATTGGATTATCCAAAGGAAATCTCGAGGTCCTGATAGAAACATTACAACAACGACGTGTTTCCAGCAATGGTCACGTCTTTTGTTTACAGTGATTAAACAGGCACCATCTCCAAATGACTGACTTCTCACCCTCTTTCTCTTCCTACACTTTCTCTGGAGTTTTACAGAGGGGTGTACCCTATCACCCCCCCACCGCCTTCCCCAGATAATCTCTCCAATATTGTCCTGTACAGGGAAAAGGTGGAAGCTGTCAAAAAGGTGCAGTAAAAAGTTGTGCGTGTGGCTGTGTGTGTGTGTGTGTGCGCGCGCGCGCTTGTGTGTTACCTGGAGACTTACCCCACAAAGGCAGCAGCAGCAGTCTTGTTGTTGGTGTCCAGTCTGGCTGCCCAGAGAGGGGGTGGAGGTGGTCCGCACCGGGGTGTGGTGGAGAGAGGGCAGTATCAGACGCAGTTGGGGGTCAGTGTTGGGTTGGGGAACGGTGTTGGGAGCATGGGGCAGTGCTGTGCAGGGTGGGGGCCTTGTTGGACGCGGGGGCTCGCATGCTGTGTGCTGCTGCAGTCTCCTGAACGGGGAGCAGTCTTTAAAAACTCCGAGCCCCAGATGAAAAGCATTTAATCGATTAATTGAATAATCGATTATCCGAACGAAATAGTGCCTGCCCATTTCATTCAAATAACCGAGGTTCCCCTGTAATTGGATCACCGATGAGAGGACTCCTAAGGGAGTTAAAGATGAAACGCACATAAGAGCTGAGGAAGAAATTCTTCTCTTAAAGTGTAATGGAGGATTGTTCATTGAATAGATTCAAGGCTGATTTAGACAGAGTTTTGTTTCTCATGGGGTAACGGGTCATGGGGACAGACAAGAAAATGGATTAGAGGTCACAGTCAGAAATAACCATGATCTTAATGAGTAGTAGAGCATACTCAATGGGCTGAATGGCCTACACTGCCCCTATTTTTACGTTTGTATATCTTCAGGCCACACAAACTAATGTTTTTTTTAATACAGAGATTTCGAGAATAAAATCCATCTTGATTAACCAGGCAGGGCTGAATTGTGGACAAACCTATTAATTGGCCAGTTTTAGATTTCAATCTCCATTGCTGCACACAAACACATTTTAATTTACTTTCTTCATTGGAGCCTTAGGATTAGCCCCATTGCAGGAACAAAGTACATAATGTAGTTTCAGTGTGGTACTGAGGGATTGCTGCTTGGTAAATGGAGCAAATTGTCAAAAAAGTACTGGTCATGTAGGTGAACAGAGAAGATGGGGCTTGCTCTCCTGGTCAACAGCCACTCCTTCAACCAACATCACCAAAACCAGATTATTTTGCTCATTTATTTATTTTGTGGGGTCTCACTGTGAGGAGGTTGATTGTTTGGTTTGATCAGTCACAGACATCAGGTACGGGAAGATGCCAAGTGCTATCATCAGTGATCCGTTTATTGTGCTACCTGTTAGTTTTCATAAAGTCATGAAATCATAGAGATGTACAGCATGGAAACAGACCCTTTGGTCCAACTCATCCACGCCGACCAGGTATCATATAAGAACCCATCCTGAATCTCTCTGAGGCAACACTACCGATGCCTCTTGATGTTTCCTAAGGGCCTCTTATATGTAAGTGAGCAGCTAATTGCAAAATTGTCTATTCTCTGCCTACAATAATGGGCTGTATGTTATGCAATAAATATGCAGATAGAGGGAGAGAGCAAAATATCCTACCAGAGGGTGTTTGGTTAGTTTGGGAACCTGTTTCAATTTCGCAAGCACTAAACAAATGGTTATTCAGGAAATCCTCTCATGTTTCGAGAAGGAACTATTAAAATTTAAATTTCCAAGATGCAAATTGAACTGATTTATTGCAACTTTCGGAATTTTTGAAGTCATGCACAGGCAACACAGATGAACAGAGTCTCAGCAAAGGCTGCAATGGAGTAGAATGTCAGGCTTTGATATTACCATGAGTTACTTCATTCTCAATGCAACAATTGATTTGGGCAACGATGTAGTTATATTTGAGGCCCATGTCAAGGAGTCATTCTTTCTGTCAGGTAGCTGCCTGAAGGAGGGATAGAAAGGGACATCAACTGCAGAATATTTCGATGTGCAATTATCATGGCAGTGCTGAAATGGAAAAGTAATTTCCTTCTGCCCATCCCTCTTGATCCAGGATGACAATTTGAGGTATCCTGCCTGGAACTGTAATAACATGGGAGACCTTATGTGGGCTCCTATTATCATACTGCTGCCCTCTCAGCTGGACATGTCAGATCCAATAGCTTAAGGATGATGAGGAGATCTCCACAGAACACTGGCCATTTCTGATTTGTAAATGAACATCACAAAAGCATATTAATGGATGTTATAGATGTTTGTGGTATCTCACTGTGTGCAAACCTGCCACAATGTTTCCTATGTGAATATGGTCACTACTTTCTAACATCATTCATTGGCTGCAAAACACTTAGAGACATCCAGTAGCTGTGAAAGGTATTTTATGAATTCAGTCCTTTTGTGATATTAAAGATAAAATTGATATACATCTGTGCACTATGTGAATCAAAGATTGTGGGTATTGGTGGCACCCAAGAAAAAGATCAGTCATATCGTGTTCAACGTTCCAGCAAGAAGGCCCATATGACCCACTCCTGATTTGAAGCACTGAGTTCTCATGAGCAGCAAGTGATGTCATCAGAGTTTACATAGAAGTATCACATAAAATATTCAGAAGTAATCTTTTGAACTGAAAATCAGCAATTGTAACACAATTTTCACACATATATTCAGGGCTTTGCAAGTCATTACTTCCTTTAACAATGAATTCCAAAAAACCTCCTGGGATTTTCCTTTGTACAGCATTCCTCCGAAGATTCATTGCTTTCTGATGATGATTCACTGCTTTCTGATGATGAGCATGGCGGTGCTTTGGTTGATTTGGTTGGTGTTGATGTGGTTGTTGGAGTTGATGATGTTGGTGTCAGTGATGTTGATGCTGCATTTGGAGTTGATGTTTGGATTGGCATTGTTATAGTTGTGTTCTTGCACTGTAGTTCAACAATTGGACTCTGACCACATTCAAATCTAACCACGGCTGTGCAGGTAGCAGTTTTCTACAAATGTAAAATCTCAGGTTATAAATCAGGAATAGTGAGTGGACATTAACAATGGAATATTGAACCAATTGCCCTCACCTGCATGTTGAGATAGTATAATCATCAAGGAGTTTTATTAACATAGGATATTGCTTTATCATCAGATTCAATGTTGCACTGTACATTAAGGTGATAAAGTGACTGTTCTGCATTGAGGGAGAGTTTTCAATCTGTTGAAGCCAGGATTGTAAGCATAGAACAGTACAGAACAGGAACAGGCCCTTCAGGTTTCAAATGAGGCATTAATGTAATTTCCAATAAGCCAGTGTTGGTCACCAGGCTTGATTGTGATGGAGGATTGAAGCATAAATATAATTCTATTGCTTCTCACTGTGACTCCATTTTAAAAGAAGTGCTGATGACAACTAATCATTTCAGGCAGATGTTCACTCTTTATATGGAAATCAGTCTCCACTGAGTGAATAGGCTCTTAAAATCCATTGAAAGCAGAAGTATGGCTCAGTTTACGATCATTGGTCAATGGAAGAGAAGAAAAAGGATAAAGGCCAGTCTTGAATTACTTAGGGCTGCAGCTGCTCAGGATCTTCAGTCTCTGGAATCCCTAACCCTTGACCTACCTTGCAATGTTTCTTGCTTTAAGAAGCTGTATCCCATTCTCCAGAGGTCAAACTAGCGAGATATCGTAGGCCAAGTGTTTGACTCACTCTACATGCCTGGCTGCATCACAATCAGAAGTTATTGTCCTTACACAGCTCTGGTCACCTAACTCCTCCCTTACTCAGTGTTAGATTGCATCTATACTGGTTGGCAAACTTTGATACAGTAAAGCTATAAATGTGGAAGCATCTGCAAGATGGTGTGGTGGAAACATATGAAGGCAGAGACATGGGGGTAGGGACATTCAGTCATTCCTACAGGGAAAGGTATGGGTGGGGGGGATTATTAACATGGGGGCACAGGTGGAATTAGGAGCAGGTGATATTTTAGTTCATCCTTGGGTAGCAGCCAATCATGGGTTGTCATTTTTAATATCTAACTAGAGTGGAAAGCTCAGGTTTAACCTGGTTTGGACCCATTTCTTGGAAATGCCTACAGCTTCACAGAGGAAAAAGATAACTTCACGGATCCCACATCGACAAATCTCTTTCCCACTCCCAGTAGGTTTGGGGAGACCAAGAATGTCAATGGCAAATAAATGGAACTTAGTCAGAGGTGGATGGCAGATGGTGATTACAGAGCGTGGTGGAAATCAGAAAATCATTAGCTTTGAGGATAGAAAAACTGACAACAGATAATTATTCAGAGAGAGAGTATGTGAGAGAGATGACACCCAGGAATTATTACTGTGGGGGAGAGAGAGAAACTGACAATAGTTAATTATTAGAGAAAGAGAGTGAGATTGATATTGAGTAATTATTAGAGGGAAAGAGAGAGCGAGAGAGAGAGGGAGAGAGAGAGGGAGAGAGAGAGTGAGCAAGATGGACACAAGGGCCCAGAGTTTTGCTTTGTTACAGAGCCTATCCATTGCTAAAATCATGGGAGTTTCTGAAAATCGTAAGACCCGCAATTGCGTCACCACGCAGCACTTCCATTTTTGGGTGGGCTGAAACAGAGGTTGGGCACATTTTGTGCACATCTTTTGTTAGAGGCAGCTATCCATTTAATTCATCAGCTGCAGCTTTGATAACCTTGGGGTATGAAACTCAAAGCATGAAACCTAGTTCTGGTAAGAGCAAATGTGAACTCTGACCATTTCATAAGTATCCCTTTGTTAAGGTAAGGTACCACTTTGGACATAGTCATAGACATCTTTGGTGATGATATTAGTTCTTTAGATTCATGCAAAGTACACCTGAATGTATATTACAAGTGAACCAACTCACTATCAAGCTCATTGGAACTCTTAACACAACTCTAGATCAGAGTGGTGCTGGAAAAGCACAGCAGGTCAGGCAGCATCCGAGGAGCAGGAAAATCGACGTTTCGGGCAAAAGCCCTTCGTTAGGCTTTTTACCTAGTTGATTTTAACACAAACGGTCAACATAAACAGTCAAATGTATTAAAAGCACTTGTCCAAAGGATCATTCAGAGACCTTACAAAGGGAACTGGCAAATGCATCAAGACGATTTTCAAGACAGAACTGTCAACTTTTCAGTGTTATATATCCTGTCAATTAAATATTTGAAAAAAGTAACTTGCTAAAATGATTTCTTCCCCTCATTCCATCTGTTGAATTTGTCATAGGACTTTCATTACTTAATCAGTGCTGTGTGTCTGATTTCACAATGTCCATTGTCACAGTGGGGTGACTGAAGTTTCACAGCTGATTGATAGCTACAGGTGGTTATAAACTCTCTGAAATGGAATTATGAATGCAATTCAGTGCGCGTTATTATAAGGGATTCAGCATGCGAAGGAATATTTGTTGGTATAAAGCAATGTTAAGATAGTAAGGACTTTCTTTTTAATACAGCGAAATCTGCAATGTAAAGTTAGAGCCCAATTTTATCTAACTTCTGCATGGGTCTGATGTCTGCCCATGCTAGACACTGGCTGTATTGAACATGATGTGTAACAGCAAAGCATAGTGGATGGGAGGGGCTGGCTTTGTTATGAGTTGGCATGAAGTTTAAATAGGGGATATAAAAGGTCATGTTGAAGGAATGGAGGGGCATAGGTTGGTATTCAGTATGTGACGAGCCATGGGAGTAACAAGAATGTTCTGGGATGGTGTGAAGGTAATGAAGAGCAATGGGTGGGTAGAAAGACAAAGGTTTGCATGAGGGTATGAGGGTCCAAGGAAATTGGGTAGATGATATGGTTGGCATAGAGTGTATGAGGGACAATTGGGGTGGCATCAAAGTTTGATATGGGACAAACGGAGGGCCATGGGGCTGGGTGGAGTCATAAGGTGGCATGGTTTGACATGAATGGAGTTTATGTTATGAGGGACAATATAGATTATTTGTTTTTTTTTATTAAACTTCACTGCAGGACCAGTACTCCAGATCTTTCACCCAGCCCACCAGTGCACCTCCACCCTTATTCGAGAGTCACCTGGTCCACCTCCCAGGGACACATGCACCTAGAACAAAAAGCCAACTTTCCCAGCCATTAATTCCCGAGTCAGATTTATGGAACCAGATATCCTGACTCTGTGCTCCCAGGTTGGGAGGAAATATCCTGATCCAGATATTTATTATAGGGAGGGGGAGGACTGACAACTAATATTCACTACATAGGGAGAGAGACTGATATCAGGTTATAATTGCAGAAAGAGAGAGGGATAATGTGTGACTTAGAAAGAGATAGATAGAGAGAGAGAGAAACATTGGTACTGGGTATTCATTACATAGGGAGAGGAGTTAACAACAGGTAAGTATTATAATTATTAGCTTTGGATTATTACAGGCAGAGGGAGAGCGACTGACACCAGGAAATTATTACAGAAAGAAACAGAGTGAGAGTGAGAGAGAAACAGACAGAGAGAGAGACTGACACAAGATAATCATTACAGAGTGAGACACTGATGCCAATTGTAACAGAGAGAAAGAAAGAAAGTGAGTGTAAAAGAGATTAGCACAAGGTAATTATTACAGAGAGAAAGACAGACAACCCCTCTTTGATTGACACCGACTGAAAATACTCATTCAGCATCATGATTTTTGATTCCATCATTGTATCTCTACTTCAGTTTCTACTAAACTCGACTTCTTTCCCAGACAATCTTTTCACTGTTTATATGACTACAAGAAGTCTTTTAGATTTGCATTTCTGTTAGCTGTTCATCTAGTCTTGCATTGCTTTCTTGCCCCTATGATTTCCTTTATCACTTCACCATACTTTTTATATTCAGTCTGATCCTCACTTTTATCATCAAGATGATATCTTTTCTATGTACCCTTTTACTGTTTCATCCTCCACTCTAATCCCAAAATCTGTTTCCACCTTGACTCCCTTACACCAGACACTGAAACCTTCCACAATTCACTGTGAGTAGCCGTCCCCCAGAAATTTTATCCATAATCATTGTAAACCTCCTGACAGTATGATCACTGTTCCTAAGATGCCCCAAAACACTACTTTCATTCCACAATATTAAATCCAGCAATGCCTCACTTGTCAAGAAAGGCATTGTTTAAATTCTCCCATTTATCAGCATCCCAACTTTAATAACGCTTAGCAACTTCATTATAAATCTGTTCCTCTTCTTCCTCCCCACCAACTCGTGCATTTGCTCCTTTCCATTTTCTTAATTCCCAGTCAAATATATTTTGCGTTTGACCCTTAAGGACATTAATGCTTCCAAACTTCCTTAATCAAAACTGCCATCATCCTCCTGTTATGATTTCCAGGAATATTTTGTACCCAGGAAAATTGAGGATCAGTTATCAATACTACATCTTGGTTGCACATCACTACTTATACCTACACTCTTCAATCTTATGAATCACATCATGTGCATTGACATAGAGTTACTTGAAGTTTGGTCTCATTGTACTTTCTATTTCATCTAATTCTGTCTTATCTAAACTCCAATGCCTCTGCACCGTCATCCATTTCAATGTGACTGCTCACCTCTGATTGTTTAATAACAGCCAGAGAATCACTTCTCTACCAGCTCCTGCACCATTACCTCTATTCTTTGTCCCCTCCTATTTCTTATCTGTGCACTGTCCTTCAGGCAACACCATTCAAAAGTGCAGTTTTGATTTTCACAAGTTCACTGATGGCACCCAGATCCACCTGACCACAACCTCCCTCGTCTCCACTGCTGTTAAATTATGAGACTGGTTATCCAATGTCTCGTATTGGATGAGAAGATGTTTGGAGGAGACATTGCTCCATGTTGACAGCATGGCTTTCCAAAGCTCTCTCTATAAAACTTAGACATGAGAAAATGCTTTATCAGTATCTGCTGTATCTGGGCCAATGAGAAACATCAATCAACAGAGCACTAAATTTCAACTGCTCCAGTGTAATAAGGTTTAAGTACAACAGAGCAGCTAACGTTAACATTGTAAAATTCACAGCATCCGGGATAGGGATCAGTGTACAGTTTGCTGGATCCAAACCAGAATCTTTAAGACACATAGTTTGCTGGACATCAAAGACTAGACTGATAAATGTTATACCTTCTCCCAAATCTGTAATCTAAACAAAGGAATAGAGTTGTGCTTAATAAAGGTTGCTTCAAAGGAATTCCATTAGGAGCTGGACAAGTTAAAAAATATTTCAGGTAAGCGAAGAGGAGGCATCAGCTCCCCTCTTTTTAACCATGTCATGGTCGGACATAACAAATAATTTAGGGTGTAGGTTTGCTCACTGAGCTGTAGGTTTGATATCCAGACATTTCATTACCTGGCTAGGTAACATCATCAGTGGCGACCTCCAAGTGAAGTGAAGCTGTTGTCTCCTGCTTTCTATTATTATGTTTGTCCTGGATGGAGTTCCTGGGGTTTGTGGTGATGTCATTTCCTGTTCGTTTTCTGAGGGGTTGATAGATGGTATCTAGATCTATGTGTTTGTTTATGGCATTGTGGTTGGGGTACCAAGCCTCTAGGAATTCTCTGGCATGCCTTTGCTTAGCCTGTCCCAGGATAGATGTGTTGTCCCAGTCGAAATGGGACAACCCTCTCTCCCTTGTAGCCCTACACACGGAGGAAAAAAAAACACCATTTCAACTGGGACAGGCTAAGCAAAGACATGCCAGACAATTCCTAGAGGCCTGGCACTCCAACCACAAAGCCATAACAAACACAAAGATCTAGATACCATCTATCAACCCCTCAGAAAATGAACAGGAAATGACATCACCACAAACCACAGGAACTCCATCCAGGACAAACATATAAATAGAAAGCAGGAGGCAACAGCTTCACTTCACTTGGAGGTCGCCACTGATGATGTTACCTAGCCAGATAATGAAACGTCTGGATATCAAACCTACAGCTCAGTGAGCAAACCTACAGCCTAAACCTCAACCTGAGCTACAAACCTTCACAAACCTTGCAATAACAAATAATATAATTTCTCTTTCAGTATGCAGCTGTCACACTTCATGCCAAACGTAATAAACTAGATAAAATTGAAGGAGAACTAACTCAAGGTTTTCTTGAGTGAAAGAGAGTGAATCATCATTACTTATTAATCAGAAAATAAATAAGATCATAAGAACATAAGGAGTATGTCTGGGGAGTATGCATTTAGCACCACAAATTGGTGTAGATTGAATATAACCCTAACTCTAACCTTAACCCTATCACAGGTGTCCCATCCCATAGCATGTCACAGCAAGTTTTTCCAAGAAGCCAGGATTGTAAGCGATCATTGATCAAAGAGAGGATCAACTACAGAACTCCAAGGTCAGAGGGAAAACGCTGGACAGTCTCTGTATGGGTTTCTAAAAGGGAAATCAAGCTTGACAAATTTCCTGCAGATGTAAATAATTAAGTTGATAAGGGGGAACCCATGGATGTGGTTTAAATGGACTGTCAACAGACTTTCAGTAAGGTCCTATATAAGAGATTAGTATATGAAATTAGAGTGCATGGGATTGAGGGTAGTGTCCTGACATGGATAGAGAACTGGTTGGCAGATAAACAAAGAGTAGGCATAATGGTCACTTTATGAGTGGCAGGCAGCAACTAGTGGGATATTGCAGGGACCCGTGCTTGTACTGATCCACACTGTAAAAAACCACCCTGCTACACTGGGTCCGAAGCAGACCCTCTGCAAAATACACTAAACTGCAACCTACCTGCTCCACAGGGTCCTAGGAAGGATCCTGGAAGCAGTCACAATCCACTCCACCAGACCACTCAAATGTAAGAAACCTGCACAGAAGCAGGGTAAGCATGCTGGCCTGCTCGTAAGACTGAGACTACGTGGTTTCAAGCCCCCCCTTCTTAGTTTATTCCTAGCAATTGTACAATTTCTAGAGAACGAGATGGACAAACTCAGATCACGGCTCAGCTTCCAGCGTGAACTGTGGGACTGCTGCGCACTCTGCTTCACAGAAACCTGGCTCAACCCATCCACACACTGTAAAGTAATCTAAAGTAATCTAATCTAAAGAAACCTGGCTCAACCCATCCATTCTCGACTGCGCACTTCAGGCTGATAGTTTTTCTATCCATTGTAAGGAGCGTACAGCGTCCTCGGGTAAGACAAAGGGTGGAGGGGTTTGCTTTTTAATCAACAACTTGTAGTGCATGGACATTGCAAGCCTGGGCTGCCATTTCTCCCCAAACCTTGAATTTCTCACCATCAAATGCCATCCCTTCTATCTACCAGGGGAATTTCCTGCTGCTATATTAACTGCTGTGTACATACCACCAAGAGCAAAGGTTGAGGAAGCTCTGGATGTGCTGTACTCCCCCACTAACACCCTGGAGACGGAACACCCTGAGGCCCTGTTTATTGTAACCGGTGACTTCAATCAAACCAATCGAAGGAAGGTGTTGCCCAAGTACCACCAGAATATTACCTGCCCCACCAGGGGCCCGAACATTTTAGACCACTGCTCCACCACTGTGAAGGATGCCTAACGCACTAATCCACACCCTCACTTCAGGAACTCCAACCACAATGCTGTGCTTCTTCTGCCGAAGGTAATCCAAGATGGAGGATGGGAAAAATTTCTGGCTGTAAGCGCTGCTCCTTTTTTTGAGGTATTTTAGGTGTTGGAGGTGATTTCCTCGAATTCCAGGAGCAGCAATTACTGTTTCATATGCTGTTGCAT
>NC_057716.1:14010591-14040524 GCF_004010195.1 Chiloscyllium plagiosum | reverse complement strand
AAAGATATAAAAGAGACCTAAGGGGCAACTTTTTCACACAGAGGGTGGTACGTGTGTGGAATGAGCTGCCAGAGGATGTGGTGGAAGCTGGTACAATTGCAACATTTAAGAGGCATTTGGATGGGTATATGAATAGGAAGGGTTTGGAGGGATATGGGCCAGGCGCTGGTAGGTGGGACTAGATTGGGTTGGGATATCTGGTCGGCATGGACGGGTTGGACCGAAAGGTCTGTTTCCATGCTGTACATCTCTATGACTCTATGACTCTATGACTTACAGGCAAAAGCTCAAGCAGGAGACCACCTCGTGGATACAGGTCCAGTGCTGGTCGAAGGAGGTAGAGGATCAACTGCGGTGCTGTCTGGAATCAGCTGATTTAGAAAATGTTCAAACAGTCCATAGATACCTTGGACGAGTACACCACCACCCTCACAGACTTTATCAGCAAGTGTGTGGAGGACTGCATACCGAGGCAGTCAGTTCGGGTGTTCCCCAACAGGAAATCTTAAATGAATCAGGACATACAGAACCTGCTAAAAACCAGGCGTGAGGTCTTCAGATTAGGAGACCCACTCAAATTTAAGGAATCCAAGTATGACCTTCACAGAGTCATTAAGGCAGCCAAGGACCAATACCGATCCAAACTAGAGACCCAGACAGACACCCAGCGACTATGGCAAGGACTGAATGACATCACAGGTTCTAAAAAGAGACGGTGCAAGATAGCAGGCAATGCCTTCTATGCTCACTTTGAGCAGAATTTCGGCAAGTCCTGATGAACCTATCCCAACAGTCACTGCATCAGAGGTCAGATCAGTTTTCCTTCGTGTGAATCCAAGGAAAGCAATGCGACCAGACGGAGTACCAGACCATACACTCAGAGCGTGCATAGATCAACTGGCAGAGGTCTTCTCGGACATCTTCAACCTCTCCCTGCAGCAGGCCATTGTCCCTGCCTGTTTCAAGAGGTCCAACATCATCCCTGTGCCTAAGAAGCCTCATGCAGCATGTCTCAATGACTACCACCCAGTGGCCCTAACGTTAGTGGTTATGAATTGCTTTGAAAGGCTGGTCATAGCTTTAATCAACTCCAGCCTCCCCACTACTCTTGACCCAATCCAATTTGTCTATCGAATCAACAGATCCATGTCAGATGCCATATCACTTGCCCTTCACTCCTCCCTAGAACATCTTGACATCAAGAACAGCTATGTAAGAATCCTACTCATTGACTACAACATTACAACAGCTTTTAACACGACTATCCCCTCGAGACTGATTACTAAACTTAGTGATCTTGGGCTAAGCCCCACTCTCTGCAACTGGATCCTCAGTTTCCTTACCCACAGGCCACAATCAGTGAAAATTGGGGACAATCATCCTCACTAACACTCAACACATGGAGCCCCCCAGGGGTGCATACTTAGCCCCCTGCTGTACTCACTGTATACCCATGCATGCATCGCCAAGTACCAGACTAATGCCATTTACAAGTTTGCTGATGACCATAGTTGGTTGAATCTCAGATGGCAACGAAACAGACTAGAGACAGGAGGTGGCAGACCTGGAAAAATGGTGCACTGAGAACAACCTAGCTCTGAATGCCAGCAAAACCAAGGAACTCATTATTGACTTTCAGCAGGATGTTACTCATGCTCCGCTACATATTAATACCACAGAAGTGGAACAAGAGAAGAGTGTCACACTCCTGGGAGTGGTCATCCACAACAAGCTTTCTTGGACTCTTCATGTGGAAGCACTGGTTACAAACACTGGTTACAAAGGCCCAACAACATCTCTTCTTCCTCAGGCAGCTGAAGAAATTTGGCATGACGGCAAATACCCTTTCCAACTTTTATAGGTGCGCCATCAATAGCATTCTGTCTGGATGCAACACTACCTGGTATGGCAACTGTACCATTCAAGTTCAGAGATGGTTACAGAGAGTGGTGAACCTGGACAATCACAAAGGCCAACCTCCCATCTATCGAATACATCCACCTGGCCCGTTGTCAAGGACAGGCCACCAGCATTCTCAAAGATCCATCCCACCCTGGCAATGTTTTTCTACAACCTCTACCATCGGGGAGAAGGTACAGAAGCCTGAACACACACAGCAGTCGGTTTCAAAACTGTTGTTAGAATACTAAGTGGACTCACAAACTCTTAATATTCACCTGGACCTATGTTTTGTTTTTGCCACTGTTTACCTATTACTTACAATCTATGCTATTTAACTCTGAGATCTGCCTGTATTGCTCACAAGACAAAGCGTTTCACTGTGCCTTGGTACATGTGATAATAAATTCAGTTCAACTCAATTCAATTCAATTCAATTGTATTCCAGTTATCTAATTGGTTTAAATGTCCCAGATGTATTGACTCTAACTGGGTTAAAGGTCCCACATGCACTGATTGTAATTGGAGTGAAGGTTCCATGAGTGTTGATTCTAACTGGGACAAAGGTCTCAAGTACACTGACACTAACTGGAGTAAGGGACCTCTATGCACTGATTGTCACTGAGATTCCAAATGAGGGTGCAGTGATACAATTAGGTCGGTAGAAAACAGAAGGGCAGTATGAAATAAAGGATACAATTCCAAATGGAGTACACCAGAGCAGAGGGCCATGCATTGGATCTGGTGCTTGGTAATGAACCAGACCAGGTGTTTGATTTAGTTGTACACCAGAGCAGAGAACCACATATTCCACAAATCATTAAACCCATCAATTCAGCTGTGGCAGTGAATACAAACAGAAGGAAGCTATGATGATCCTATATAATTAGCACGGGTTTGGTATCAATTAGGTATTTTTCCAATTCTGGGCACTATACCTTAGAAAAAATATGAAGGCGTGGGAAAGACTGCAGTAACAATTCACCAGAATGGTCCTGAGAGGGTTGAGGAATTACAGTTATCGGGATTGATTAAAGAAGTGGGGACTGTTCGCCTCAGGAAAGAAATGGCCAAGAGGAGATTTGTTCAAGGCTTAAACACAATCATGGAAGGGCAGAGGAGATAGAGAAAAATGCATCCGACAGCTGGGGGCAGGATCAAGATCAAGAGGGCACTAATCTAAGATGATTGACAAATTATGCAAAACCAACATGAAGAAAACCGTTTCATAGCAACTGGTTAGAATCTGCGATGCGCTGCCTAAGAATGTGGAGGAGGCAGATTCAGTTGTGGTTTTCAAGAGAGAATTAGATAACTTTCCAAACATGGAAACGTTGTAGGGCTATGGTAAGAGGGCACGGCCGTGGAACTAGGGGAATTGCTCGAACAGAGAGTCTGCACATATGACAACATGTAACCATAAATACTATGATCTGAGGATGTGAGATCAAATCCCACTGCAGCATCTGAATGAATTTAAAACTCAGTGAATTAAATAAATCTGGAAGGGTAAATCTAGGATCAGTAAATCAGTGAAACAACTGGGTTATTGCAAAACCCATCTAAATGACTAAGGCAATTTACTCAACATGCCCAATCTTATCCACTTACAAGAGCAGATCCTCAAAAATGTGATTGACTGTTTAATTTGGAATGACCTAGCTAATTTAAAATCCTCAAATTCCTTCTGAAAACCCTGTGGGAGTACATTGGCCACAAAGGCTGCACCAATAAAGAAAGTGACTCACTATGTTAATTAATGATGTACAATGAAGGAGCAAATTACTGCAGATGCTGTAATCTGCACCGAAAACAACAAATTCTGGAGATCACAACGAATCAGGCAGGATCCATATCGCTGGCCCCTTCACACTTCATGGCAGTTCAGATACAAAACATCGAGCACTATTCATCACTCCTCAGATAGTGAAACTGTCCATGCCCAAACCCAGCAAGACTTGGGAAATATTCAGGTTTGGACTGACAATTGGCAAGTAATGCTTGTACCACACAAGTGCCAGGCAATAACCATCTCTGACAAGAAAGACCATCATCCCATGATGCTCAATGGCATCAAAATCACTCAATCCCCTACTATCACCATCCTGGGTTTTACCACTGACCAGAAACTCAAGTGGGCTAATCGTAAAAATAATGTGGCTAAAAGAGCAGGCCAAAGGCTAGGAATCCTACAGCAAATAATTCACCTCCCAACTCCCCAAAACCTTTCCACCATCTACAAAGCATAGTTCCAGAGTGTGATGGAATGCTGCCCACTTCCCTAGATGAATACAATTCCAAAAACACTCAAGAAGCCTGATACATTCGTGAGTCCTGAGTCCCTCCACCACCAGTGTCCAATAGCAGCTGTGTGTGCCCCCTTCAAGATGCACTGCTGAAGTCTCCTTAGACTGCACTTTCCAAACCCTCAATTACTACCACTAGAAGGGCGAGGTGAGCAGATACATGGGAATATGTCTACCTGACAGTTCCTGTCTAAGTCACACACCATTCTGACTTGGAATTATATCACTGTTGCTTCAGTGTCACTGCACCAAATCCTGGAACTCCTTCTCTATTGGATTTGTGGATATAATTACATCAAATGGATGAAAAGATTTAAAAAGGCAAATCACCACCAGCCTCTCAAAGGCAATGAAGGATAGGCAATAAACACTGGCTCTGCCTGCAACACCCAAATCAGTGAATAATAAAGAAAATTCACTGGCCTCTATTTTCTATGGCTGTCCTTCTCAGCCGACTAAGCTTTCAATTTCTACTCACTTCTTCCAGTGCCTTTCCAAACAGTCAACCTCTAGATAAAGCTGTTAGTGATTGTGTTCTAGTTGTATATCTAGCTTGCAGGTGACCCTGTAGCAGATCTATGAATGCCCAGGAAGTTGCAATCCAGTGGCCAGTTCACTTTGCAGAATGTCTTTGTGTATATGCTCGTTATCAATATGTTGAATGTCATTAAACCAACACGGGTACCTTTGGCTTAGCAATAACTGGAAGTTGATGGAATTATACCTTTTGCGACCTTTGAGCAGGTGATTTAGTCCTGCCAAGAGATGCTCAGCATTTGTCTGAGACAGCAAATGTGAAAACTGTTCAACCTTTTCTCCAGCTTAGCCTATGTTATCCAGGAGAAGAGTGCACTGAGGATGCAGGCAGTTTGGTGTTCTCAGGTCATTGTTTTTCTACATTCTCCTATCCAGCTTGGACATAGCATCCACAGCTTTTGCAATTTGGACATTGGTTTCAGATTTAAGTGGCAGATTGTTGGTAATTGTGGGAGTCTAGCTGTGTAAGGTTATTGGAAATCCCCAGCATCACATTGATAATGCACAAAGATAGTCAAACCAAACTCTTTACAGGTGTGAGACAATCCGTTTCTCATATTATGTGAAATGTTATTGTGACATCATCAGTGCTGAGAGCTTGGTAATACCTGAATGCAATCTTGTTTAACACCATTCAGGGCATCAAAACGTGGGTGTGCTACCAGAGTAAAGTTAGCCTCCTTGTGGCTGATGTACTTGCTGTACAGCTGCTGTAAGTAGGACAACATCGTAATTTCCCGACAGGAATTGCTCTTTAAGATTTCATTTGCTTCAAGAAAACTGTTAAGCAATCAGAGTGCAACCACAGAGTGCAAGTTTTGTCTTTAGACTCTTTTCTTAAAAAAAGAAAGCAAAGACACACACAATGGAGACAACGTCTGGCGCATCCATGGTCCATTGATAGAGAGCTCCAGTTTAGACAGAAATGATTACACATCCACCCCCTTTTTAAATGTTAACTGGGGCAGTTTCATTGTTCAACCTCAACATAAAAGCATGTTTTAAACATAATGGCACAAGGAGACATTAGGTTTCTGAACAAACTATGGTTGGCTAACATAAGTATCATGATAACATATTTATCGTTGAACTGTTGAGTTGTCATCGGGGAATATAGGCAATAGGGCTATTCCCCAAGGAATATCTTTATTCAATAAAAGCAACGCTCATTTAATAGTGATGATGTTCTTCATCCATACGCCAATTTATTGATAGACTAAATGACCCTTTGTTTGATTCAAATAAAAATTTGATTAAAATTAAGAGCTAAAATGTAATTCCCAAGTACAGATTAATTAAATAAAAGGCTCAAATAGTTACTGAACTGGATTTCAATGAAGTATATTTTTGAGGTAAAAGGAATGAAAATGTTTCTCCCTAATGCATAAAGGAAATGAAAGCTCCAACTGTTAATACAGTTTCTGAGTGGAGGCTGAAAGTACGGATGTGGATGAGATAATTGTCTTGCCAGAAAGAGTTAAATGTAAAAATAACATTAGCAAAGGGAAAGTTTGAAAATAAAAGTAAGTGGACAAGAAGATGAGGACAATGGAGAGAATGGTCCTTGATCTGAAATATTAATTTTGTTTTTCTCTCTGCCCAAATGCTACCCGACCTGCTCAGTTTCAGCACTTTTGTCTTTACACCAGATTTTCAACATCTGCAGTATTTTGCCATTGTTGTGCTGGCAAATTGAATTCAATGTGAACAAACTGGGATTTGCTGTTCGGTATTGTCTTGTGACCAGAGCCTGTTGTTACTGCCTTCTGGAGTCAAACTGCAGGTTTACAACTAATTTAAACAGGTGTTTGCACAGGAATATCCCATTATAATATTAACAAAACACACTTAAGGCTAATTGTTACAATAAAACTATAAGAAATAGGAAGAGAATTAGAGCAATTGATCCATTGAAACTACTCTGCCATTCGATCATGGCAATTAAAGCAATTTGTGAAATGTGATGGCAACAGAAAGTAACTTAGATGCACAGAAAATACAATCAGATATTAAATTTTGATAAAATATAATAAAATCTTCCATCATAAACAACAATTATGTCAAATGCCATAGGACTTTTTTTTATCTCTTGACAGTAATATAGTTGTGCAGTCAACAGAAGGAATTCACCATGGTAATTCTTATTATGAGGAAAAAGACCGAAAAGAAGTCAGTTTTGTTGGTGTAGCTTACATTTGTTACTGCACACCTCACAATAGCAAAAATTCATCGCAAAGTCTTCATTCAACTTTGTAATTGTAGCAACTTCGATTATACCAATGGCTGCAAAGGTAATATTTCCACATATTTCCCCTAAATCAAAACACACCGGATTTTAAGGATGAAAATATTTTGGATAATTAGCCTTTGAGTTAACATCTAATCATGTCAACAACAAATAATGCAAAAAAAACCCTGTTCCTTAGCATATTTCAACACTTGCCAGAAAAGTAGAAAATCTGGGCTGCTGCAAACAGAAAGAGAATGGTTTTCATTTTGTCTGTGTAAGTAAGTTGAAAGACACTTCAATTCCACTTTTCTCTCTGCCTGTTGTCTGCTTCGATTCAGTATTTCTATATATTGCAAAGAAATAGTGCACATTACAAAGCAATGATGCAATTAGACCATAATCACTGCAATAGTTCTGATCCTTCCAATTCCTTCAAAGTCTAACCACTTGGGAATTATACATCCAGTAGCTTCACACGGCGTGTTGCAATGTGTTTTGCATAGAGTGATGTATGTCAATTTCCAGTGTCATAAAATAAACCAGGCTACAATATTGATTACTTTGCCAATTATTTATGGTGAATGTCAGTGTGTAAAGAGGTGGTGAATTGTCACATTAAATAAATGGGCTGAGAGACATGAAGCTTGATACATGTCACCGTGATCTGATTATTCAGTATGTAGCAATATCATTAATCTATCTCTAATTCCTGTCCTGGTGTCCAACTCAGCATCAGTCCAAACAGAAGCTGTTAGTCAGCTCTAAACAACAATTGTCTTGCACCTTTTTTCAGTCATTGCCGGCAGTAACCTCAGCTACCCCATTCCTATCCTCTGGAACTCTATCCCTGAATTGTCCTGTTTGTCCACTTCCCTCTACATCATCAAGCCCCACTAATTAACAATATTTCACTGACCACTATCATTTTCAGCTCAACGTTAGTTCCTGTCAAGCATCTGTGAAGCTCATTTAGTCACTTTTTGTTTACATTGGAGGTGTCATAGCAATGTGAGTTATATTGATATCATCATAGGAACTTAGTTTAGACCAATATAGGAAAGATACATTGGCCTGAATTTGACACTTTGGTACTTGGAGAAAATGGGAGCTGAAAGCATTATTCAGGCAAGTGGGAAGATAGTTTCAATATGGTGATAAGCAAAGTAAACATTCTTCAATCCATTCCTCAACATTAGTGCCTATATGGTGTCTGTAAAGTCAGTTCACACAGAAGGAAACCATACTGGCTCTCTTTAGATCATTCAATGCTTCCCCATTCTCAGACTCTATCCCAGTGAATCTGCAAGCTTATTATCCATCAAGTGCTTATCAAATTTCCTTTCGAAATTATTGATTATCCCTGCTTCCACTTGCCCTTCTGGACAGTGAGGCCTGGATAATTAAGATCTTCTATGTGGCAAAAACTTTCCTCACATCCACCTTCTCAACTGTATCTCTCACCCAAAGCCTTAAACCTATCACTGTATGACCAGTCTTTTTTTGGCTAATTTAAGTTAATTATCCTGAAATGTACCAGAAAGAGCCTTGCATTAAGAGCCTTTCTTGAGTAACGATTGCCACTTTTCAATCCTCTGACATCTCTCTGACAGCTGAAACATGCCGTTTCAAAGCTGGGTAAATATCTTGAACAAGGTTACAATGGTGGTGAGGAGATAGTCATCTCTGTTCTTAGTGCAATGAATGCAGAAACTTATGCTACCAAGGATATGAGCAAGTAACTGCAAATTTGATACAGCTTCTGGTTTATAGGAAAAAAAGACCTTCGAGCAAAAGGGTGCTGTGGGATTGAGAGGCTTTGGGGTAAATCTGCTAAATCTAATTTTGACTAATTGTGAGTTATGTAGAGTATTTAGGAGCATTGTTCATCTCCCAGGATTTATCACCGTGTCGTACAAAACTCACCTTATTAACCACCTACCCCACCCTCTGTCATTCTTCACATCCAATTTCATCCTCAAATTATCATGCTCTGTTCCCAGAACAACTCACCACTCAGCAAATATTCACCAAATGACCAGATCCCTTGAGCCTGTGCCATCTTTGAAAGGTTACTGTGCACCTGGCAAAGTGTTGGCAATCCAGCAACATAATGCCACAAAAGCCATAAAGCCATGCAAACCATGGCACGTAGTCTAGCTGGCAATCCTTACACGTACAACCTGATTCTCCCACCCTTGACACTGTTTAACCAGCAGACCAGTCTGTAGCTACAATTTATCTGAACACCCTGTGAGTCATTGCTACTCTGTTCCCAATGCCCTTAGCTTGTGTTTTCTTCAGTAGATGAACATCATTTCTCAGCAACCATTCAGACAATTCCTAACACAAACTTTTATTTACTCTCAGCAAAGGTGAACACAAACTAAACAGAGGCTGCAGGTTGCCTTGACAATGCAAACCAAGTACTGGCAGGATGACTATTCTATCGTCCATGATGATCTGCTGCACCCAGCTCTTATCAACTGGAACTGGGTGTTATTCAGCTCCCACCTGATTTGTAGCACCTGGCACAGCAAAGCTCTGTCACAGAGAACGAGAGCTTCCTCCCCACAATGTCCTCATCCTCCTCAGAAGAAGACTATTACTCTTTCCTAGTTCTTCAGCATCCTCACTGCCTGTTCCAATTTGCAGAGCACAGCATACCAGGGTAATGTAGTACCTTTGGCCCAGAGTACACTGGGTAGCCATCCCAGACTGGTCTAAACAGCAAGTCTGCATCTTTCGCAGTCCTATCATCTTCTCCACCAAGGACATGGGTATCATTGTCTCTGCACTGTACATAATAAGGAGGTTGTACAATGGTGATATCAGTTGTGATTACATTGGATAGTCCTTGTCCCCCCTGAGTAACCAGCTTTTTAAGGCACTTGGACCCTCAAATGCAGAAACTTTTTGCCCTCCTGATTTCCCTCTTAAGTATATTCCTACTGCCTTTATACTCATCTTAGGATTCACTCAATCTATCCTGTCTGTACCTTACATATGCTTCCTTCTTTTTCTTAACCAAACCCTCAATTTCTTTAGTCATCCAGCATTCTCTATACCTATCAGCCTCTCCTTTCATCCTCACAGGAATATACTTTCTCTGGATTCTCATTATCTCATTTCTGAAGGCTTCCCAGTTTCCAGCCGTCTGTTTACCTGTGAACATCTGCCCCCAATCAGCTTTCAAAAGTTCTTGCCTAATACCATTGGCCTCACGGAATACAGGGAGAACTAACCATTTGGGTACAGGGGAAAGTGAGGACTGCAGATACTGGAGACCAGAGTTGAAAAGTGTGGTGCTGGAAAAAAACAGCAGGCCAGGCAGCATCCGAGGAGCAGGAGAATCAATGTTTCGGGTATAAGCCCTTCTTCAGGAATATTCGAGCTTATGCCCAAAACGTCGATTCTCCTGCTCCTCGGATGCTGCCTGGCCATTTGGATACAGAACTGGCTCAAAGGTAGAAGACAGAGGATGGTGGTGGAGGGTTGTTTTTCAGACTGGAGGCCTGTGACCAGTGGAGTGCCACAAAGATCGGTGCTGGGTCCTCTACTTTTTGTCATTTACATAAATGATTTGGATGTGAGCATCTGAGATACAGTTAGTAAGTTTGCAGATGACACCAAAATTGGAGGTGTAGTGGACAGCGAAGAGGGTTACCTCAGATTACAACAGGATCTTGATCAGATGGGCCAATGGGCTGAGAAGTAGCAGATGGAGTTTAATTCAGATAAATGTGAGGTACTGCGTTTTGGGAAAGCAAATCTTAGCAAGACTTATACACTTAATGCTAAGGGAGTGTTGCTGAACAAAGAGACCTTGGAGTGCAGGTTCATAGCTCCTTGAAAGTGAAGTCGCAGGTAGATAGGATAGTGAAGAAGGCGTTTGGTATGCTTTCTTTTATTGGTCAGAGTATTGAGTACAGGAGTTGGGAGGTCATGTTGCGGCTGTACAGGACATTGGTTGGGCCACTGTTGGAAGATTGCGTGCAATTCTGGTCTCCTTTCTATTGGAAAGATGTTGTGAAACTTGAAAGGGTTCAGAAAAGATTTACAAGGATGTTGTCAGGGTTGGAGGATTTGAGCTATATGGGGAGGCTGAACAGGCTGGGGCTGTTTTCCCTGGAGTGTCGGAGGCTGAGGGGTGACCTTATAGAGGTTTACAAAATTATGAGGGACATAGATAGGGTAAATAGGCAAAGTCTTTTCCCTGGGGTCACGGAGTCCAGAACTAGAAGGCATAGGTTTAGGGTGAGAGGGGAAAGATATAATCGAGACCTAAGGGGCAACCTTTTGACGCAGAGGGTGGTACATGTATGGAATGAGCTGCCAGAGGAAGGGGTGGAGTCTGGTACAGTTGCAACATTTAAGAGGCATTTGCTTGGGTATATGAATAGGAAGGGTATGGAGGGATATGGGCCAGGTGCTGGCAGGTCGGTTGGACAGAAGGGTCTGTTTCCATGCTGTACATCTCTGACTCTATGACTCTATAAGTGCAGGAAAATGCCATTTGGCCCTTTCAGCCAGCACCACCATTCAATGTGATCATGGCTAATGCAATTTCAATATCCCACTCCCGCTTTCTCTCTATACCCCTTGATCCCTTTAGATGCTAGGCCTGTGTCCATCTCCCGCGTGAATATATCTAACAAGCTCACCCCAACAGCTTTTTGTGGGAGAGATTTCCACAGGTTGACAGGTTCAGGTACATGTAAGTGCTCCAAGATGTAGGAATCATGGCATCTGCCAAGGGTAGTGAGCACGCACCAGGGAGAGTTAATCAATTGGATACAAGATTATCCTGACTGTAGGAGACAGAGGGTGGTTGGTAGAGTATTATTGGTTGGACTGGAGACCTGTGACAAGTGGTTTGCCACAAGTGCTGGGTCTACTATTGTTTGTCATTCATATAAATTATTTGGATGACAATATAAGAGGCTTGGTAGTATGTTTCAGCTGACATCAAAATTAGTGGTATTGTGGTATTGTGGACAGTGAAGAAGGTTGTAAAACAGTACAATGAAATCTTCGTCAACTGGGCCAATGGGCCAAAGAATGGTAGATGGAGTTTAATTTAGATAAATGCGAGGTGTTCCATTTTGGGAAGAAAAACCAGTGCAGGGCTTACACAGTTAATGTAAGGGCACTGGGGAATGTTGTAGAACAGAGAGACCTATGAGTACAGGTACATAGTTCCTTGAAAGTTGCATCACTGGCAGTCAGAGCAGTGAGGAAGGTATTTAGCACTCTTGCCTTCGTTGATCAGAGCATTGAGTGTAGGAGTTAGGACATCATGTTGCAGTTCTACAGGACTTTGTTGGGTGGCATGGTGGCTCAGTGGCTCGCACAGCTGCTTTATAGAGCCAAGGACCCAGGTTCAATTCCATCCTCAGGCAACTGTCTGTGTGGAGTTTGCACATTGTCCATGTGCCTGCATTGGTTTCCTCCAAAGGTGTGCAAGTTTGTTGGATTCGCTACGTGGATAGGGTAGGGATGCTCTCTGCATGGTCAGTGAGGACTGAATGGCCTGCTTTCCCACTGTGAGATGAGTAAGGCCGCTTTTGGAGTACTGCATGCAATTATGGTTGCTCTGCTATAGCAAGGATGTTATTAAACTGGAGAGAGTGCAGAAACAATTTACAATCATGTTGCTGGGACTGACTGGGAAGAGGCTGGATAGGCTGGGACTTTCTTCCCTGGAGCGTAATTCAGGTTGGGAAGCATGGCTGGTGCAGATGAGTTGGATCAAAGGATCTGTTCCCATGCTGTATGATTCTATGACTCTATAACCTCCAGGGAATGCGAATGGTGATCACTGATCCTGCATCAAATGGAACTCCTTCATAATAGTGAATTCCACCGCATTGTGATATAGCGCTCTCAGTGTAACATGTGGATGGCATCCTGCACCTGTGTGTGTCCACTATGTTCCCAAATTCCACTACTGGACTGACCTCCTCATCGGGGAACAAAATTAACTATGGTGATCTTGCGTAGATGCCATTGGTCGCCAAACTGATGCTTGTCAGGGCAGGATTGAGAGATCCAAATAGCTCTCCCATCATTCCCTGAACAGAGCCAGTCACATGGAGGTTCCGAGCAGCAGTCACCTTCAGAGACAACAGGAAAGGATGTCTTAGAGGGAACACTGCTGACAACCATCACATGTTCAACTATTCACCTCTGGATGATTGAACTTCACAGTAAATGATTAGTGTTAGGCAATGTTACAACACCTGACTGACAAATTGGTGTAATACTGTATGATTAACTGTACTTTCTACACAACAGGAAGGCTGTACAACCCTTGACTTCATGTAAAAAAACACATCTTTTTTACATTTGACAGTGGGCTGAAAATGAAAAAAAAATGAACACTGCTTTTTACAAGGGGAGAATGTATAAAGAGTTGTGGGCAACATGTATAAATGGGTGAAGCTAGCTGATGCATATGGAACAATCCTACTCTTTTGAGAATATTGAGCCAGATGAAATTTCACCGTTTATTGTGGGTTCAAGAGCGCCAGCATAGTAACCACCCCCTGGTTCCTCAGGTTGCATCCTACCACACACAGCCTGTGAGAGAAATGCAAACAGAGAAGCAAACAAATCTTCAAAGTTGTCTGGATTAATATCTCCGTGTCCCTGTCATAGGGGGGAGCATGGTTGCTCAGTGGTTAGCACAGCTGCCTCACAGCACCAGGGATCCGGGTTCAATTCCAGCCTCGGGCTACTGTCTGCATGGAGATGGAATTTCTCCCCATGTCTGCATGGGTTTCCTTCGGGTGCTCTGGTTTCCTTCCACAACTGAAAAATGTGTAGGTCAGGTGAATTGGCCATGCTAAATTGCCCATAGTGTTCAGGGATGTGCAGGTGAGAAGCATTTAGTTGGGGGAAATGTAGAATAACAGGTGAATGGGCCTGGGTGGGCTACTCTTCAAAGGGTTGGTGTGGACTTGCTGGGCTGAAGGGCCTGTTTCCACACTGCAGGAATTCTAATTCTAACAAAGTTGCTCCAATTCTCAGTCAGAAAAGCAGGAAAACTACATTCAGAGATGCCGAAAGAAATAATTTTAAAACCCCAATGGAAAAGAAAAACATCGAGTCAAATTAAACAAAGGATGAACTAAAGATTGGTCATCACTGTAAAAATAACAATGTGGCATCATTGAAGAACCAACCTATCCAATTCTTTGCGATTTCAACTGGTAATACAAGAGAATCTTCCCTGACCTTTTTTCTCCACTCATAGCAATTATGTCTTGCCTGTTTCTCTTTGTGTGCCTATTTACGTGTGTGAACTTACAAGAGGTAAAGTTGAACAGTCGGAAATTAGAAATTCATTTTCCTTATTATATACCATTGGGCTAGAAAGTCAGTTTGGTCACAGTAAGTGGTTAAATTCTTGATAGTGACCAGAACTTGTAATGTATTTCTTCTGAACTGAATAATACAGTCAAGTAAGTTGGGAATTTTAGTAGTTTAATTAACGTTTCACCTTTACAGTGACTCCAGGAACAGCGGGGCTCGATATCAGCACACACTCCCAGGTAAACTGTGACATCATTGTTAAATTATATTAAATTATCAGCTGGAAGACCTCCAGTTGAGTTTAGACATCAATTCCTCAGCCTCTTTACAACCCTAATGAAGCTCAATACAGCATATAGCATCACACTCAAAGCAGGTGCCAAACCCATCAGGTTGTTTAGACCCAGTAAGGTCATACATTGACTTAAGAATAAGAAGGTGAGAAGATAGATTGAGATTGTGCTCTGAAGAACATTATTTCAAAGGTCATGTAGCTGATTATATATAGCTCAGCTATAGTGCCTGATCCCAAACCAAATTGATCCAGTAGAATTTTAAAAAAATCAATTCATGGATGTGATGATTTGGAGATGCTGGTGTTGGACTGGGGTGTACAAAGTTAAAAATCACACAACACCAGGTTATAGTCCAACAGGTTTAATTGGAAGCACTAGCTTTCGGAGCGACGCTCCTTCATCAGGTGATTGTGGAGGACATAACTGTAAGACACAGAATTTATAGAAAAAGTTTACAGTATGATGTAACTGAAATTATGCATTGAAAAATAACTTGATTGTTTGTTGAGTCTTTCATCTGTTTGAATACCATGATAGTTTCACTTCTTTCATGTGTAAGTCACAAAACTTTTTTTTAAAAAGTTACATTCTCAGGTTAACTGTAACAATTGGTGTCAGCCAGGCAATATGTTGAAGGTGTTAGCCCCCTGTGTTCTCTGTCTGTGCCATAATGTTTAGACTGATTCTAATCTAAACAGTGAGATAACAGAGTCTTACATGAATTCATGCAGTTTTTGAGCAAAGTACAATGTAACTCTGCCATGTTCTTCGTAACCTGCAACACATTATCAATGAAGATGAGCAACTTGCCAAGACCTTTCCCACACCTCCACTACTTGCCTTTAAACAACCGCCAAACCTCAAACCGATCATTGTTCGTAGCGATCTGCCCCGCTCTCAGGACAAGCCCATACAACCCTGTCACGGTAGGCGCTACGAGACGTATCAGAGTGAGGACATGGATACCACCATTACACGTGGGGACACCTCCCACTTTGTACATGGCAGGTACTCACATGACTCAGTCAACATTGTCTATCTTATACGTTGCAGGCAAGGATGCCCGGAGGCATGGTACATTGGGGAAACCGAGCAAAGGCTACGACAACGGATGAATGGGCACCGCACAACAATCAACAGACAGGAGTGTTCCCTCCCAGTTGGGGAACACTTCAGTGGTCCAGGACATTCTTCCTCGGACCTTCGGGTGACCATCCTCCAAGGCGAAAAGTGGCCGAGCAGAGGCTGATAGCTAAGTTCGGTACCCATAGGGAGGGCCTCAACCAGGTCACACTACAGGTGACCACCATTGCACTACACACACAGACACGCACACATATGCATCCTCTCACAGACTTAGACCACTCTACACTCACGCACACATATATATACCCTCTCACAGACACTCACAACCCCCACCCCAGACACACACACACCCTTACAGACATACACACTCCCACACTCACACATGCACCCCCTCACAGACTTAAGACACTCTACACTCACATACACATATATACACTCTCTCTCATGCTTACAACCCCCCACCCCACACACACACACACACACATGCACACATATACATATACGTTTGTGGAGTGAATTTGCACTTGCAGAGTTATGTTGTGCTTTGCTCAAAAACTGCATGAATTCATGTAAGACTCTGTTATCTCACTGTTTAGATTAGAATCAGTCTAAACATTATGGCACAGACAGAGAACACAGGGGGCTAACACCTTCAACATATTGCCTGGCTAATACCAATTGTTACAGTTAACCTGAGAATGTAACTTTTTTTTAAAAAAAAAGTTTTAGAATTTACACATGAAAGAAGTGAAACTATCATGGTATTCAAACAGATGAAAGACTCAACAAACAATCAAGTTATTTTTCAATGTATAATTTCAGTTACATCACACTGTAAACTTTTGCTATAAATTCTGTGTCTTACAGTTATGTCCTCCACAACCACCTGATGAAGGAGCGGCGCTCCGAAAGCTAGTGCTTCCAATTAAACCTATTGTACTATAACCTGGTGTTGTGTGATTTTTAACTTCATGGATGTGGGCATTGTAGGCTGAGCCAGCGGTGGTGGCTGTCTGCGTGGAGTTTGCACTTTCTCCCCATGTCTGCATGGGGTTTCCTCTGAGTTTCCTCCCAGTCCAAATGTAAAGTCATAGAGTCGTACTGTACAGAAACAGACCCTATCGTCCAACTTGTTTGCACTAACCAGACATCCCGATCTGACCTAGTCCCATTTGCCAGTATTTGGCCCATATCCCTCTAAACCCTTCCCAATAATATACCCATCTAAATGCCTTTTGAATGCTATAATTGTACCAGCCTCCATCACTTCCTCTGGCAGCTCATTCCACACACTCACTACCCTCTGTGTGAAAACGTGATCCCTCAGTTGCTTTTCAAATCTGTCCTCTCTCAGCTTAAACCTACGCCCTCTGGTTTTGGACTCAACCAGCCTAGAAAAAAGACCTTAACTATTCACCCTATCCTTGCCCTCATGATTTTACAAACCTCCATAAGGCCATGCCCTCAACCTGCAATGCTCTAGGGAAATAACCCTCAGCCTATTCAGCCTCTCCCTATAACTCACATCCCCACTCCCATCCCAACAACAACATTCTAAATCTATTCTGCACCTTCTCAAGTGGCCTCACCAACTGTCCTGTACAGTCGCAATGTGACAACCCAACTCCTATATTTGATGCACTGACCAATGAAGGAATGTGGGCCAAATATCTCCTTCACCACCCTGTCTACCTGCAACTCCACTTTCAAGCAACTACCCTGCACCCCTGGGAGTCTTTGTGCAGCAACACTCACCAGATTACTTCCATTAATTATAAGTCCTGCCTTGGTTTGCTTTACTAAAATGTAACACCGCACAAATCCATCTGCCACTCTTCAGCCAATTGGTCCATCTGATCAAGGGCCCATTGTACTCTGTGATAAATCTTCCTCACTGTCCACTACACTACCTGTAGGAGTGACCTTTGAAAAACAATGAATTCTAAGGAGACAATCAAAATTCAAACATGTGATAATTTATTCAAGTATCCACCGGTACAATGCAGGGAGAGGCCAAAGATCACCCTCAGTCTAGCCTTGATGTGAGGGTTCAATTACCCCCTTAATCTTTGGCTCAGATTGGAGGAAAAGGCAATGACGCTCCAATTTTAAATATAAGCAAACTTTCTTTTATACATTTTCCTGTTACTTTAACATGGCGCCACTTACTCCCTCCCTCTATACACTATTGGTTAATGAGTGCTGGGTTGTCCAAATATGATTGGGTTTTTAGTACATTACCCTATATTATTAATTGCTTGTTGCTGTGATCTGATTCGGCCATTTTAGTAGGTGAGAAGTTGAACTCTCCATGGTCACTTGTGACCCTTATCTCTAAATTATGACATCTGCGTCTGTTATCTTGTACAAGGCTGTAACAAGGCCTTTTTGTGATTTCCCACTATTCCGACTCTCAGAACCACTATCCTTGATAAGAGATCGGCAGACCCCTCTCCATTACTCATAATCAGTTTTTAAACTTTTTTTTTGAATGTTTTATTTACTGATTGACGTGTGTGTTAAATCTAAATGTGGAAACTATATCTATGATTATCTTGAAGAACATTAATTAAAACATACTTGTAGTATCATAACTGATTGACTAAAATGTAAAAAATGTAAGAGAAGCAAATAATTGGTGTGAAATTTTCTTATCTATAGGATAGCAAAGAAAGTTGCACATCCATGATCACAGACAGCTATTGTTTTTTGTGCTGAGAACACAAGTTTGTCCCACTCATTAATTACTGTTAAACATGTACTGCAAAGCTTGTTGGGGCTTTTGTTAGCCATTTTAAGCTGTTCTGTCATGGACAGTCCTAACAGTCGCCCCTATTGGCCCATGGCCAGATAATGCCCATAGGGACATGACTTATTTATAGAGTCATAGTCATAGAGATGTACAGCGTGGAAACAGACTCTTCGGTCCAACACGTCCATGCCGACCAGATATCCCAACCCCATCTAGTCCCACCTGCCAGCACCCTCCAAACCCTTCCTATTCATATACCCATCCAAATGACTCTTAAATGTTGCAATTGTACCACTTCCTCTGACAGCTCAACCCATACCCGTAACTCCCTCTGCATGAAAAGGTTGCCCCACAGGTCTCTTTTATATCTTTCCCCTCTCACCCTAAACCTATGCCCTCTAGTTCTGGACTCTCTGACCCCAGGCAAAAGACTTTGTCTATTTATTCTATCCATGCCCCTCATAATTTTGTAAACCTCTATAAACCTCAGCCTCCGACGCTCCAGAGAAAACAGCCCCAGCTTGTTTAGCCTCTCCATATAGCTCAAATCCTCCAACCCTGGAAACATCCTTGTAAATCTTTTCTGAACTCTTTTAAGTTTCACAATATCTTTCCGATAGGAAGGAGGCCAGAATTGCATGCAATATTCCAACAGTGGCCGAACCAATGTCCTGTACAATCGCAACATGACCTCCCAACTCCTGTACTCAATACTCTGACCAATAAAGGAAAGCATCCAAACGCCTTCTTCACTATCCTATCTACCTGTGACTCTACTTTCTCGAGGCTATGAACCTGCACTCCAAGGTCTCTTTGTTCAGCAACACCCCCTAGTGTATAAGTCCTGCTAAGATTTGCTTTCCCAAAATGCAGCTCCTCACATTTATCTGAATTAAACTCCATCTGCCACGTCTCAGCCCATTGGCCCATCTGATCAAGATCCTGTTGTAATCTGAGGTAACCCTCTTCGCTGTCCACTACACCTCCAATTTTGGTGTCATCTGCAAACTTACTAACTTTACCTCATATGCTCACATCCAAATCATTTATGTAAATGACAAAAAGTAGAGGACCCAGCACCGATCCTTGTGGCACTCTACTGGTCACAGGCCTCCAGTCTGAAAAACAACCCTCCATTATCACACTCTGTCTTCTACCTTTGAGACAGTTCTGTATCCAAATGGCTAGTTCTCCCTGTATTCCATGAAATCTAACCTTGCTAATCAGTCTCCCATGGGGAACCTTGTCGAACGCCTCACTGAAGTCCATATAGATCACATCTACCGCTCTGCCCTTATCAATTCTCTTTGTTACTTCCTCAAAAACATGATTTCCCACGCACAAAACCATGTTGACTATCCCGGTTCCCTCCAACAACTTGCCCACCACCGACATCAGACTCACTGGTCTATAGTTCCCTGGCTTGTCCTCATCACCCTTCTTAAACAGCGGCACTACGTTTGCCAACCTCCAGTCTTTCGGCACCTCACCTGTGTCTATCAATGATACAAATAAATATATCAGCAAGAGGCCCAGCAATCGCTTCTCTAGCTTCCCACAGAGTTCTAGAGTATACCAGATCAGGTCCTGGGGATTTATCCACTTTTATGCATTTCAAGACATCCAGCACTTCCTCCTCTGTAATATGGACATTTTGCAAGATGTGACCATCTATTTCACTACAGTCTATATCTTCCGTATCCTTTTTCACAGTAAATATTGATGCAAAATACTCATTTAGTATCTACCCCATTTTCTGCGGCTTCACACAAAGGCCGCCTTGTTGATCTTTGAGGGGCCCTATTCTCTCCCTAGTTACCCTTTTGTCCTTAATATATTTGTAAAAACCCTTTGGATTCTCCTTAATTCTATTTGCCAAAGCTATCTCATGTCCCCTTTTTGCCCTCCTGATTTCCCTCTTAAGTATACTCCTACTGCCTTTATACTATCCTAAGGATTCACTCGATTTATCCTGTCGATACCTTACATGTGCTTCCTTCTTTTTCTTAGCCAAACCCTCAATTTCTTCAGTCATCCAGCATTCCCTATACCTACCAGCCTTTCCTTTCACCCTAATGAGAATATACTTTCTCTAGACCCTCGTTATCTCATTTTTGAAGGCTTCCCATTTTTCAGCCATCTCTTTACCTGCGAACATCTGCCCCCACTCAGCATTCGAAAGTTCTTGCCTAATACCGTCAAAATTGGCCTTTCTCCAATTTAGAACTTTGACTATGAGATCTGGTCTATCCTTTTCCATCATTATTTTAAATCTAATAGAATTATGGTCACTGGCCCCAAAGTGCTGCCCCACTGACACCTCAGTCACCTGCCCTGCCTTATTTCCCAAGAGTAAGTCAAGTTTTGCACCTTCCCTAGTAGGTACATTCCCATATTGAATCAGAAAATTGTCTTGTACACATTTAACAAATTCCTCTTCACCTAAACCCTTTACACAATGGCAGTCCCAGTCTATGTTTGAAAAGTTAAAATCCCCTATCATAACCACCCTATCTTTCTTACAGATACCTGAGATCTCCTTACAAGTTTGTTTCTCAATTTCCCTCTGACTATTAGATTTGCATTTGATTCTATCTTTCTGCTGGAAGTTTGAATCAGAAATATTTCTCATGGGGCCTTTCATTTCCCATCAATCTCCTCAGGCCGCAAGAATACTGGTGCTTCATTCAAATATAAGAAGTGTTTAAAATGTCTTTGGATTTAATATCCAGTTGTTTGATGATTTCTTCCATTTCGTTGCTATGCTTGATCCAGACTTCTCCAGTAACGATGGTGGCATTGGCTTGTTCTTGTTGCTCATTCTTTCATACACGTAGAAATGTGTAGGTCATAGTCAAACTGCTCTTCCTGACTTTAGTAACTGCCGTAAGCAACACTTAAACATTGTGACAGCAAAGTAACAAATAAGGATGATAACCACCAAAATCACTATTCCTTGTTCCAAGGGTGTTCCCAGGGATTCCAGCCACCCTGTGGCCCAACTCCATAGGTTCGAGACTGGGGTTGTTTAAGCATGATTGCTTCATTATGAATGTGATCAGCCAAATCAGTAATTTTCTTGAAGTTGTCTGGGTTGTATGTGCAGCATTCTTTGCCAATGAGTACTTATGTACTTTCTTTTTCGGCTAATAGCGAGTCAAGTGTCATTCTGTTCTATAATGCAGTGGTTCATATGGCGACCATTTCAGCATTAATCTTATTGAGGGCCTGAGAGGTGTCATATGCTACCTGTTCTATGAAAGCTGCCATATTAATACATTCTCTAGCAAGCTTGGCTATAAGGAAACACAATGGAAAAGAATCCTTGATGTTTCTGTAAAGGCATGTTTGTGCTGTCTTTCCAGGAGGGATGATGTATGGTGCATAAATGGCACCACGTAACCTAGGTAACATGAACCTGTCCAAGATGGCAGTAGCCACGCACATGCTTTGTGTCCACACACAAATAAGTACCATTGTACGGGATAAAATGAATTATATATTCAGAAAACCAGATGCGATTAAAAGTTCCTGTTGATGAGAGGTTGGTAAAATTAGGTTTAGATGTGGGCAAAGTGACATAAATATCCTGAATGCAAAACTATTCTGACCTGCAGACCAGCTCCCTGGCTCAGATCGAATAAGACAAATAGAAGCAGTCCGTCTTCCTACCCTTGATGTGTTGACAATAGTAACAAATGATGGTATGTGGGAGGTATTAAATTGGGGTTGGTACCAGCTTTCAAAAGCAGAAAAGCTGTACCCTGCTGATTCAGGTACCATTAATGTCCACCCAACATGACCCAGTCTCTGCAGAAGATTTGTCAGCCATGTGAATCCTAGCCATTGGGGATTTGTTCTGGTGAGTGATCGGTTCTGCCATTTCAGATGGATTAAGAGGAATAGGTCTCAGTTGAATACCATCATTCAAATGTAGGGGAATTTATGAACAAACCCAGCAACTGCAGCCATTAGTATGTTTGGCATAAGCATATGATAACAATAAGTCTTGTTTTACCACGTGCCTATCTGTTCCCACTTGGATCAAAATCGGGAGGATCCCACAGAGGAGTAATATTTTCATGATTATGCTACTATCAGTGTTACAATTATCACTGCGCAACCTGGTCACAATGTTTCTCAATGTCTTTGGAATTATGCTGATTGTTGGTGACGTTCTGAGATGATGTTGCTGGAGTGCATTCAGGATCTATAAAACAGAAAGAGAGAGAGAGAGAGTGAGAGAGAGACAGAGACAGAGACAGAGACAGAGACCTTACCAGACTTCCTGAGGTGTTCATTCTCATATACTTTTAACTGAACAGAATGTCTCTATTTACTCATTTCATTTTCCTTAACAAGCGTGCTCCTATTACTATTGCTAATATTACCTCTTGAGGTCCATCCCATTGAGGGTAATGTGTTCTCTTGCTGGAAATTACTTCAACCAGGACCTTTGATCCTAGGGATGGTCTTCCTGTTTGTCCCAGGCATCCCTCAGACTCCCAGTCCCTGACAACCTTCTTGGGTCTCCCGCTTGCCCATAAAGTATGTGCAAATGCTTACAGAGGGATTTTATGTAATCCCAGACTTGTCCCTTGCTGTAAGCGAGTTCTGCTCCCCCAGTGATCAGGTCCTGGAGGAGTGACATTGTCCATCCTGTCATGACCTCAAAGGGGGTTAGTCCAGTAATCCTTGAGGTTGTTGCTCTCTGGGCTATTAAAATGGCTGATAGGGATAGGATCCATTTAACCCTTCTCCTATTGTTGCTTTAATCAGGCCATTTTTCAAAGTTCTATTCATTCTGGCTATTAAACCTGAGCTTTGTGGATGATAGGGGATTTGATATTTGTGTTACTCGCAAGAGTTTGCACGCTTTTTTCCAGCAACTGCCAATAAAATGGGTCTCTTGGTCTGAGTCCAATTGGAGGAGAACTCCCCAACTGGGTATTAGTTCTGTGGTAAGTATTCTATCGACTGTGGTTGCTGTACAGTCTCTTGTGGAGAAAACCTATACCCATCTGGTGAACTGGTTAACAATGACCAGGCAGATTGTTTTTATTCTGACTTTGTGGAAGTGGTCCTATAAAGTCCATTTTGGATGTAATTCTATTGTCCCCATGGATGGGGCTGGTGGATCATTTTAATTTTAATTCCTGCCCTGGTTCTATCTGCGCACATGTAGTACATCTCTGACAAAATTTAGCTACATCTCTTGCAATTCCTCTCCACCACCAGCAGTTGGGTATCAGTTGTATCATTTTATTCCTCCTGCATATGATAGTCCATGATCAATATTGTATTGCATCTGTTGACAGTATGTGGAAGCTATTACCTTACTTTCCTTCCTCCAAGTATCATCTGCTCCTAACACTGCCCCATCTTTTATCCATTCTGTTTTTCCTTTTGAAGTAACTGCTGCTTGTAAACTGAAAATGTTCCATTCATCATCTTTGGCTTTTTGTTTTTTCACAGTTGCTACTGTTATCACTTCCTGTTCTAACATTGCTATTACTGTGCTATCTGTGTATTTGTTTCATCTCTGTTCTGGTGTTTGGGTCTTTCTGTGCACTTTAATTTTAATTACAACTGCCTCTTTTGGTTCAGCTTCCACTAGGCCCTTGAGTAGGGTCTAATGTTGAATTGTATTAGCATTCGAGGTAATAAAATCTTGCTTTGCCCATACCATCAAGTAGTCATGGACCACCCCAAATGCACATCCACTGTCTGTGTAGATGTTAACCCATTGTCCTTTACCTAGCTGGAGGGTTGCAGTAAGTGCTTTTAGTTTGGCTACCTGGGTAAAATGAAACCCATCTATCCTTTCTCCAGCTAAAAGCTCCTCTTTCAAGTTAACCTATGGCCCACCCCATCCAGGCCTTTCCATCATTATATTACAGACTTCATCTCCATTTTACATCTGTCCCCTCTAATGGCTCCTCCCTTAACACAACCCTCTCCCTTTTCTTCCTGTTCCATGAGGAGAATACAATCATGTGTCTCTCCTTCCTGATTCATTTGGCTTGCTGGGCCTTCTATTATCTTTAACGACTTCCACATGCTTATCTCCTGGCAACTGTGCAGCTTCCCATTGGTCTCACGACTGCCTGTAACACCTCTCAGTCTGCCAGCATCCAATAACTGGACTATACAATACGAGGGTCGTAATATCTCCTTCCCCAGTTGTGTCAAGGGGAGGATGTCGTCAGTGCCCAGGTAGCACACTGGCTGGCTTGAACACACAAGTGTTGACCCATCATCACCAGGTCCATTTTGCCTGAACACTATCCCACAGGTCAGAACTTGTCTCAGTAACTGTAGTATCAGTGCGGACTGATTGCCAGTGATTTCACTGCAAAATAAGGTGAAAAACCTTTTTCAGGTCAGGGACCCCTTGTGATAGTGTGGAGACTAGTGTCTGTATGATTTTGACAAAGATCATCTTCTGCTTATGACTCCATTAAATTTACTCTGAGCTAGCTCACCCTCTACTTTTGTAAGGGTTTGTAAGGGTCTGGCTGGTTCACTATAATTTTCTGCAAAGTTCCTGCAGTAGCTAAATAGTTCTAAGATATGTCTCACCCCTCTAACAGTAACTGATGGTTTCATTTCCAATACTGCTGTTTTCCTTTCCAATGGAATGCTACGGCTGCCTTGCGTCAGTCACTATCAGTCCGAGGTAAGACACTTCTGGTTTGCCCAGCTATGCCCTATTTGGGTTTATTTTCAGTCCAGCAGCTTTGATCACTTTTAACGCATTCAGTACGTTCTTGTATTGTTTTTCCTCACTAGTAGATGCAACCATGGTGTCACTTACGTATTGTAATATACACTACTCTGTTTTGGAGTCTTTTACCATCACTTCTATCATTATCTGATGGAATATATAACAGGGCTGTTGGTGATCTTGTCCAGGTGTACTGACTATCACCTATTGTAAAGGCAAATTTATATTGGTGTTTGGAGTTCAAAGGCACAGCCTAGAACCTATTTGCTATGTCCTGGACCATAAAGATCTTGGCTTGTAGCCTATATTGTTCTTTATGGTATTGGAGTCTGCCACTAAAGACACTGTGCTATCCACATATTTGTTTGGGCTGGGATGGAGAATGTGGTGCTGGAAAAGCACAGCTGGTCAGGCAGCATCCGAGGAGCAGGAGAATTGACGTCTCGGGCGTAAGCCCTTCATCAGGAATGAGAATTCTCATTCTTGATGAAGGGCTTATGCCCGAAACGTCGATTCTCCCTCTCCTCGGATGCTGCCTGACCTACTGTGCTTTTCCACCACCTCACACTCGACTTTGATCCTCAGCATCTGCAGTCCCCACTTTCTCCCTTTGGACTGGGATAGTCAATTGTCAATCTGTACAATCTGTCGGGTTTTTGTTTATTGTCCAAGTTAGAGGGTTGGTAGTGGAACGGATTTCTTTTACAATTCCCAGTTTCTCCAAACCTTTCACAATCTCCATAACTGCCTCAACAGCTTCAGGTCTAATGGGTATTGTTTTTTTTGGTGGGTGTATGTCCTCATGTATCTCAATCGGTTTTATAACGGACCGCCTGCATTTGGTTTAGGTGGTTGCCCATAATTTGGGGCACGTCATTGTGATAGGGGTTCTCGGCGTCCCCTTCCCACTCTATTGTGGTGGCACAGAACCTCTTAAGGAGGCATGCAATCCTTGACCTTCCAAATCTAAATTGGTGAGTCCATTTAATTTTGGCTTTTCGTACATCAATTATGACTCCAAATTCATCCAATAAATCTATCCCCGGTACACTACCTACAGCATTAATTACACAATCTGCAATTCTTATTTCAATCAGTTGACTGTTTGTGGCCGATTGAGTCCTGCCACTCACACCCTGTACTTCCACAGTTTTTTTTGTTAATGGTAAATCCAGAGCTGTGATAGAGATAAAGACTCCAGTATCTATTAACATATTGCACTGCTGGCCCCCTACAGCACTTCAATGTATATCCAGTTATCCTTTTCCCTTTGTCCAAAGCATGCTACTAGTCACTTGTACCTGATTAACTTCTGAAATTCTTCTGAAGTTAATTGTATTACAGTCTGCTCACCACTGTTGCCAATGGCAACTGTATGGAGATTACTCTGTGTCTGTTTAAATCTCTGTTCCTGCTTGTCTCCGCATCAGAATCAGCAGACACCATTTTTGTGTCCTAGTTTTCCATCATTCTCACATATTTTAGAGGGGTCATTCTTGGTGAGGTGCCCGTCATTATTGCACATGAAACACACTCCCTTCCTTTGGCTGTTTCAGACATGCTCCCTGTCTGTGGATGTTCCCTGTAACAGCTGCTGCTAGTTTTGTAGATTAGATTAGATTACATTACAGTGTGGAAACAGGCCCTTTGGCCCAACAAGTCCACACCGACCCGCCGAAGCGCAACCCACCCATACCCCTACATTTACTCCTTACCTAACACTATGGGCAATTTAGCATGGCCAATTCCCCTGACCTGCACATCTTTGGACTGTGGGAGGAAACCGGAGCACCCGGAGGAAACCCACGCAGACACGGGGAGAACGTGCAAACTCCACACAGTCAGTCGCCTGAGGCGGGAATTGAACCCGGGTCTCAGGCGCTGTGAGGCAGCAGTGCTAACCACTGTGCCACCGTGTCGTATTCCCTTGGCTTTTTTTTTGCCTTCATTGACTACTTCCTTAAAGTTATTCCCAACTGGCAACCCAAGGCTAATCACCATTTTCAAGTGTGGCCCAAATCCATCTTTAAATTCTTGGAGAAAGACCTTATCATTCTGTCAGGGGTACTGGATTGCCCCCGCCCCCCAACCCTAACTCCACTTTCTTCATAAGCCTCGACCATGTGTTTGGCCATAATGTTCAACAGATTATCCTTTGTCTTGATTAACCAAGGTCATTTTCGTCCAATTTGGAACGGGTCTGCTAGGGGCTTGGGTACAAACCCATCCGAACTGTTTCCATTTCTGGGTTGGTGTTTGTCCGGCCAATTCTGTGATCCAAGTGCGTCTTTAAAGGGTGCTGCTACTCTTTCCCACACTGCCCTGGGGAGTGTGGCTTTTGTGAGGATATGTAGGCAATCAAGGGTCGGTCTGTGCCCCTTGGCAAGCTCTTCCAATTTTTCCAAGAATTCTACATTGGCTGAGTTTCCCATGCACTTCGGTGGTGGCGTTCAGTGGTGCCAGTCTCTCGCCAAGAGTCGGGGGGGTTTCTACCCTTAACTTTGCCATTCTCCTTGGAGATTCGCAGAGTATTCAGTTTGAATTGGGGCCATGGAATGTGTGGGTTGGCCAGTCCCCGTATCAACGTCCATCATCATCATCGTGTTCATGCCTTGCTTGTGCAGAGTAGAGGTTGCAATCATCAGACTCACCGTACATACTACCCTCATCTCTTGTATACTGCCAAGAGTTTTCAGGCATTTCCTGTCCTTGCTGGTGTGGATAGCTTCAGGCATTTCCTGTCCTTGCTGGTGTGGATAGCTGAGGTGGAAATATGCCTCGTTTTGGAGTGTGTTTTTCTAATTATCTCCTCTCTCTTACTGTAGCTATCTTAATTTTCTTCTCTGTCTGTACAGTGTTCTGTTTAAACAGAGGTGCTAGGACAATTAACCCTTTCTGTGCCTTGTCCTTTCTCTGGCCTAACCACCAAGCCTTTTGTCGTAATTCACTTCCTTCACTTGTCCAACCATTTTGGGTCGTATCCTTGATGAGCGTTTTGTTTTTATCAAACACTGTCTGCAGGATTGATCTATCAGAACACCAGCGAGTCTTATCATCTCCACTCTTATCTGCCAGTACCTCAGATTCCCTCTTGTTTAGATTTGTTTGTACTTGAGACAGTTCTGTTGCCTCTCATGTGCATATTTATTAGCACAGGCTTTTATTGTGAGATAACTTAAAGCGGAAGAGATAAGCTATGTCTTTTTTTTTAACTTAATTCTTTATTTCAATTAATTTTAATCAACTATGACCAATTCCAAGAAGTAAATCTTTACCATGCTTTAAGATGCAAGTTCTGAGTCAACACTTCATAGCAGATGTTCTTCTTCTTTTACGTGATCAGGATTGGTTCCTTAAAGTGACATCACCATAACAATGCCCATTCCGAACTGATGCAGACATACACACTGCAATTTCAAATCATCATACATTCCCAAAATACAAACGAAACTCAAAGTATCCCCAGATTGTGAGCTCAAGAGAACAAAAACATATAAATTATGCAAGACAACATACAACAACCATTAAGTAAAGATGCATTCAAATCAGACCACAAAGAATTAAAACAGTACTCACAAACTGATCTTTGTCTTTTCTTTCCACAGCTGGACTGGGGTGTGGGTGACAGTTTCTGTCTGTGTCTTGAGGCTCTTCCCCTCAATATTTTAATGTGCTGTCCCTTGTGCCCAAAGCAATCTCGTTACCTCTCCTGTGCTTACCACTTTAACACAGGCCTTTGTTTTCTTTCAACACTGGGGGGGAAAATGAGGACTGCAGATGCTGGAGATCAGAGCTCATGCCCGAAACGCCGATTCTCCTGCTCCTTGGATGCTGCCTGACCTGCTGCGCCTTTCCAGCAATATATTTCAGCTTTCTTTCAACTCTGCCCAAACTACCATATCTTTTAACTCTGCTTTTCTCTGTATTTACTTCAATTAATAAGTTATTTTGTGTTCTGACTTACAGACACACTTACACACTGAATGCCATGCTACCTAAAGGGTGATGAATCAAAATATTCACTCACTCCGCAGTCCACAGTATGTAGGCATCAGGCAGACCACCCTGTTTGCAGCACTAAACTATTGGAGCAACCTTTGAGAGGCAGTGAATTTTCAGGAGACAAGCAGAATTCAGGCACATGATAATTTATTCAAGTATTCACTGGTACAATGCAGGGAGAAGCCAAAACCACCCCGCCAACACCTTTCAGCCACTCTGATGCCTTGACAATGATTCCATCTGTCTTCTCAACCACTGAAACTGCCCTCGTTGACTCCACGCTTCTCACCTTTCATCTCCTGAGATTGCATAAAGAAAGGTATCAAATGTCATTATCTGACTGGAGATATGTTGCGACAGGGAGCGCTTCAGAAGACATTAAATGCAGCCAGTGGGACCTGTACAAGATTGTCTGGTTACACGCCGACAGAGCTGGGATCACTGTCCTTGTGGGCAAGTTTATTAGTCATTGGGGGAGTGGAAGGTGAACTAATTCAGCAGGGAGTAGAACACTAACATGTAATATTAAAAAATGAGAAACCCCCCAGATGCACGTTGTAGTGGGAGTGAAGTTAGAGATAAGACAGAATTAGGTGAGATCATAGAAAGTACAAAGAAGCCTAATTTAAGGTACATCTGTGTCAATACACATGATGTGATTCATTAGGTTGATGAGCTGCAGGTATACGTAGTCATGTGCAACCAAGATAATAACTGAGACCTGGCTTGAAAAGGGGGGAATTGCTCCTCAATTTTTCTGGGTACAAAATATTCCTGGAAATAA
>NC_057716.1:13995719-14008191 GCF_004010195.1 Chiloscyllium plagiosum | reverse complement strand
GTCAGCCCTGATTGGTTAATCAAGATGGATTTTATTCCAGTAATCGCTGTATTAAAAACATTAATTTGTGTGATCTGAAGATATAAGAGCATAAAATAGAGGCAGTGTAGGCCATTCAGCCCACTGAGTATGCTCTACTACTCATTAAGGTCATGGTTATTTCTGACTGTGACCTCTAATCCACTTTCCTGTCTGTCCCCATGATCCTTTACCCCATGAGAAACAAAATACTGTCTGAATTGGATTTGAATGTAATCAATGAACAATCCTCCAATACACTTTAAGGTAGACTTTTCGATAGGCTAATGACATCAAGAGAAGAAATTCTTCCTCATCTCTTACATGCCGTTTATCTTTAATTCCGTGGAAGAGGAAGTATTATCTCAGTATTAGTTATGTCAAGACTCCTCTCAATTCTTTAATATTCCAAACTATCCACTCCAACCTGCTCAATCTTTCCTCTCATGACATAATTTCCTCATCATTCATCTCAGTTACCTTCTCTGAATTGTTTCCAATACAATGATATCCCTGTTTAAATAAGGAGAACAAAACTTTCTCAAAGTTTCCCTTGTTAAATACCAATCTTCTCTTTTTGAAAATATAAATAACCCATCTATATTGCCTTGCTGACTCTTTGAAGAGTTTCCAAAGTTTCTTTCTATTTTTCTATAAGCCATTCTTGTTAAGTTACCGTACACTGTTAAAGTGCATGAATTACTGTCTATAACTGGAATTTCAAACCAATGATCTCCTGCAGGTAGTTAGACTGCTCCAACTATCACTTATTAGTGAACTGTTCAAGCTCTTTTGTTGTTCAATCTTAAGATTCTCCAAGCTTATCCTCAACTCTGCAAGCTGTAAAGTTTGGAATCTACATATTGAAAATAAGACGTTGAAAGCATCCATGGCTTGTAATGAACATTAATACTATTTCGAAGTTCAGTTTCTAAAATGGACAGAGATTTGTATAGCTGTAAGATTGATCTATATTTCTATATTGTGTCTGTTCAGAAGGGAAGGACATAGTTTTAATTCCATTTTAGACTAGTTCTGTGAGTGGTTCCAGGTGGTTTCATTTTTCAATGAGATCTTTCAAAAGAAATCTTGAGGCGAATTGTTCGGTACTTTAGAAAATAAAGTGTACAAGAAGGCAACAAAATAGGCTGCTATCACACAGTGAGACAGAGACAGAAACAAGTTCCTTTTTAGAAAGTGAGAGCTATGAATAGTTAGGCTTATTTCAGGGACAAGCAGAACATCTGGGAAGAAAAGGCCTGTAAAAGCAGGGGTATAATTTAGAAAAAAACATAAATTTAAAAATAGAAATTTAAAATTAAAATTTAAAAATTTTCCTTTTTAGAAAGTGAGAGCTATGAATAGTTAGGCTTATTTCAGGGACAAGCAGAACATCTGGGAAGAAAAGGCCTGTAAAAGCAGGGGTATAATTTAGAAAAAAACATAAATTTAAAAATAGAAATTTAAAATTAAAATTTAAAAATTCAAATTTAAATTTAAAAACTCAAATTTTAAAATGACTCCAAAGCAATTTGGGCTAAAACAAATTCTTAATTAGCTTACAAGTTATTAAGAGGTAAAGCTCAAGAAACAGAAGATATTAAAGTATCTTGCGAGAAGACATCTTATAGGGCTGTTGAATGCATGGTTGTAAGGAATTTGTTAAGGAAGACCTGAGCTGTGTTATCTGTTCTTTTGGAGTGATCTGGTGAAGAGATGTTAACTAACGAAGCTAGCATTAAGTAAAAGTCAAAGTTTGCTAGAAAGAAACCATGTAAAGTTGAATAAGAAACTTTAAAGTAGAAACAGGGTGACCCTCACCGAGGTTTAAGTACTTGCAAGGTTAGTGGTGGGGGTGGGGGTGTGGGGGTGGTAAAATGGTTGATTTTATTTCTGGTATCTGGAATAGAAATGTTTCAAATAGTTCTGGTATAGTTTAATACAGTTGTTTTCTTTCCATTTCCATGTAATAAACTTTGATGTTCCTTCTCTGTTTAAAATATCATTATGAATACTACAACAGAGACCAAGCTGCAGGAATATAATCTCCCAGAAAACTTTATTTGGCTGGTTTCAACTCTCAAACTCTGTGAGTGCTATATGGATCATACCAAAAGGCTTGCTCTACTTTTTGTGCAAAAGGGACAGACCAGTAAGAGACAACACCAACACTGGGGAACAAATCCATTGGAATTGCTGCAGTTCTATTTTGAAGCAATCAATCAGTCTTTATAATTTGCATATTTTAATGTTAATCGAATCCCTACAGTGCAGGTAGAGGCCATTTGGCCCATTGAGTCTACACCAACCCTCTGAAGGGCATCCCACCCAGACCCACAACCAAATTGGCCAATTCACCTTAACTTACATGCCAGTGGGCTGCAGGAGGAAACGAGAGCACCCAGGACAAAACCCAAACAGACACGGGGAGAACATGCAAATTCTCCAGACACTGTTGCCCAAGGCTAGAATTGAACTGAGGTCCCCGATGCTATGAGGCAGCCATGCTAACCACTATTGTCATTTCTTCTTTCTAGTGGCTAGCTGTATTCATGATGTCAGAGTGAAGAAGGCCCTTAAAACACTCGTGGGGAATGGACTGAGACATGCCAGAACCAACATTCCCTTTAAACTGTGTGGCAGCACTGGGAGCCAATGCACAGACTTCCACAGGCGCAGCCACATCGCTGATGTGCAGCACCTCAGTGATGCATAAAGTTAAAAATCACACAACACCACGTTATAGTCCAACAGGTTTATTTGGAAGCACTAGCTTTCGGAATGCTACTCCTACATAGGTGGTTGTGGAGTGTAAGGTTGTAGGACACAGAATTTATAATAGAAAAAATATGTATAGGAAAATACTAACCAGCTCTTTCCTGCAGTGCTCATGAAATCAAAGTAGAACATTAAGGGATTTGTTCAGGGTTCGAACTGAATAATCTACAGTGTGCTGTGTTTCCAAACGGGTAAGAACTTGTTCCATACTGTGTTTTGCCACTAGATGGTAATGTTGGCCATGGAAAGCTTACTCTGACTTTTGAAATTCTTTGGCAGAATTCTAATAAGATACCTTAAGGATACGTAACCTCGCCAACTAAATCTCCAGACCTTTATGGCTCAAACAAAACTTAGATCCACAGGGTTAAACCAAACTGCTTAGTTAGTTCTAAGGAGTTCATTGAAAGTGAAATATGACTTAGTACAGAAGAATATATAATATGATGTATAATGCAGTGCAATTCAAATTGAGTAGATCGACTAGATTCATTTTAGGAATCCCTGGTAGCAAATAATAAGAAATCTAATCCTTTATCTCACTTGGTTGTTCAGAAGGCATTTGATAAGGTGCCACTTAGAACATAGAACAGTGCAGCACAGGAACAGGCTCTTTGGCCCATTATGTTGTATCGAACATGATGCCAAATTAATGTTTGGCATCCCTCTGTCTGTCCTTGATTCATATCCCTCCATTCCTTGCATATTCATGAGCTTATCTAAAAGTCCCTGAAATACTCCAATCATATCAGCCTCCATCACCATCCCTGGCAGCATGTTACAAATTCCTACCGCTCTCTGTGTAAAAATGTTGCCTCTCACATTTCCTTTGAACTTTCCCCTCTCACCTTAAATGTGTGCCCTCTAGTATTACTGCATTATTGCATTAGATAAGAGCATATAATATAGGGGATTAAAATATTAGCACAGATAGAGGATTAATTGTATAATAGGAAGTAGAGAGTGGGGATAAAAGGGATTAAATAGGATAAAGGGATAAATGTTTCAAATTGGTAAACTGTCATTAGTGGAACTCCATGGGGACTTAGTGTTACAGCCTCAACTATTTATAAGTTTTATCAATGATTTGGATGAGGGGATTGAATGAATGGGAGCCAAATTTGCCAATGACAATGAGATAGACAAGAAGGTAACTTGGCAAGAAGAGGTAGTGAATCAATAAAGGTCTACAGATAGGCTTAGGGAGTGGACAAAGGTTTAGCAGATGGAAGATGAAGTAGGTAAATGTGAACTTTGCCAGTTTGGTCGGAAGAATAGAAAAGCACCATCCAATTCAAATGAAAGTATTAGAAACTGTTTGTACAGAGAGTTCTGGATGTTCTGGTACATGATTCACATCAGTTAACATACACTTGAGCAGCAAGTGATTCGGTAGGACAACAGAATGTTATTGGTTTTTATTGCAAAAGGAATGGAATGTCAAAGTAGGTAACTTTTACTGTAACTGTACAGGGCATTGGTGAGATCACATTCGGAGTCCTATGCACAGTCGTGGTTTCCTTATTTGAAAGAAATATATTGAGAAGCAGCTCAGAGATGGTTCACTAAATACAACTCTGGATGAAAGGGTTATCTTTTAAAGAAAGGTTGAACAGTTTGAATGAATATCCAAAGCACGTTGCAAGAATGAGGAATGATCTTAGTGAAACATGCAAGATCCTCAAGGGTTTTGATAGAATAGATATCTGGAGATTGTTTCCTCTTGTCGTGGGGACAACAACTAATGGAAATAGCTTAACAAGAGGTATCTATTTTAAGACAGAGGTAAAGAAAAATGTTTTTCTCTCAGGTGGGTTGCTAATGCATAAGCCTCTTTACTCGAATGTAATTGAAACTTAGTCTACACAATAATTCAAGGTTGAGTGAGACAGATGTTTGATTGACAAGAAAGTCAATTGTCAAGCAGGGAAGATAGGAATATGGAGATATGATCTCAGCCCAATCAGCCATGACCTTGTTGATTGGTGGAGCAGGATCGAAGAGCCAAATGATCTATTCCTGCTCCTAAATCTTATCAACCTATGTTCCTATGACACACATCCTCACCTCTGGTAATTTGGGTCAGGATGATATGAGATTATGCAGCAAGTTGAAAGTGAGGAGCAAAATTCTAATTTTGACACATTGATGAATAATGTTGGTCAACAAGGACATGGGTGGCTTATGTCACAGGTCAGTCTCTTCCTCTTTAATAACTAACTGAATCCTTTGTTAAATTGTTCAGGCAATGTGAGTATTGCAATAAAGCTAACATTTATTGTCCATCCCAGTTGTCCCTCAGTAGATGATGTGGAATTCTCTTCTCAATGCAATGTTCCCTGTGTTGTAGAGAAATATCCAGCCTGAGACAGACATTCAAGAAGTCATGTTTAAAAGCAGAATGAGGCTAGTCACACAATGAGCTTACTGGATCTGCTCAGGCATCCCTGGCATTGACATAACAAACCAGGAAGTAATGGTGAGTTCTCTTTCAATGATTGTGAGCGATCTCGGATAGGCCAAGATTTCTGAATCCTAACATGAAAATTTCCAACCCAGTGTCCCAAAATGAGCAGTCCACATCACATGCTGAGAGACAGTGGTTGCTCGATCTATAGGGAATATATCCATTGCAAAAGCTATGAAATAAAACAATTAATACTTTCATAATGCCTCCGGTGACCTCAGGATTCCAAAATATTTCCAATGTTTGGGGTCTAGCAGAAGAGGAGAAAGTGAGGTCTGCAGATGCTGGAGATCAGAGCTGGAAATGAAGAAGGGCTTATGCCCGAAACGTCGATTCTCCTGTTCCCTGGATGCTGCCTGACCTGCTGCGCTTGTCTAGCAGAAGAGACAGGACAGACAGCAAAGACGCATTTTGATACAGTATCTTGAGCTAACGAGACTGATGTTGAGATCACGGGAGCTATTTTACCCTAACTTGACCAGGAACTCATGGTTTCTGACATAAACCAGCTTTATGTAGCAGGTGACAAGGCAGGGTTATATTTTGTTGCTGCACTTTGGAACCTGGTAGCATTATATGACCTGATCAGTTTTAAACAAGTGGCCTAATTGGAAATCCCATAGGTTGCTCCACTTTGGAGTAACCCGTAAGAAGCATTCCCTTTGGGACACCCTTGTCCACTCCTCCTTCACTCTCAACGTACCCCCCACAGCCTCACTGCACCATCCTCTGCAAGTTCAGAAGGTATGGCACCTGTCTTCTTACTTCCTCCCTCCTCCATATCCAAGAGCCCAAACACACCTCCTATGTGAATCAGTGCTTTATCTGCACTTCACTCTGTTAAATGTAATGCCATTTGCTGCTCACAATGTGTTCTCCTCTACATTGGAGAAATGAAGTGTAGACTGGGTTACCATCTATGTTCTGTCCACAAAAAGGACCCTGAGCTTCCAGTTGCCTGCCACTTCAACACACCGCCCTGTTCTCTGGCCAATATCTCTGTCTCAGGCTTGCTGCAGTGCTTCCAGCACAAGCTGGAAGAACAACACCTCTTTTTCTTCTTTGGAATGCTACAGCCTTCTGGACTTAATGTTGAGTTCAGTAATTTTATGGCTTAAGCTCCTTCCCCATGCTTTCCCCTACCCCCATACACGAGGCCTTGTCATCACATGTTCTGCCCCTACACTAAACCGACTGTAAGCTACAAATAACCCCTAATAACAGCCTTTCATTCTCCTAGGCTAACCGTTATCCACTCCTTTGTCTGTTAACCATTCTTCTCTCTTTGGGGTCTATCTCTACCTATTGTTTACTCCTTACTCCGTCCCTCCACTACATCTTATGCATAAAACCCAACTTTTTTCCGAGCTTCTATCAGTTCTGAGGAAGGGCCACTGGATCCAAAAAGTTAATTCCAATTTCTCTTCACAGATGCTGCCAGACCTGCTGAGTTTTTCCAGCAATTTTTGATTTGTTACTAACTTCTAGTTCTCTTTCAATGATTGTGAATAACCTTGGATCCGCCAAGAATTCTGTATCCTGAGGGACAGTGGTTGCTGGATCTACAGGGAATATATCCATTCCAAAAGCCATGAAATAAAGTAAATTATATTTTTTATGTTGCCTCTTGTGATTTCTGGATCTTCAAAAAGGAATTTCCAGTGACTGAGGTCAACAAGAACAGAGACAGGAGAGAGGCATTTTGGGGTTGGGGGCTAATGAGCCTGAACTAGAGATCACAACAACAATTTTAACCCTAACATGACCTGGTGCTGATAGTTTCAGATGTGCAACAACTTTGTGTAGCAAGTGACAAAGCAGGGTTATATTTTGTTGCTGCACTTTGGGACCTGGTAGCATTTTTTGACCTGATCAATTTTACAACAATTGACCTGACTGGGAATCCATTGGTTGCTCCCCTTTGGAGTATCCTAGCTGGGAAAACCACTAGAACCAGGAACCATCCAAGGTTTGAAAGACTTAGTTTTTCTAATGTCTTGTGGAATGGAATCAGTAATTGCCCCAACAAGAAAGGTTAGCTCTCCTCTGCGAAGACACCAGCCTCCCACACAAGATCCTCCTGAATCTCATTGGCCATGATGTTGCTTCTTGCTTGTAACCTGTCCTCAGGGGCTGACTGAGCATTGCCAGACACCCTCAGCTTTTATTCCAAGTCAGGAGTGAAACTGATCAGTAGATTACAGATCTGGCTGGGGAGTTAAAGATCAACTTCTCCAAGTTAAAATTCCCACTATTAACATCCTGAAGAATTCCAATGATTTCACAGGGTGAGACACTCTTGTCTGTCTGACGATGGTTAATTTGCTGATCCCACACTGATTATTTATGATAAACATTATGTTAAACATTAACATCTGCCAGATTTGCAGATCCCATGCTAACTGTAATAAAATTTCATCTCTGATCACACAACACTAGAGTTGTAGAGACATACAGCATGGAAACAGGCCCTTCAGCCCAACTCGTCCATGTCAAACCAAATTTCCTCAACCAAACTAGTCTCACTTAGCCCAAATCTCTCTAAGCCTTTCATATCTGCGAACTGTCCAATGTCTTTTGAATGTTGCAATTGTACCCGCCTCTACTATTTCCTCTGGCAGCTTGTTCCTTATGCTCAGCACTGTCTATGTGAAAAGTCGATCCTCAAGTCTCTTTTAAATCTTTTCCCTCTTACCATGAGCCTTTGCTATCTAGTTCTGGCTTCCCTACCTTGGCTATTCACTTTATTTATGCCCCTCTTATTTTTTTTTAATCTCTGTAAAGTCATCCCTAACCCTCCTATGCTCCAGAAATAAAGACCCAACCTACCCAGTCTCTCCTTATAATTCAAACCTCCCAGTCATGGTGACACCATTGTAAATCTTTGTTGCACCCTTTCCAGCTTCATAACATCCTTCCATCGCAGGGTGACCAGAATTGCATGCAGTACTCCAAATGTGGCCTCAACAATGTCTTATACAGCCATACAATGATGCTCCAACTCCTGTACTCCATGCTGTGACTAATGAAGTCAAGTATGCCAAATGCCACCTTCATCACCCTGTTTAGCTGTGATGCCACTTTCAAGGAACAATGCACCTGCACCCCCTAGATCTCTCTGTTAGACAACATTCCCCAGGATCTACCATTAAACTGTGCCAATCCAGCCCTGGTTTGTCTTCCCAAAATAAAACACCTCACAGTTATTGGAATAAAATTCCATCTGCCACTCCTCAGCCCACTAGCCCAATTGACCAAGATTAAATTGTACTCTTTGATACTGTTCTTCACTGTCCACTCTACCACCAATTTTGGTGTCTTCTGCAAACTTACTAGCCATGCCTCCTATATTGTCAACAAAATTGCTTCTACAAGTAATGAACAACAGTGGACCTGGGACCAGTCCTTGCTGTGCACCACTGGTCACAGGCCTCCAGTCAAAACAACAATTCTCAGCCACCTCCATCTGTCTTATACCATCAAGCCAATTTTGTATCCAACACAGAAGTTGTTGGAAAAACAGTGTCTATGAAGAGAAATCAGAGTTAACATTTCGGGTCTGGTGACCCTTCTTCAGAACATCAGTCACCAGATGCTGACTATTCCTAGTCAATGCTTGGCTTTCCAAATATATGTAGGTCCTGTCCCTCAGAATCCCCTCCAACAACTTACCCCAGTGACATTAGGCTTACCATTACTTCCTGGTAGTTTTCTAGCTTTTCCTTGCAGCCTTTCTTTAATAATGGCACAATATTAGCTACCTTTCAGCTTCCAGTACCTCACCTGTGGCTGTCAGCGATACAAATATCTATGTTTTCTTCCCTAGGTTCTGGGATATACTTAATAAGGTCCCATGAATTTATCAAGCTTTAGGTATTTTAAGACCTGCAACACCACCTTTTCAGTAAGATGGGCTCTTGTCAAGACATCACTATTTACTTCCATGACTTCCCTAGCTTCCCGATCTTTCTCCGTGGTAAATACTGATACAAAATATTCATTTAGGATCTCACCCAACTCCTATGGTTCTACACATAGTCAGTAGTATCAATCTTTAAGGGACCCTATTCTCACCCTAGTCACTCATTTGCCCTTAAAGTATTTAAATAATCTCTTTGTATTATCCTTTATCTCATCTGCCAAAACTATCTCAGGTTCTCAGTTTGTCTTCCTGATTTACATCTTAAGTGTACTCCTACACTCCCTATACCCCTCAAGGGATTCACTGGATCCCAGCTGTCTATATCTGACATATGCCTCCACCATTCTTTTGAGTAGATCCATAATGTCTCTAGTCATTCAGTGTTCCCTCCTTCTGCCAGGTTTACCTTTCAAACTCATAGGAATGTGCTGTCTCTGAACTCTTGTTATCTCATTTTGAAAGCTTCCCACTTGGCAGATATCCCTTTACCTAAAAACAGCCTACCCCAATTAACTTTTGAAACTCCCCATCTAATGCCAATAGAAGTATCACTGTCCCAGTTTAGAACTTTAACTTGTGTACAAGGCCTAGCTTTTCCATAGCTATTTAAAACTAATCAACTTATGGTCATTAGTGCTCCCCCACCGACACCTACCCTGCCTATTTCCCAAGAGGGGTTTGAGTTTTACCCTTCTCCAGTAGGGCTATCCACATTTTGAATGAGAAAGTTTGCTTCAACACACCAGACAAATTCCTCCCCATCCCAAGCCCTTAATACATTGGCCATCCCAGTCTATGTTTGGAAAGTTACAATCTCCTACAATTACAACGCCATTATTCTTCGAGCTATCTGTAATCACTCTATATATTTGATCCTCAATTTCCCACTGACCATTACAGAGCCTATAGCACAATCCCACCAAAGTTATCGCCTCCTTCTTATTTCTCAGTTCCATCTATATAGCTTCACTGAAGGATTCTGCAGGAATATCCTCTTTTAATACAGAATTGACATTTTTCCTAATTAAAAACACCACTCCCTTCCTCTCTTGCCACCATTTCAATTCTTCTTGTAGTATTTGTACCCTGGACCATTGAGCTGTCATACTGTCCCTCATTAAGCCCTTTTTCTATAATATCTGTGATATCTCAGTCCCAGTTTTCCATCCATGCCCTGAGTTCATCTGCCTTACCTGTTGCATTTTAAAAAAAAAGCAATTTATTTCCCCCATTCCCTGCCTTGTCTGCTAAACTTACTCTTTTTAACTTTTATATCAGCCTCAACCTTCTCCCTTGTCTCACTATTTTTTTGGGTCCCACCCCCATGCCAAATTAATTTAAGCCCTCCCAAGTAGATCCATCCGATCTCCCTGACAGGATTTTGCTCCCCCTCCAGTTCAGGTGCAACCTGTCTCTTTTATACAGGTCACGTTTGCACCAGAAGACACTAGCACTGTGTCAGAGCAGATATCAGTAAATCATATTTCCACTGTTGCAAGAATGGGAAATTAGACACAAGATAGGGTCATTCTTCATTCTGAAGTATTAACTTTTGGCTGATGCCTTTGAAAAGAGCTACAGGTGGGAGAATGAAAATAAAATTCTAAGACAGAATTGCTTTGCAGGTAATTTATTAATGCAGTGAAGGTCAGCACTTAGCTTGCACAGTAAACTTGCTTAAGGATGAAGTATAGTGAATGTTAAATTGTAACACTTGGAAAGGTTTTCAGCTGTAGTTTATGAGGAGTCAGGTGCTTGATCCTGATGTTTAAGATTCAGCAGAGAATGGACAGAGGATATGGCCTTTCTGCTAAATGTACAGCAGGACCTCTTTCTCATTTTTCTGGTTATTGCACCAGACAACATGACACCCAGAAATTCAATGAAGGGATTCCAGGAACAGTTCCCGTTAATCAGGAGCCAGGACAGATCAGGGTTTACAAGGGAGGGAGAAGCCAATTGTATTTTCCAGAACAGAGAGGCTGTGCCTGAGATGGGGGGAGACTGAAGGCTTCATTTAGGAGGTGGGAATAGTGACCAATGGAGCTGGAGAGGGAGCAAGGAATTCTGTAGAAGGCAAGTTCCTGCCTCTAGTCGGCTGCTAAGCTTCCTGATAAATTGTTCCAGCCCTCCAAGTCTGCTGGGGCATCTTATCCACTATGACCAAAATCTGCAGCACACGTACTAGTTGAAGGGGAAGGAATCGCTATTTGTAAACTCCCCCATTTGGGAGTCTGGGGAAGGGGGAGATGGTGGTCTGCTGGTCCATTTCAAGGCCAGAGATCATTTGTGACCAATTGGATAGGACTCCTATGCCTTGCAACTTTGAAAACTTTCATCAGAGAACCACAGTAACCCATGCCAGATCTGAATAGATTCAGGGCTGATGTTCATGACAACTCAACAATTCATGGGTGAAGAATTAATGGGAGAGAAGTAACACCTTGCTCAAAGAAATAATGAAGATTTCACACCAGTATGTTAAGGTATAGTCAGGAAATGTTAGCTGTTGAGAAACAAGTTACTTCCTTGTTGTATTAAAGCAATATTGGGAATTGAACTGATGCGTTGTAGAAATTCCATTTCTGGTTTGTGTTTGGTTTTGCCTTCCTTTTCCAGCTTTCTTGTTAAACTTGAGAATCCTGCAACTGAAAGAAGAATAAGATAAATCTTCCATGGGTCTCAGTTAAATATTAGGTCAATCAGTCTAACAGGTAAAGTCATCAAGAAAATTTAGTTACTACTTGAAAGGCAATTTATCAAAGAGTTCAATTATTTGCCTCAGGTATTTATGATGTAACTATCAATAATTATTCGATCCTGGAAGTGCCTGCACCCAATACCCTGAAGGACTTTGATTAAAAAATGCTCAAACATATCCTGTACTGGGAAAATATTTTCCACATTCTTCCCTTAATGCACTCCTACTTGCAGCACAAAGGCTAGACAAAGTTTGTGAGAAGATTTGTAGCTCGGGTGCTCGTTGTTGTGGTTCTGTTCGCCGATCTGGGAATTTGTGTTGCAGACGTTTCATCTCCTGTCTAGGTGACATCCTCAGTGCTTGGGAGCCTCCTGTGAAGCGCTTCTGTGATGTTTCCTCCAGCATTTATAGTGGTTTGTCTCTGCCGTTTCCGGTTGTCAGTTCCAGCTGTCCGCTGCAGTGGCCGGTATATTGGGTCCAGGTCGATGTGTTTGTTGATAGAATCTGTGGATGAGTGCCATGCCTCTAGGAATTCCCTGGCTGTTCTCTGTTTGGCTTGTCCTATAATAGTAGTGTTGTCCCAGTC
>NC_057716.1:13990120-13994037 GCF_004010195.1 Chiloscyllium plagiosum | reverse complement strand
GGATCTATACAAGTCATCACACCCGCACCAACTTATTAAATGAGGATTCATTAGAGCACCAATCTCCTGCTTTATCCCCATCCCATTGCACATTATTTTTATCCAAATAATCATCCAATTCCCTCTTTAAAGCCTCAATTGAACACTTCCAGACAGGGCATTCCATATCCAAAACACTCTCTAACTCATTCTCTACCGTGGATTCTTTTGCAGATCATTTCAAAGCTCTTTTATTCACTTTAAATCACATTGAATGTCCATTTCTTCCTTTTATATGCAAGGACAGTTTTTTTCTATCTCATCTATCCAGACCACTCATGATGTTTAAGTCCTTCATTTGTATTGTATTTCAATGTTCTTCCAATGAAAATGCATCACCTTACACCTCTCTGCGTTGGAACTCATCTGCTCCCTACCCACCCACTCCACCAACTTGTCAATGTCCTTCTGGAGGTCCACACTGCCCTCCTCACATTCTACAATTCTTCCACATTCTGTGTCATCTGCAAACTTTGAAATTGCCCTCTGGATACTAAGATATAGATCCTTAATATACGTCAGGAAAATCAAGGGTCCCAAATCCAACCCCTGGGTAGCTCCATTACAAACTTGCTTCCAGCCTTAAAAATATCCATTAACATTTACTGTCTGATTCCTGTCACACAACTAATTTAATATGCACATTGCGACATACCCTTTTCTCTATGATCTATGACATTCTTCTCAAATCTGTTGTGACCTGTGCTACCGATGCTCCCTGTGTTATTAAATTTAAATCACAATGAGCCTGTACCATGGGGTCTCCTCAAAGCAAGTGTTCTATCGTCAGGGAATATTGCAGTCAATTTGTGAAGGTGTTGTTTGGACTGGGGGATTTATTATGGGGTAAGATTGGAAAGGTTCAGGCTATTTTCTCTGGAACAGAGGTGGTGGGGGTTATGTGATGCGAGGGAGACCTCATTGCTGTCACTGCTGTGTGTATCCATCCGGAGATGTGCTGTATGTCACGGTTGTCTTTGTTACGATATCCTCACACACCCACTAGCTAATCTACAACTGCCCTCTGACATCCATTGTCCAATGTCCTAGGATCATCCTGTTTCTGCTCCCTCCCCTTAGTCCTCTTAGAAGACACCACTGTACCTTTACAGCTCTGACCAAATGTTCAAAATACTGATGGCCTGATGAAGTAAGTAAAATAATGCAGTTTCTAAATAGTGACTTGAAAAACTCTATTAATCCTGATTGAATAATCTACAATGAGAAGTTTCAAGTAAAAGTTAGCAAGGTTAAAGGGGATTAAAGGGAATTTTTTCCCCCAAGAGGAAGATGGGAATTGAGAATCCTCTGTCTGAAAATGTGTTTGGGGTATGATGCATCATAAAATTTAAAATGGTTTGGATGTGCACTTAAACATTATAGCCTACAATGCTATGGACCAAGAGCTGAATAGAGGATTAGGCTGGACGGTTATCTGGTGGCTAGTCTGAACTCAAATAGCCTTCTTCTATGTTACAGATTTCTCCAATTTTACGGTTCATCTCTCCAGCGTGGCCAGACTTTACCCCAACTCTTCCATTGCAGAAAGTCTCATCTGTTCCCTCACCCCCTATGGACTTAACTATTCCAACGCAATCCTGACTGATCTTACTATTGCACCATCTCGTACCCAAGATTATCCAAAGCTTCGCTGCTCTTGTCTTCTCTTGCACCAAATCCACTTGTGCTTCCTGATCTAAAGTAATTCACAGGGAGGGGTTTGGTGGGGGCAGGGTGGTTTGGTTTATGAAAATCCTGTTCATTCTAATACATAGATAGTTTTGCTGAAAAGGTTGTCTTTCAAGGCTCCTTGTTGAATGGCAAATGACACAGAAATCCTTTTGCTTTGCTTTGAGTTTTCACACACTTTTTCCTCGAGAGAAGAGTGAGGAATATTGAATGGAATGGAAGGCTGATTAGCAAGCTGGTAACCCAAACAATGAGTCCTGTCCTTTGCTGAGAAACAAGTCCTGGAGGGGGTCTTGAACTTCTGGCTCAGAGGGAGGGATGCAGCCACAGGGCAGCAGCACCTCTCCAACGACGCTCTAACCAAAACAAACTGAGTCAAGCCTTTTGAATCTGAGTTGGATATTAGCAGAGGAACTGATTTGAAACATTTAAATATCCCCTGACAAAATTAATTGTGGTTTAAATGGCCCCACAGAGTGAGTGTACGCCCTGCCCTGGGATTTTGCTGTTAACTTATGACCTTCATGTTTTCATCATCAAAAAAAAACCTCATTCTAGGTGAGAGATACCTCTCACTTGCATTGTCTGTCACGCTCACCTAGACATAAAAGAATTAGAAGCAAACAGGTAAACCTGAGTAAATCATCAGATCATAAATGTCATACTTACAGCTTTAGGTTTTGGCACACAAATTGAGAAAAGGTTTGTTGTTTCCTTTGAGCAGTTAGTTTCCTGGACCTTCAACTTCAATTTTACAATCAGACCTTGCTTCTTAAGAGTTGCCTGGCCAGAAGAATGGGATTAGAAGGGAAGAATCAGGGTTGAATATTTAAACAATGTTGAACATTTAACAGGAGGGACATGACATTTTCACAGAGACTGAGTCAGTGGGAGCATTTATAGAATGGGCATGGTTGTAAGCAGAGGGAAATGACAGGTCTTTATAATAACTTGTTACCATTGTGCATATTTCAAACCACCTCTCCCCAACTGTAAAAATACAACACACTCTCAAGAGGAAGAATTAAATTGCTTAAATACCAACAAAAAAGAAGCAATGTCACAATTACTAGAAGATTTCACTTCTGTAATTGGAATAAAGGAACGTAGGATATAACAATATTTGATATGACTCACATTTACATTGATCTGTTTGACCACAGCAACAAGATTGTCGATTATCGAGTCTTCATTCAGCTGATCAATTGCATCATCTACAGCCTGATCAAGTGATTGCCCTGAATGAAACAGAAAAGTGGTGAAATATCAGGACCTTTTAACCACATTTTCAATCAACGTCAGTGCTCCCCAACTTAACAATTTACTGACTAACATCTAATGTTGCTGTATTGTGAATATTTTCTGACCGAATTTTCATTTTTCCAGGCATGGCATCCCAAGGGCTGCTGCTATGGATCTGCCAGTATACATCTTGCCCAGTTGTCCTCTAGCATCATTGATATTTACCCAAAAGCAGGCTAAATGAGAGAGGAAAATCTGCATTGGTTCATTTTAAAGTGTAATTTGATGAGGGAAGAGGAACTGTGTTCAGTACTTGGGATACATTTATTTAGAAATGCAAAACACAAGTTATTTTCACCTGTTCGGACTTTTGCATGTCATACTGACTGTGTGCTTAGCTCTAACAGCTAGCTGCAGCCCATTGTCTGTGAGGGCTGTAATATGAAACATTTCAAACAAGTTGAACAAGTGCCATTAAGTTACATTCTGACATTGCGTGAACTCCAGCAACAGTTCAATCATCTACCTGAGCCACAAATTTCTTGGGGAAGATTTAAAAATTGCTGGGGGCAAAAGTTCCTCAGTCAGTCAAGAATATTCCTTTCCCATACCTCAAAGTCATTAAATCAGTACCAGGAAACTATGGTGTGTGTTTTACAAATTCTATCTATTCATCACTGAAGAATTAATACAGCTCTCTTTTGGAATCTGTATACTCGGTGTGTTTTAATAAATTCTCAAACTCATTCTCAAAAAAAATGTGATAACTGAATATTTAACCTAGCTCCTTCCATGCATTGTGACAAAACTTCATATAATGTTCCTCTGTCATCACTCATCTATTTAACTCAGATAGGTCAGGCGGTATCCGAGGAGCAGGAATATCGACGTTTGGGCAAAAGCCCTTCATCAGGAATGCAGCTGGGAGCCTCGGGGGTGTGGGGAAG
>NC_057716.1:13936220-13990095 GCF_004010195.1 Chiloscyllium plagiosum | reverse complement strand
TGGATGGAGGTGGGGGTGAAGGTGATAGGTCAAAGGGGAGGGTGAAGTGGATAGGTGGGAAGGAAGATTGAAAGGTGGGACAGTGCTGAGTTGGAAGTTGGAACTAGGGTAATGTGGGTGGAGGGCAAATGAGGAAACTGGTGAAGTCCACATTGATGCCCTGGGGTTGAAGCGTCCCGAGGTGGAAGATAAGGAGTTCTTCCCCAGGTGTTGAGTGGAGCTCAGCACCGTCCTCATGACCTGTCCCATCTGTCAATCTCTCATCCCACTATCTGCCCCACCGCAACCCCCCCCTCCATTTATCTCTCCACCCCCACAGTTCCCAGCTTCATTCCTGATGAATGACTTTTGCCTGAAACATCGATTTTCCTGCTCCTCGGATGCTGCCTGACCTGCTGTGCTTTTCCAGCACCACCCTAATCTTGACTCTGATCTCCAGCATCTTCAGTACTCATTTTCTCCTATTTAACTCATATAGTCTAGTCCCTTGAGACAAGTCAAATAATATTGATGCTTGCCATCATATCTTCTTTAATTTGACATTTTTCTCAAGGAAAAAGTCTCAGCTCACTTCATCTGCCCTGGTAACTGTGGAAGAGATATCAATCGCTTGGCCCTCCTTTGAATGATTTCCAAGGCCATTCTTCTCTGCCAGGGTAGAGTCTGGCACTATGGTGCGAGATGAACAATAGTTGGCAGAATTGTGAAACACATGGAGACTGCTAAATTAAAATGATTTTAGAGGTATGTGTAACATAATATCAGTGCTTACCATAGGAGTAGGCAATCTGGACTGCAACAAGGATGAAGATAATGGCCTTCATTCTGTCCGTGTACAGTGGCAGAGGATGCGATTCCGTTGTTTACCTTTCTGCTGCTCTTGTCCCTGCACTTTGGGCTTATATAGATCTATGCATGTACACATCATAAATTATTGAACGATGATTAATCAGAGTGATTTCTGCACTTGCTAATTACCTGGGAGCATAATGATTTCCCAAAACACTCATGCTCTGTGGTCATTTTTATGGAGCATATTTTGCAATGTGTGACGTGTTCTCAATGTCCAGTTTCATCATGTGTTCTAAGGTAATTTCTACAGTTGAGAAACTTCCCTCGTGGTGAGTTTAAACAAATGTGGGCTGTTGAATTCTCAGAATGACAATCAGCCCCAAGTCATTAATATGGTGCAACTGGAGCTGTCAGTCATTGGCATGACTCTGACTGAGTGTTGCGTATGCCACAATCAATGGCAAGAGCACCTTCCTAACCCACCTTCACATATTCCACTGCTCTATCCACAATTTCTTGTGTGTTTTAAGTTACAGAGTGTGTAAACATGAACCTCTCACCTTCTGTATTTACCTCGGCAGCACCATACATCTGTGCCTTTGTCCTTCAGATTTTCAGCAATTGTCCCTGTTCAGGCTGACAAAGGACTGTGATGGAGCTGTGTGCAACAAAGGCTGTCGGGCATCTATGCTGAAGTGCTTTGTGCGTTGTCAGGTCCATCATAGAGTCTCTTGTCACAACCTTCAAGCAGTATGGAGCTGTCTGACTCCAACTTAGCAAAAGGCTTCACGCTGAACTTGTCGTTTGATCTTTCCAGGGTGAAAGTGCTGGTCAACTCCATGACAGAACTTGCAGACTCTGCCACGGTATGGTGACTGATAGTCACAATCTCCACTGCAGGAGCCTCATTATGTCAGAGGGTTGCAGTGAAAGCTCAGGCTGAGGTCATGAATTACCAGCCGGCAGACATATAGATTGAGATCACAATTTATTTTAATTTCGCGGGCTACTAGCTGGTATCATTTATTGCCCATCCCTAATGCCTCTCGAGAAGGTGATGGCAAGCTGCCTTCTTGAACCGTTTCCAGTCTGTGTGTTGTGGGTACAGTGCCATCAACCATTCTGCAGCTGTTTCACACAACTGAGTACTTACTGGGCCTTATCAAGGGGCAGTTAAGAGTCAACTACATCGCTGTGGATCTGCAGTCACATGTAGGCCAGACCAGACAATCAGTTCACATAAGGAAAGAGTTACAAGCACAGATTTAAAGCAAACTTAAAACAAAAATGTTTGGAGAGATTCAGCAGGTCTGGCAGGACCTGTAAAAAGAAAACAGAAGAAGCTTTGAATTAAGTGACCCTTTTTCATAACAGATTGAAGGCAAAGGGAGCAATGGCAAGGTGTCTGAACCCTTTTCTTCAACATAGCAATACACTCCTGTAAAGGAATACACGGCCCGAGAGTACAATGAAAGTAGATTCAATCTCAGTATTGGAAAAGGATTTGTGTCATTATCTAAAAGAAGAAAAACATGCTGAAACAAGGGCCAAAGCTGGAGGAATGGGATTTCTGCAAAAGGTCGGCATGGACAGGAAGGGCAAAAGAGCTTCTATCTTCATTATAAATTCCCTCTGATTTAAGACGCTATATGATCAGATAGTTAGTGAAAAGACATTATTTTGGATAAAGTAAGGATGGGAGGATTTTCTTGGTGTGCCATTTATTTCAGGACCATAATTCCAAACTAAGCTGGTCCAACCTGCCTGCACTTGGCTCATCTTCCTCCAAACCTTTCTTTTTCGTGTACTTGTTCAAATGTATATTAAACATTGGGACTGTATCCACATCCGCCACTTCCTCTGGAAGTTCAGTCGACACATGAACCACTTAAAAATATACCCCCTACTCTTGAAATCTCTCACCCAAAAGAAATGTCATTCACATTAGATTTTATAAACCTCAACCTCCTACACTCCAGTGAAAAAAGGTCTTGAGAAAGAAAGTGTAAAACTGCAACAATTTAATAATTGAATAAGAATGTTTATTATAAGAAGCAATTCTGGATTTCATTGTAGTAATCAGTGCTATATCATTGATTATATAGTTTTTAAACATAGTCAATTCATTTACATAGACTGATAGAGGCATATAGCATGGAAACAGACCCTTCGGTCCAACTGATCCTTGCCAACCAAATTTCCCAATTTAAACTAATCCCATTTGTCTGCATTCGGCCAATATTCATCTGAAGCTTTCCTATCCACATACCTGTACAAATGTCTTTGAAATGTTGTAATTGTACTCACCACTATCACTTCCAATGTCAGTTTGTTCCATACACAAAGCACTCTTTGAAATCGTTGCCTCTCAAGTCCCTTTTAAATCTCTCCCTTCTCTCCTTGAACCTATGTCCTCTAGTTTTGCACTCCACTGCCCCAAAATAACAAAATACCTTTGTTATTCACCTTCTCTGTGTCCCTCTTGAAATTATAAACTTCGATACGGTCACCCCTCGGTCAGCTACAATCCACCGAAAGAAGACTCAGTCTATTCAGCGTCTCTTTGTAACTCAAACCCTCCAGTTCTGCCAACATCCTTGCAAACCCTTTCTGCACCCTTTCCAATTTAATAATATAATTCTTATAGCATGGTGACCAGAACTGCACTCAGTACTCCAGAGTGACCTCACCAACGTTCTGTACAGCTGCTACAAGATGTCCAGCTCCGAGACTCAATGCTCTGATCAATGAAGGCAAGCATGCCAAATGCCTTCTTCATCACCCTGTCTACCTGTGACACCACTTTCAAGGAATTATGTACCTGAACCCCTTGGTCTCTCTGCTCGATAACATTTCCCAAGGCACTATCATTAACTATGTAAATCCTGCCCTGGTTTATCTTCCCAAAATGCAATACCTCAACTTTATCTCAATCAAACTCTATCATTCCTCAGCTCACTGACCTAGTTGATCAAGATCCCACTGTACTCTTTCATAATCTTCTTCACTCTCCACAATGCCACCAATTTTGCTATCATCTTCAAACCTATCAATCATGCCTCTGATATTCTCATCCAAATTATGTTTGTAAATGACAAACAACAGTGGACTGAGCACTCGTCCCTGTGAAACATTGCTGGTCACAGGCCTCCAGTCTAAAAAACATCCCTCTAACATCTTCCTCTGTCTCCCGACATCAAGCCAATTTTGTATGCAATTGGCTAGGTCTCCCTGGATCCAATGTGATGTACCTTTACGAAGCAGCACCATGCAGAACCTTGTCAAAAGCATTAGCAAGGTCCATGTAAACAACATCCATTACTCTACCCTTCTCTATCCTCTTGGTAACGCTTCGGGTCCTGTGACCCTCCATCAGAACTAATGGTGGCTAGGAAAATGTTGGTTTACATGCAGAAGATAGGATGGGAAGAGGGAAATTGAGAAAATAATAGGTGGGGATAGAGCCCAAAGAGAGAGAAGAACAGTCTGACCGACAAAGGAGCGGATGACAATCTGGCCAGGAGGGTGAATAGCCATTAATGGGAACGGTTAAAGGCTAAGAATGGGTTGTGTGTAATAGAAGATTAGGTGATAAAAGATCTGGTGTATGGGGGTTGGGGTAAAGTCATGGGAGGGCACAAGCCCCTAAAGTTATTGAAATCCATGTTGAGGCCTGAATGCTACAGGGTCCCCAAGTGGAAAATGAGGTGTTGTTTTTCCAGCTTATGCTGAGCTTCGGTGGAGCACTGCAGCAAACCTGAGACAAAGATGTTAGCCAGGGAACAGGGTGGTGTGTTGGAGTTTCAGGCGACTGGAAGCTCAGGGTCAGTAGGTGTTCTGTGAAGCAGTCACCCAGTCAACACATTGTTTCTCAAATGTAAAGGAGACCACATTGTGAATAACAAATGCAGCAGACTAGATTCTGTGAAGTGTAGAAAAACCGTTAGTCCATCTAGAAGGTGCATTTGGGACCTTGGATCCTGAGGAGGGAGGGAGTAAATGGGAAGCTATTACACCTTCTGTGGTTTTGGGAAAGGTGCTGTGGGGGTGTGTTGGGAGGGGGCTATGGAGTCCCGAAGCTCATCATCTCTACAGAAAACTGACATTGAGGAGAGGGGCATGTGTATCTGGAGATGGCAGAAATAGCAGCTATAGCACTGAAGTGACAGGTTCTAAGAGAGCAAACCTCTGTGGTATCATCACATGACCTCTCTGAAACTGGGGAGCAACAGAAATGTGTCAGAATTAGGAGTGTAGTGTCAGCTGTCCTTCACTGTTTTTTGGTTTCCAGTCTTTAACAGAGGGCAGTGAATGGTGCCAGTGTGCCCCAAGATGAATGGTGAAAATGTTGCTGTTTCTTTTGTCTGTGTCTATGATTCTATGCAATGTTGTGGGATAATTGAGCTCTGATGTAAGGGGTTCAATTTTTAAATTTAACTTCCTGCCGAACTTTGTAATCTTCATTCTAAGCCACACACGCAAAACCAAAGTTAAACAAAGATGTAACAGAAATTAGCTCCAGCACTTTACCAATATGAAGCAACATCACATCGGGGTGTGCCCAACAATAGCTCGAGATGCCTCTCTGCAATTTTCTAATTGTTGCTAGCAAGAACTTGTTCACCCTCAGCTTTGTGTGTTTAAGGTACTGTTGCTGTCAAAAACTGATTCCCACATTTGTTGGTGTCAGGAGTTTCTGTTCTCCTTTGACTGTCCATCATGAACCTTATATTCTGAAAACTGTCTACAAATTCTCAGAGATGTGTACATAGATAAAACGGGGTAGGTATAGCATCTGTTGGCTTTTAACTTCTCTCTTCTGGTTATCTAAGAGCCCATGCTCAGCTTCAAGTGAAAAAGCAATGTATTTGTACTTTTCCCATTTGTTATACTCCTGCTGCTTCTCACAATGTGATCTTCTCCACACAAATTAGTGTCACTTTCCTGAGCTCCACCAATCAGACTACAAGTGACCTCGATTTTCTGGTAGCTGTCATTTTAATCCCCTGCCCTACTTCCATTCCCACTCACTGTCTTCGGATTTGAACACGAAGGGCTGAATCTTTCGATATTTTGGCAAACTGTCATTTTAGTTGAGCATTTCTTGGAAATCCTCCTGTCTCCAGTGCTCTTCCTTGATTATGTACACTACCCCAATGGTGCCCACTTGCCCAATACCAGGCAGATTCTACCATTTGTCGTAGCTGGGACTACTCGCCGCTGCCCTGACACCTTGCCGTTGGAGCTGTATTTGTGTGTCCGGACAACGGTTGGTATTCCGTCTTGCCATGGACGTGAAAGAAATATTGACACTGGGTTTCACAGACAGTGACCTCGAGGTTCAGAGCGGTGCCAAGGAAGGGCTGCCCCGTTCCCTGAAGAGAGACAGATGATGCCACACCACCAGACTGTTAGCAGCCTGGTCTGAGATTGACACCCCATGTCAATGTGGTCCCCACAGCATAGTGTAATGCCCAATGTGTCGTAAGAAGGACAATTATCATTCCCACCCCATCAGGGTGAGTACCACCACAACTGCTTCTGCACACTCACGCTACTTCTCCTCTTACACCCACATCTCAATAAGGCTCACACTCTACAACTCTTAGTATTGTAGGCAGCATCTTCTCTCAACCACCCTAGCTCCCCATACACTACTAATCCTGAATGCTCTCTGTGCTGCCTATTCACTCACGTATCATCTTTCCCCAAACTGCACCAGCACTAACAGCTGTGCCATTGCATTTCAGCTCACTCAGTCCCTCCCTTTCTCTCATCCCAGGAGAAAATGGCCCAGAAGACAGAGGAAGGATCCAGGATGGGTGGTAGAATGCCTGACATCCATTTCCTTACTCCCTATTAAGGGTGTTTCTTGGCACTGGGACAATTCCTGCTGAACAATCCAGGTCCCACTAACTGTGTAAGAAGTGATGTTCATTGTGGTGCAACTCTCTCATTAACCTTACCATCAATGTCGTTTTCACCTTCCACAATGTATAACCCCTGGCCGCGCGCACCTTCTCTTTTTGTGCCATGCAGGTACCAGCGGGACGTCTGCAATCAAGAGGACAGTGCTCAGGACTGTCCCCTCTTCCACCTCACAGCGTGAAGCTACAGATCCCTCAGAGGAAGCATTGGCAAGGCTGGCTGTGGTACTCTCCTCCAGCTCAGAGACTGACAGCTGATTAGACACATCTTTTCGACTCGAGTCAGGAACACGTGCTGGTTAGACTTTCACCATAACATCTCTGCAGCCGGTCAAGGTAGGAATGCCTAAGCCATACAGTCATACAGCAGGAAACAGACCCTTTGGCTCAGTTCCTCCTTGCTGACCAAATTTCCCAAACTGAACTTGTCCTATTTGCCTATGTTTGCCCCATATCCGATTAAATCTTTCCTGTCCATGTACCTGTCCAAATTTTGTTTAAATGTTCCAATTGTACTCACCTCAACCAATTCCTCTATCAGTTCATTCACACTACCCTCTGTGTGAAAACATTGTCTCTTGAGTCCCTTTTAAATCATTCCTCTCACACATTAAACATATGCCCTTTAGTTTTGGACTCTCCTACCCCAGGGAGAAGATCTTTGCTCTTCATCTTATCTATGTCCTCTATTTTATAATCCTTTATAACATCACTGCTTGGTCTCCTATGCACCAAGGAAAACATCCCAGCTTTATAACTCAAACCCTCCAGTCCCAATGACATCCTTGTAATTCTTTTCTGCATCCTTTCCAATTTAATAATAATCTTCCTATAGTAAAGCGACTAGAACTATGCACGGTACTTCAGAGTAATCTCACCAATGTCCAGTGCCATTGCAACATGACATCCCAACTCCTGTCCTCAATAATCTGACCAATGAAAGCAAGCATGCCAAATGCCTTCTTCACCACCCTGTCTTCTTGGGACAACACTTTCTAGGAACTGTATGCCCGAACCCCTAGGTCTCTCTGCTCGACAATACTCCTCAGTGCCCTTTCATTAACTGTGTAAATCCTGCCCTGGTTTGTCTTTGCAAAATGCAACACCTCACATTTACCTAAATTGAACTCCATTTGCCATTCTGCAGCCTATTGACTTCGTTGATCAAGATCCCACTGTGCTCTTTGATAGCCTTCTTCATTGTCTACTCTGCCACCAATTTTGGTGTCATCCGCAAACTTACCTACCATGCATCCTATATTCTCATCCAAGTTATTTTTGTAAATGACAAACAACAGTGGACTCAGCACTCATCCCTATGGAACACTGCTGGTCACAGGCCTCCAGTCTGTAAAGCAACCCCCACCACCATCCTCTGTCACCTACTGTCAAGCCAATTTTTTTTTAATCCAATTGGCGAGCTCTCATTGAATTCCATGTGATCTAACTTTACTAAGCTGTATACCATGTGGGACCTTGTCAAATTCCTTACTAAAATCCGCATAAACAATATCTGTCACTTGTCTAGCTTCTTGGTAACATCCTTAAAAAAACACAATCAAGTTTGTGTGACATGATTTCCCACGCACAAAACCATGCAGACTATCCCAAATCAGTCCTTGCCTCTCTAGATGCATGTAAATTCTGTCTCTCTGAGTCCGCTCCAGCAACATATCCCCCATTGATGTCAGACACACTTTTCTTTGCAGCCTCTCTTAAATAAAGGCAGGGTGTCGGAGGCTGAGGGGTGACCTTATGCTGGTAAATGCTGGTTACTGGGACTACATTAATTAGGACATCTGGTCAGCATGGATGTATTGGACCAAATGGCCTGTGTCCATTCTGTATATTTCTATTAGCCACTCTCCAGTCTTCCTTCACCTCACCTATGGCTCATCTTATAGAAGTAAATATTGAACACTAAATCCACTTAATAAGGAGTGTTAGCTATATGTTCAATTTTAAAAAAAATTATAACATGACAGTTCTACTTTAAATTTAAACACACTAAGTATGCATCTACAAAGTGTAGATTTATAAATATATCCAAATGATTTGGAACCATTGCACCCGAATGTGCGCCACATTACTTACAGATCTTATACCCAGAGTGGATATTCAACACTATGTCCATGTAATAAGGAGTGTTAGCTATATTTCCAATTTTGATTCAGTGGAAATTGATCTGGTATTACAAGGATCTTCTCCATTTAAGTGTATTTGTGTATTACTGGACCATTCATGAAATTGTGACAATATGTAAGAAGACATAGATTTGGGCAGGGCTTTTTTTCAATGACAATCCTGGCCAAAGAAGTGATTTTCCTGGTTTTTAAGAAACATGTTTCCAGTATACAGTAATAGGGGTATAATGCAAACTGCTGAAGTGAAAAAGCAGCAGGTGACAGCACAATATTGCACCACATAGAATTCTTAATGACTTGTATGATACTGTGCTAACTTAAGAACAGAAGCAGAATACTGACATTTATAAGATTTTATTTTTTAGGGGAGCAAAGCCGTACTCTCGGTAAATTTAGCAATGGTACAATAAATTATTCATAACGAGTTGTGAGGCTTGACCGTTCTTGCAATTCAGATGGATTTAGGATGGCCTTTACCAGGAGTAGTAGTAGATAGGGAGGTGTGGGTTAACCTACTAATGTCATAGCAAATAACAGGTTGCATAAAGGGAAGATGAAAAGGAGACAAATAGAGAAAAGAATGCGGAGAAAGTTTGAATTACTAGTCAGAGTGTGTAAATGGGAAATTGGGATTAACAGAGAAAGAAAAAGTGTATAAAGTTAAATGGAGTGCAAAAAAAAAGAGAAAGACAGAGAGCATAAGACCATAAGAAATAGGAACAGGAGTAGGCCATTCCACCCCTTGAGCCTGCTCTGTGATTTAATAGGATCACAGCTGATTTGACATTTCTCATGGCTCACTTTCCTGCCCTTTCTCATAGTCCTTGATTCCCCTACTGATCAAGAAATTTCTCTCAGCCTTAAATATGCACTAGGATTCTGCCCCCACAGGTCTCTGTGGCAAGGAATTCCAAAAATTCGCAAACTCATTCCTCCCCATCTCCGTTTTAAATTGGTGGCCCTTTATTCTGAAACTATGCCCTCTGGTTGTACTGCCCCATGACAGGAAACATCCTGCCAGCGTGTACCCTGTCAAGCCTCTTCAGAATCCAGAGAAAGTAGTAGAGATGGAAATGCAGAAAGGGAAAGAGAACAAAAAGGCAACACTGGGAATCTTAAGTCACAGATATATGAGGGATGTAAGAGAGACAAAGATGAGAGTAACAGCTAAATTCAGCAGATTGTAAACGGAGAGAACAGAAAAATCTTACAGACTGAAGGGAAAGAGGGAGAGATAGTGAGAATCAACAACAGAAGTAACTGGGACAGAATTTCTTGTTTGCTTGCAAAAGATTGTTTTATCTTATCAATGCTTAATCCTGACATTTATGAACACACCTCTTCCAACCTCAAGGAAAGAACAAAAAACTCAGGCAAGGGTGAAAAGGGAAAATAACAGAATGTTAGGGGTAAATAATTATTTCCTCCAATTTGAATGAACTAAGTAGACTGTACATAAATAGAAAGAATACTATGCAATTGTTGTGACTGAAATTTAAAACATAGAAGTTGATCAACAAAACATGATAATGCATCATGAGTTCTTAATGCATGCTGTGTCATCTAGAATATGTGCTTAATCCTTAAGTTGATCAGCCCACACTATTTTAAAGGTGTCACAAGAAAGAGTTCATATTAGTTGGGCAATTTTGTTACACTCTTGCTGCTATTGTGCCATTGTGGAGAAATTCGTCAAAGCTCCTTAGACAGCACCTTCCAAACCTACGAGTACTTTTGTCTTTTCCTTTGCTTTTTTAAAAAATTCACTCATTGGATGTGGGCATAGCTGGCTTGGCAAGCATTTATTGCCTGTCCCTAGTTGTCTTTGAAAAATTGATGGTGAGCTGCTTTCTTGAACTGCTGCAGTTCAAATGCTGTAGGTTCAACCCATAGTGCCCTTAGGGAGGAATTTCAAGGATTTTGATCCAAGTGACAGTGGAGGGATGGTGATATATTCCCATTGGTATGTAGCTTGGAGGGGAACTTGCAGATTGTGGTGTTCTCATGTATCTGCTGCGCTTGTCCTTCTAGATGGAATTTGCCATGGGTTTGAATGGTGTGGTCAAAGATTTTGATGACTATCTGCAATGCACCTTGTAAGATGATACACACCGCTAGTACTGTGCATCAGTGGTAGAAGGAGTGGATGCTTGTGGCCATGGTGCCAACAAGTGGGCTGATATGTCTTGAATACTGTTGGGGCTGTATCATCTAGGCAAGTGGGGAGTACTCCATTATGCTCCCAACTTGTGCCTTGTAGATAGTGAATAGGCTTTGGGGAGGCAGGGGATGAGTTAATTGCCACAGTATTCCTGGCATCTATGTTCTTGTGGTCACTGCGTTAATGTGATGAGTCCGGTTGAGTCTCTAGTCAATGGTAACACCCAGGATGTTGATAGTGAGGGATTCAGTGAACATCGAAGGGCGGTGATAAGATTGTATGTTATTGAAGATGGTCATTACCAGGCATTTGTGTGGTGCAAGTGTTGCTTGCCACTTGTCAGCCCATGGTTGGATATTGTCCAGAACTCGCTGCATTTGAACATTGACTGCTTCAGTAACTGAAGAGTCACGAACAGTACTAAACATTGTGCCATCGTTGGTGAACATCCCACTTCTTAATTTGAATATTTATTTATTTACTAATTGTCATATTCATCTAGAAAGTTATAGTGATAAGTGTGCGTTGCCACAATAAAGTGCCATTGAGTTAAAAAAAAAGAGAGAACATAAATGGAGTTCATCTTCTGTTTCAGAATTTGAGGAGTTGCAAACATTGCTGAACCTTGTGCAATCATCAGCGGACGTTTTCACTTCTGACCTTATGATTGAGGGAAGATGAAGCAGGTGAAGATATTTGAGCCTAAGACTCTACGCTGATGAACTCTTGCACAGATGTCCTGGAGCTGAGTTGACTGGCCTCTAATAACCACAACCATCTTCCTATGTGTCAGGTATGACTCCAAGCAGAATAGCATTTGCCCTAATACCCACTGATTTTAGTTTTGCCAGGGCTCCTTGATGTCACACTGAGTCAAACGCAGACTTGATGTCAAGTGCTACCACTCTCACCTCACCTCCGGAATTCAGCTCTTTTGTCCATGCTTGAATCAAGGATGTAATGAGGTCAGGAGCTGAGTGTCCCTGGTTGTACCCAAACTGGGTATTACTGAGGAGGTTATTGCAGAACAGGTGCTGCTTGATAGCACTGTTACTGACACCTTCCGCCACTTTACTGATGATGAAGAATAGACTGATGGGGTCTGTAATTGGCTGGATTGGATTTGTCTTGCTTTTGCGTACAGGCCATACGTGGGTAATTTGCCAGGTATATGTCAGCATTGCAGCTGTAATGGAAGAGCTTGTCTAGGGAAGTGGCAGCTTCTGGAGCACAAATCTTCAGTATGATTGCTGAATATTGTTAGGACCCAGAGATTTTGGAGCATCCACTACCTCCAACCATTTCTTGAATCGAATTGACTAAAGACTGGTATCGGAACTGCTGGGCACCACTGGAGGAGGCTGAGATGGATCATCCATTTGGCACTTCAAGCTGAAGATTGCTGCAAATGCTCCAGCCTTATCTTTTGCACTGATGGTCGGGGAAAATTAACAAACAGTGAAATTCACAACTGATCTTGGAGGAATTGCTTGAGCGAAGTACACAGCACAAAAGCAGATCAGTGTATTGTTTTTAAGTGGGACCCACAGAAAGTCTGCAGTAGTGCATAGAGTGGGTTCTTTCTTGATTATATGCTTTTTGGGATATGTATCTTGATTAAATTTAAAATACAAGCCATAATTATTCATTTAACCTGGGGCAGTGTTTTATAGAGGAATAAGACGGTGTTATTTTCTGGGTCTGTAGATTGTGAAGAAGCAAAAATGGCCTTTAGTAGAGTGATATGTGCTTCTTGTCAGATGTGGGAGTTTAAAGAAAGTTTAAGGGCTACTGCGGATTATATCTGCAATAAATGCTGTTGGCTGTGAATCTTATCAGATTGAATGGGTCAGTTGGAGAGATAGTTAAAAGCAATGAGGAATTTGCAGCAGCAACAGTATGTGATGGATGGCAGTTATAGGAAGGGAGGAAAGTCTCAGATAAAGTCACATAGATGGGTTAACTCCAGGAAAGGTAAGAGAGGTAGGCAGCTAGAGATTAGATTGCTTAGAACGTGGAAACAGGCCCTTTGGCCCAACAAGTCCACACCGACCCTCCGAAGAGCAACCCACCCAGGCCCATTCCCCTACATTTACCCCTTCACCTAACACTACAGGCAATTTAGCATGGCCAATTCACCTAACCTGCACATTTTTGGACTGTGGGAGGAAACCCGAGCACCCGGAGGAAACCCACGCAGACACAGGGAGAATGTGCAAACTCCACACAGACAACTGCCTGAGGCGGGAATTGAACCCGGGTCTCTGGTGCTGTGAGGCAGAAGTGCTAACCACTGTGCCACCGTGCCGCAGGAGCCTTCTGTGGGTTTACCCATTTCAAACAAGTATGCTGTTTTGGAAAATGTAGGGGGTTATGGATTCTCAGGAGAACGTAGCATGAACAGCCAAGTTTCTGGTATTGAGACTGGCTCTAATGCAACGAGGCATACATCGGGTTCCAAGAGATCAACTGTGTTCGGGGACTCTCTAGTCCGAGGTACAGACAGATGTTTCTGTGGCCAGCAGCGAAAAATCAGAATGGTGTGTTGCTTCCCTGGTGCCAGGATCAAGGATGTCTCAGAGAGGATGCAGAATGTTCTCAAGGGGGAGAGGGGCCAGCAAGAGGTCATTGTCCACATTGGAACCAATGACATAGGAAGGGAAAAGGTTGAGATTCTGAAGGGAGATTACAGAGAGTTAGGCAGGAATTTAAAAAGGAGGTCCTTGAGAGTAGTAATATCTGGATTACTACGAGCTGGTGACGGCAGGAATAGGAGGGAGCAGATGAATGCATGGCTGAGGAGCTGGTGTATGGGAGAAGGATTCACATTTTTGGATCATTGGAATCTCTTCTGGGGTAGAAGTGACCTGTACAAGGAGGACAGTTTGCATCTAAATTGGAAGGGGACAAATATATTGGCAGGGAAATTTGCTGGAGCTGCTCGGGAGGATTTAAACTAGTAAGGTGGGGGGTGGGGGTGAGTGGGACTCAGAGAGATAGTGAGGAAAAATGTCAATCTGAGACTGATACAGTTGAGAACAGAAGCGAGTCAAACTGTCAGGGCAGGCAGGGACAAGGTAGGACTAATAAATTAAACTGCATTTATTTCAATGCAAGGGGCCTAACAGGGAAGGCAGATGAACTCAGGGCATGGTTAGGAACATGGGACTGGGATATCATAGCAATTACAGAAACATGGCTCAAGGGTGGGCAGGACTGGCAGCTTAATGTTCCAGGATACAGCAAGGATAGAAAGGGAGGCAAGAGAGGAGGGGGAGTGGCGTTTTTGATAAGGGACAGCATTACAGCTGTGCTGAGGGAGGATATTCCTGGAAATACATCCAGGGAAATTATTTGGGTGGAACTGAGAAATAAGAAAGAGATGATCACCTCACTGGGATTGTATTATAGACCTCCTAATAGTCAGAGGAAAATTGAGAAACAAACTTGTATGGAGAGTCCTTATTCAGACAGTAGTAAGGGTATGGAATGCTTTGCCTGCAACGGTAGTAGATTGCCAACTTTAAGTACATTTAAGTCGTCATTGGGCAAGCATATGGACGTACATGGAATAGTGTATGTTAGATGGGCTTCAGGTTGGTATGACAGGTCGGCGCAACATCGAGGGCTGAAGGGCCTGTACTGTGCTGTAATGTTCTATGTTCAATGAGATCTCAGCTATCTGTAAGAATAATAGGGTGGTTATGGTAGGGAATTTTAACTTTCCAAACATAGACTGGAACTGCCATAGTGTTAAAGGTTTAGATGGAGAGGAATTTGTTAAGTGTGTACAAGACAATTTTCTGATTCAGTGTGTGGATGTACCTACTAGAGAAGGTGCAAAACTTGAATTACTCTTGGGAAATAAGGTAGGGCAGGTGACTGAGGTTTCAGTGCGGGAGCACTTTGGGGCCAGCGACTATAATTCTATTAGATTTAAAATAGTGATGGAAAAGGATAGACCAGATCTAAAAGTTGAAGTTCTAAATGGGAGAAAGGCCAATTTTGATGATATTAGGCAAGAACTTTCAAAAGCTGGTTGGAGGCAGATGTTCGCAGGACGGCTGGAAAATGGGAAGATTTCAGAAATGAGATAATGAGAGTTCAGAGAAAGTATATTCCTGTCAGGGTGAAAGGAAAGGCTGGTAGGTACAGGGAATGCTGGATGACTAAAGAAATTGAGGGTTTGGTAAAAAAAAAGATGGAAGCATATGTAAGGTATAGACAGGATAGATCGAGTGAATCCTTAGAAGAGTATAAAGGAATTAGGAGTATACTTAAGCGGGAAATCAGGACGGCAAAAAGGGGACATGAGATAGCTTTGGCAAATAGAATTAAGGAGAATCCAAACGGTTTTTACAAATACATTAAGGACAAAAGGGTAACTGGGGAGAAAATAGGACCCCTCAAAGATCAGCAAGGCAGTCTTTGTGTGGAGCTGCAGAAAATGGGGTAGATACTAAATGAGTATTTTGCTTCAGTATTTACAATGGAAAAGGATATGGAAGATATAGAAAGTAGTGAAATAGATGGTGACACCTTGCAAAATGTCCATATTACAGAAGAGGAAGTGCTGGATGTGTTGAAATGCATAAAGGTGGATAAACCCCTAGGACCAGATCAGGTGTACCCTAGAACTCTGTGGGAAGCTAGAGAAGTGATTGCTGGGCCTCTTGATGATATTTGTATCATCAATATTCACGGGTGAGGTGCCGGAAGACTGGAGGTTGGCTAACATGGTGCCACTGTTTAAGAAGGGTAGTAAGGACAAGCCAGGGAAATATAGACCAGTGAGCCTGACGTCGGTGGTGGGCAAGTTGTTGGAGGGAATCCTGAGGGACAGGATATACGTGTATTTGGAAAAACAAGGACTGATTCGGGATAGTCAACATGGCTTTGTGCGTGGGAAATCATGTCTCACAAACTTGATTGAGATTTTTTGAAGAGGCAACCAAGAGGATTGATGAGGGCAGACTGATAGATGTGATCTATATGGACTTCAGTAAGGCATTTGACAAGGTTCCCCATGGGAGACTGGTTAGCAAAGTTAGGTCTCACAGGATAAAGGGAGAACTAGCCATTTGGATACAGAACTGGCTCAAAGGCAGAAGACAGAGAGTGGAGGTGGAGGATTGTTTTTCAGACTGGAGGCTTGTGACCAGTGGAGTGCCACAAGGATCGGTGCTGGGTCCTCTACTTTTTGTGAATTACATAAATGATTTGGATGTGAGCATAAGAGGTACAGTTAGTAAGTTTGCAGATGACACCAAATTTGGAGGTGTAATGGACAGTGAAGAGGGTTACCTCAGATTACAACAGGATCTTGATCAGATGGTCCAATGGGCTGAGAAGTGGCAGATGAAGTTTAATTCAGATAAATGTGAGGTGCTGCATTTTGGGAAAGCAAATCTTAGCAGGACTTATACACTTAATGGTAAGGTCCTAGGGAGTGTTGCTGAACAAAGAGACCTTAGAGTGCAGGTTCATAGCTCCTTGAAAATGGAGTCGCAGGTAGATAGGATAGTGAAGAAGGCGTTTGGTGTGCTTTCTTTTATTGGTCAGAGTATTGAGTACAGGAGTTGGGAGGTCATGTTGCGGCTGTACTTGACATTGGTTAGGCTACTGTTGGAATATTGCGTGCAATTCTGGTCTCCTTCCTATCGGAAAGATGTTGTGAAACTTGAAAGGGTTCAGAAAAGATTTGCAAGGATGTTGCCAGGGTTGGAGGATCTGAGCTATAGGGAGAGGCTGAACAGGCTGGGGCTGTTTTCCCTGGAGCATCAGAGGCTGAGGGGACACCTTATAGAGGTTTACAAAATTATGAGGGACATGAATAGGATAAATAGACAAAGGCTTTTCCCTGGGATCAGGGAGTCCAGAACTGGAGGACATAGGTTTAGGGTGAGAGGGGAAAGAAATAAAAGAGACCTAAGGGGCAATCTTTTCACACAGAGGGTGGTATGTGTATGGAATGAGCTGCCAGAGGAAGTGGTGGAGGCTGGTACAATTGCAATATTTAAAAGGCATTTGGATGGGTATATGAATAGGAAGGGTTTTGAGGGATGTGGGCTGGGTGCTGGTAGGTGGGACTAGATTGGGTTGGGATATCTGGTCAGCATGGCCGGGTTGGACCGAAGGGTCTGTTTCCATGCTGTACATCTCTGTGACTCTATGACTCTATGTGTTGGACTACTCTATCACTGAGGATGGGGATATTTAAGACGTTTAATTGTCCACTACCATTCATGATGCCTGAGGAGTGTTGTACATCACGGAGATACCTGTGATCCTGGATGGATTCAAAACACACCTTCAATACATTTCTTTGGTGATGCCTGCTTCAGCCAGAGGCCTCTGAAATGTCCTCAACCGAGGATTCCCTGCCATCATGGTTGACAGGGTCCATAACAGCGATAGGGACCCCCGTGTCCTCACTTACCATACCACCACCATCCACAATTAGCTATATTTCCACCACCTCCAGGGGGATGTCACTGCCATATTCCCCTCCCCTCCCTTGTCAGCAGGGATTGTTCCCTCCGGACTCTGGTGAACTCTGGTCCACTCCTCCTTCACTCCCAACAGCCTTCCACAGCCCCATGTCATCCTCCCCTACAACTGCCCAGGTACATCCTCCCTCTTCACCACCCAAAGCCCCAAACACATCATCTAGATGAATGGACTGCTTCACAGAATCTAGTTGACTGTATTCACTGCTCACAGTCTGGTCACCTCTACATTGGGGAAACAAAACGTAGACTAGGTGCAGAACACCTACTTTCTACTCACAAAAAATTGACCTTGAGCTTCCAGTTGCCTGCCATTTCAACACACCATAGTGAATAACATCGCAGTCTCAGGCTTGCTACAGTGCTCCAGCGAAGCTCAGCACAAACTGGAAAAACGGCACCTCATTTTTAAACATTCTACTGCCTTCTGGACTTATTATCGAGTTCAATAATTTTAGGGTTTGAGGTACCTTTTCCCATGTCCTTACCTCAGCCTCATACACCAGGCCTTGTCATCACATGGGCTGCTTACCACAAACAACCCATTGTCAGCCATTAATTCTCCCCATTAGCAGCTATTCATTCTCCCAGACTGTCCTTTCCCCATTCCATCATCTGTCCAACTGTTGTTCCTCTCTCACTCTGGGTTTCATCTCCATCTACCGTTTATTCCCCACCATCTCCGCAGCCCATCTTCAGTATGAATACCAACCTTTTCCTGGCTACAATCAGCTCTCAGGAAGGGTCATTGGACCTGAAACATTCACTCTGCTTTCTTTCCACGGATGCTGCCAGACCTGTTGTATTTTTCCAGCAATTTTTGGTTTTATTTCTGGCCTCCGTCTCTTATTGGGCCAAGCAGGTAGCAACTATGATCAGTGCCAGCAGCTTAGCCATTACGACTGGAGATGCAGTGCTAAAGCAATTTGATGATCTGTGATGAACCAAGGTCTCTTTAGAGCCAAAATTAAATTAAACCAAAAATATTTCTGGAAATGGGGAACAGTCTTGTGTAATACATTATTTCTATGATGTTCAACTATGGCTGTGGTTACTACAGGGATGAAGCTTCAATATTTCCCATTTGGAGATATGTTCATTTATTCATATAGACGATAGGCCTGAAATTCCTTCAGACAGTAGTTTCACCATATCCAATTTCCACACATCTTTAAAAAGTGAATCTTTCCCAGCTTTCAGTCTCAGCGCTGAGGATTTTGGTCTCCTTTGCATGCTGTGCTATGATCTCTCACATCTGGTGTCTTACAGCGAATTCTCAAAGTTTAGATTACTTACAGTGTGGAAACAGGCCCTCCGGCCCAACAAGTCCATACCGACCGGCCAAAGCGCAACCCACCTAAACCCATTCCCCCACACTCTGCCCCTTCACCTAACACTACGGGCAATTTAGCATGGCCAATCCACCTAACCTGCACATTTTTAGACTGTGGGAGGAAACCGGAGCACCCGGAGAAAACCCACGCAGACACGGGGAGAATGTGCAAACTCCACACAGTCAGTCACCTGAGGTGGGAATTGAACCCCGGTCTCTGACGCTGTGAAGCAACAGTGCTAACCACTGTGCCACCGTGCTGCCCGTTTTCACTAAGAGCTCTATGCCTTTATTTTCTGCAATTATGAAAATCAGTGGTGACTCAGCCAACCACATGCCTATCAACTGATCTTCTGGGCCTTGGATTAGTCCTTTTGGCGAACCCTGTCCCTACATATTCATCTCAAGATGGTTTATTGTTGGACATGTTCTCAAATGTCAGACCTGGGGTGACCTCACAGATCGCCGGTGCTGATGACACCTTTGGGGGGCACCCGTACACAAGAATCAGGTGACTTACTGGGAGTCTGCGTTGGAAATTCTGCTGATATTTAGTAGTCAAGGAAGTAAAGCATTTAACAATTGCACAATGCTTTTCATTTGACTCTTTGACCAACAAATGAAGGTGGATTCCATATTTTCAAAAGAGAGCTGGATATATATTTGAAAATGAAGAAGAAGCTACGGAGACGGGGCTGGAGAATGTGGGTCAAATGGCCTCCTTAGGTACTGTAAAATTCTATCATTCTATGACTCAGAACTCAAATAGCTTCACTAACCATTTTTTCTAAGCTTTGATCCAGGTTCTCAGATCTAAATTGCTGACACTCAAAGACTACCTGCAAGGTCCAATACGGAAAGGTATTCTGTCTCTCTGGCCAGTACCTCTGGCACAACCGCTTGCAAAACTGCATCCTTGTGGCATGCTGTCAGTGGCATTTTTAAAGGTTCTTACTGTTTGTTAGCCCACTTGGACCATTTCAATTCCCTGCTACAGTCCGGATGAACCCTGCATAGAAAAGATAGAAGTTGGCTTTAAATTGGGCTGGTTTGTTTTAACTCATGCTCAAACTGTGCAAACTTGCATTCTCTGTTCAAACATAGTTATTCAACAGTTGTTTTTTTTCCCTGTGCTGTGCTGTAGATATGTTTTAAATAATTGGTAGGCAGCAGGAAATGTTTGTGGAGTTTGCATCACAATAGCCCAGGGTGCATTAATCACACATTACAATCCCTAAGCCTGATTTCAGAAGTAATTGAATTGTTAGCACACGAACAATAAACAGTGTTGTTCAACAGTCCTTAATAAACTTATTTTAAATACCAGCATGTGATATAATGATCTAGTACCACAATGTATTGTGCCATCAGTGAGACAGATATGGAAATTTCCTTGTGTCATCTTTAAGGGCCTGTTTGGGCTGATGAATGTCATTGGAAGTTGTAAGTAAACACAATTATTAGATGACACACTATGCATCACAACAGCCCAGGGTGCATTAATCACACATTACAATCCCTAAACCTGATTTCAGAAGCATTTTCAGATGCAATTTGAGATGCATTTTCATATTATGATGATCAAACTCTGCATTTAAAATTCCAGGCAAAATACTGATACAATTGAACAATATCAGCATGACTCCAGCAAAATTAGCCTGATAGATTTGAACATTTCCTTCTGCCACCTTATGATCAGTATGGTCTGATAATCTCATAAATTATGAGCAAACACAATTATTGGACGGCACAGTGTGAATTAACCACCTTCATATTTTGTTGATCAACTCCTGTATTTTAAATACCAGAGACACAACAAAGGCAATTTATCCATTCTATTTACATATAGACCACTTAGCATACTTAACTCTGAAGAAATAGCCATTAATATTACTCATCCCTGGTTATTTTCCGTTATTCTCTCTCTCTTTTTTTAACTATGCCCATTGCATTCCCTTGAGGGTTGTAAAAGATGCAACTATGTATCTTAGGCAGCAATAGTAGAGAGCATAAACAATCTTTCCTACGCAAACTAGGATATTCAGTTTCAGTGAATTTCATCTTATTAAATCTTATCTTCACCTTTCCCCCTTCTGCTGTTGTTCCATTCTTGTGGTTTGTATGATCCTAACTTATTTTGGGAATGCAATATTTCCTGCCAGAATTCCCTACAACTTTCTTATAGAGGTCCTTGAACTGCTTCTTCAGTTCTCACATGTACCAACGTCAAGTTACTTCTTTTTCCTCTCTCTCCATGATAAATATACAGATGCTTTTATACACCTCCCTGTCATTAATTCATTAGGTGAATACCCCTCATCTTCATCAAGCCTAGGGTTAACACCTTATCCCATTTCTTCTTTTGTTCATTCAGTTGTTTCCTGGGTTTCTTTTTCTACAATGTCTGAGGAAGGGAGGTATACAGTAAATGGCTGAACCTTAGTCGCATCAACAAACAGAGGGATCTAGGCATACAGGCCCACAGTTCCCTGAAAGTGACAACACAAGTGGATAAGGTGGTCAAAGTGACTGATGGCATAGAGTATAAACATTGGCAAGTTATGTTGCAGCTACAGAGAAACCTCGATTATGCAGCATTCAATTGACCGAATTTTAAATTATCCAAACAAGATCGCAAGGTTCCGATGCTTGGCTAACTCTGCTATCCAGCATTCGATTATCCAGCATTCAATTAACCGAAAGCAGTACTCCCCACTTGTGTCCTCCGGGTAAGCAAGATTCCTCTATGTATAGAACAGTCACATTTCAATATTGTGTGTACTTCTGAAGGATGTTGAGGCTTTGGAGAGGGTACGGAAAATGTTTATTAGGATGTTGCCTGGTTTTGATGGTTTTAGCTATGAGGAGAGATTGGACATACTTGGTTTGTTTTCACTTGAACATTGAAGACTGAGGGGCAACCTAGAGATGTTAACAAAATTATGAAAGCTATGACTAGAATAGATAGCCAGAATCTTTTTCTCTCAGGATAGAAATATCAATTACTAGGGAACATAGGTTCAAGGTAAAGGGGGAAGGTTTAAAGGAGATGTGAGAGGCAAGCTTTCACACAGATGGTGGGGTTGGGAGAGGAGCAAGTGCCTGGAATGTGCTACCAGAGGAGGTCATAGAAGCTGATACTATAACAATGTTTAAGAGGTATCTTAACAAATGCATGAATAGGCAGGGAATTGAGGGATATGGACCTTGTAGAGGCAAGGGGTTTTGAGTTTAGAAAGGTGTCAGGCCAGCATAGGTTTGATGGGTTAATGACCTGATCCTGTACTGTAGTGCTCTTTGTTTTTTTTTGTTTGAAACACAACAGAATTGGCAAAGATGTTATCATAAACTTCAAACAAAATATTCAAACTCTTTTTTTTCCCCAGCAATGTCCTTTCTAGACATTCAAACTCAGTGAAAAATCATTCCTATCTTCACTCTTCATTTTTCTTCTCAACTTTTTTTTAAATTTGCTCATGGGATGGGGGTGTCACTGGCATCTTTTGTCCATTAGTGGCTGCCCTTGACAAGGTGGTGCTGAGTTGCCTTCTTCAACCACTGTGCAGTCCCTGTGCAGTCGGTAGACCGACAATGTCATTTGGAAGGAAATTCCAGGATATTGACCCAATGACACTGAAGGGATGGCAATGTATTTTCAGGTCAGGATAGTGAGTGACCTGGAGGGAAACTTGCAGGTTCCCATGTATCCACTATCTTTGTTCTTCTCGACTGAAGTGGCAAGGACTGTTTAAAGAGCTCTGGTGAATTTTTGCCGTGCATCTTTTGCTGCTACTGAGCATCGGTAGTGGAGGGAGTGGATGCTTGTAGATGCGAGGCTAATCAAGTGAGATACTTTGTCCTGGATTATCAAGCAATTTTTTAAAGTGTTGCTGAAACTGTACCCATCCAGGCAAATTGGGAATATTCCACTGGACTCCTGACTTGTGCCTTGTAGATGGTGGACAGATTTTGGGCGTCAGGAGATGATTTACTCATTAATTCCTAACCTGTCATTGTACACATTGTATTTGTATGGTAATTTCAGGATTAGGGGACATTGGGGGACACAGTGATGGCAAAACTAGGTTGAGAACAGTTCATTTTGGTAACTGTCTGCATACTCACCAGATACAATCTCTCCATCTCTCACTGAGACACACAGGCAGGCCGAACTCACTGACATTTCTCTAACTCTGACTACTTTGAGACTGTGAAACAGGACATCAGCAGGTAGGGATCATTTTTTCTGAACTGAACTGCTTCTCACTTCTGACCCCTGCCCTTGCTTTCCTTGCATCATAAAACCTCAACTTCGTAAACACATCAGCTGTTAACTTACCAGGTAGCTTTTTCAGCCATTTATCATAGCCACATGATTTGTTAGAAATGTTGTTTAGACTTACAAAAATATTAACTTCTGACCCTTTTAAAAAAAAGTAATCTTCACAAAACGGAAAAGCAAAAATCAGTCTATCTTTATTCTAGAAGAGTCTGTCGACTTGAAACATTCATACTGATTCCTCTTCACGTATATTGCCAGACTTGCTGAGTTTCTAGGCAATTGCTGTCTGCCTACCAGGTATGTGTAAACAACTCTGAAAATTTGTGTAGTTTCCAAACGAAAGGATCATAATGGACAATTCATCAGTCAAAGGAGAACAGAAACTTCTGTCACATTCAAGAATAAAAGCCAGTTCCAAGCAGTCACAATGCCTTAATCACAGAACGTTGAAAATGACCAAATATTTCCTAACCACAATTAGAAACTTGCAGAGAGGGATCTGCCAGCTCAGTTGTGTCAACGTCAGTTAAAACATTGTTTTCATATTTGGGACTACAACACCCATGAAAACAAACAATCATGAAGAGATAATTACATTTTAGGCAGTTAAATAATGACAACAGAGAATGGTAATTACAATAACCACAATTTTTTCTCATTCTTTAATGGGATGCGTGTGATCCTGACAATGCTAGCATCGGTCGCTCATCCCTAATTGCATTTGGACTGAATGAAATGTTAGGTATTTTCACAGGGGAATTTCAGAGTCACATTGCTGCAGATCTGGAGCAACGTGTGGGCCAGGCCAGGCCAGGTAATAAAGACAGAATTCTGACCATTATTATTCTATACTGTCTCCATATCTTCTTACTACAAAATAAAATCACTTCATACTTATTAAATTTCATCTGCCACTTGTCTTTCCATTTCATGAATTTGTCTGTATCCTCAGGTCCTCCTCACATTTCACCATGTTTCCAAATGTTGTATTATCTACACATTTTGAAATTTTACTCTGTACAACACGGTCTAGGTCATTTATACATGTCAGGAGAAGGAATACCACTACCTTGGAACTCCACTACAAACTTCCACCTGTCCGAGAAAAATCTGTTCACTAGTACTGTTTCTTGTCGCTCAGCCAATTTCATACAGACGTTACTACTGTCCTTTTCACTGAATGAGATATAACTTAATTAAGACATCTGTTCTGCAGCACTTTATAAAATGCTTTATAGAAGTCTACACTCGACACACTTCCATCAACAGCATTGCTCACTTCAATCATCTCTGTTAATTCACCAAGAATCTCAAGAAAATTAGTTTAACAAATGTGTCCTTAACAATTCCTCATTGGTTGTTTCAATTTTGCTGCACTTGTTTCAGTGATCATTAATTTTGTCCCCAAATTATCACATCTAGAGACACAGCCACGAGTTAAGCAAAACTGATTGGCCTGTTGTTGACAGGCCTTTTTTACAGCTTTTGCTCACCAAGGGGATAATATTTGTAATCCTCCAATCCTCTGACATTACTGCTATATTTGAGGAAGATTGGAAAGTTATGGCCAGTGTCTCTGTAATTGCGACTCTTGTTTCTCTCAGTAATTTTGAATGTGTCTCAACCAGTCTTGGTGTGTTGTCAACGTACAGGCAAATCAATACTTCCTTATCAATTTTAAATCTTCAAATGATCTCCTCTTTTACTATTTTCTGCACATTGTCTAATTCCTTGGTAAAGGGAGGTGTAAACTATTTATTTAGTAGCTCAGTCATGACCCCTTGTATCTATGTGTAAATCCCCTTTTACTGCATCAATGAAGCTGGTACAATGTTTTTTTAGTGATGTGGATGTCATGTGGAAGTGTCAGTACACTCACATCAAAATTGTTAGCTGCTGGATGGGAACCAGTCAGAAAAATGAGAATGAAATCCTGCTGTTAAATTTTAGCACAACCTCCACAGTCCTGTGCACTCACCAGTTGTTCCATATCGAAGATAAGCTTTGGACTACTTACATACCACAGCGGAAAACTCCAGAGGTTCTGCGTTTGCTACTTTTAGTGGTACGAGTTTGCATTCATTTTGTTTCCTCATGGTTATTTTAAGTGGATTTGCTGTTTAAATTGACTGCTGATTTTCACTGCACTGATAAAGTACTCACACAGCAAACTTGTGTTAGGATTAGACCTTCACTCATCCAACAGAAGCTCTCTAAACAGGTAGCATCCACAAGTTATACAACAATGTTAAGAATAATCCTTTCTATATTATATCTAACTTTCCATTCTGAAAATAGTGGAAATGTGATTTTCTGATAGATGCACTGCTGCAAGCTAGTGGGGTGTGTGATCATAAATATATCTATTATAATCAGTGTGGGATCAGCAAATTTGTCATTGCCAGACAGAAAAGAGTGCCTCACCCTGTGGAATCATTGGAATTCTTCAGGATGTTAATAGTGGGAATTTTAACTTGGAGAAGTTGATCTTTAACTCCCTAGCCAGATCTGTAATCTACTGGTCAGTTTCACTCCTGACTTGGAATAAAATCTGAGGGTGTCTGGCAATGCTCAGGCAGCCCCTGAGGACAGGTTACAAGCAAGAAGCAACATCATGGCCAATGAGATTCAGGAGGATCTTGTGTGGGAGGCTGGTGTCTCCGCAGAGGAGAGCTAACCTTTCTTGTTGGGACAATTACTGCTTCCATTCCACAAGACATTAGAAAAACTAAGTCTTTCAAACCTTGAATGGTTCCTGGCTCTAGTGGTTTTCCCAGCTAGGATACTCCAAAGGGGAGCAACCAATGGATTCCCAGTCAGGTCAATTGTTGTAAAATTGATCAGGTCAAAAAATGCTACCAGGTCCCAAAGTGCAGCAACAAAATATAACCCTGCTTTGTCACTTGCTACATAAAGTTGTTGCACATCTGAAACTATTAGCACCAGGTCATGTTAGGGTTAAAATTGTTGTTGTGATCTCTAGTTCAGTCTCATTAGCCCCCAACCCCAAAATGCCTCTCTCCTGTCTCTGTTCTTGTAGACCTCAGTCACTGGAAATTCCTTTTTGAAGATCCAGAAATCACAAGAGGCACATAAAAAAAAATAATTTACTTATTTCATGGCTTTTGGAATGGATATATTCCCTGTAGATCCAGCAACCACTGTCCCTCAGCATGTGACAATGGTAGTATACAGAATCCATGTTAGAATACAGAATTCTTGGCAGATCTAAGATTATCCACAATCATTCAAAGAGAACTAGAAGTTAGTAACAAAAACAAAAATTGCTGGAAAAACTCAGCAGGTCTGGCAGTATCTGTGGAGAGAAATCGGAGTTAAGTTTTTGGATCCAGTGGCCCTTCCTCAGAACTGATAGAAGCTAGGAAAAATGTTGGGTTTTATGCATAAGATGTAGTGGAGGGACAGGGTAAGGAGTAAATAGTAGGTAGAGATAGAGCCCAAAGAGAGAAGAATGGTTAACAGACAAAGGAGTGGATAACAAAGGAGAGGATAGGAGAATGAAGGGCTTTTGCCCAATACATCAATTCTCCTGCTCCTCAGATGCTGCCTGACCTGCTGTGCTTTTCCAGCACCACTCTAATCTAGGAGAATGAAAGGCTGTTAATAGGGACTATATATGGCTTATGGTCGGTATTGTGTAGGAGCAGAACATGTGATGACAAGGCCTTGTTTATGGGGGTAGGGGAAAGCATGGGGAAAGAGCTTAAGCCATAAAATTGCTAATCTCAACATTAAGTTCAGAAGGCTGTAGCATTCGCAAGAGGGAAAAGAGGTGTTGTTCTTCCAGCTTGTGCTGAGCCTCACTAGGGAGCACTGCAGCAAGCCTGAGACACAGATATTGGCCAGGGAACAGGGGGGTATGTTGAAGTGGCAGGCAACTGGAAACTCAGGGTCCTTTTTGTGGACAGAACATAGATGGTCACCAAGTCTACACTTCATTTCTCCACATTGTGAGCAGCAAGTGGCATTACATTAGATTGAGCGAAGTACAGATAAAGCACTGCTACATCTGGAAGGTGTTTGGGCCCTTGGATACAGAGGAGGGAGGAAGTAAACAGGCCCTTGCAGGGGAAGGTGCGGTGAGGCTGTAGGGGGTACGTTGAGAGTGAAGGAGGAGTGAACCAGGGTGTCCCAAAGGGAATGCTCCTTACGGAAGGCTGACAAGGGAGGGGAGGTGAATGCGTGTCTAGTGGTGATACCCCACTGGACGTGGCTGAAATGGCAGCTAATGTTCCTTTCGATGTGGGTGTTGATGGGATGGTAGGTGAGGACAAGTGGGACTCTATTGCTGTTATGGGAGGGAAAAGGGGGTGAGGGCCAAAGAGCGGGACATGGGTCAGATCTGGTTGAGGGCCCTGTTGACCACAATGCTGGGGAATCCTCGGTTGAGGAAGAAGGTGGACATTTCAGAGATTCCCTCTTCAACGTTGGCTATGACCTTGAAGTGAGATATGAGCCGGGTACCAGGATCACATGAGACACACTGGGCAGATTATCAACCCACACGCTAAGATATTTCTCTTGATCTACACGTGGATGTTCGAGACTGTGAAGCTGAAGATGTTCTTGAGGTTGATCTGTTACACTTTAGCCAGAGCCAGTGTGAACAGTTGCAATCAGCATCTCCTGAAAATGCACAACTACAGGAGATGGATTGATAGCATTAAAAAAGTACTTGGAAGATTAGTTCAGAGTCAAACTTGGTGTATCACAGTAAGTCATTTTTAAGTGCAATCAAGTTCTAATACCAAAAGCACCACTCCAAAATATTACGTCCACATTATATGGATGGGTATTGAACACACATGATGGCTAGCTGGTTATTCTGTGTATGGGTCAGGGGAAAGCTAGGATGTGAGGTGTGTCATCAATAGCAGGGGGAGTCTCTACATCCACACAATGTTCCATCCACTCTTGGATGAAAGTAGCAATCGACCTATTCACAGTTCACAGGGAAGATTATAGCCCTGTGATGGACTGGTTCTCTAAATGTCCCTTCTTCAACAAGCCAGCAAATTCAAAAAAAAGAATGTGACTGACGTTGACGCAATGAGCACTATTTTCTGATTATCTGGTGCTCAAAATCAGGTAAGACCTGATAATGGGCTGTAGTCAACCAGTAAACTATTTAAAGTGACATACTGAAGTGGGGAGTGATCCATGTCACATAATCACCCCAGTATCCACGCTCAAATGGTCCATCAGAACAAATGTCAAATCAGTTTTCATTATTTGTGGAACAACAAGGCATGATTTTCACAATGCATTGCTGCATTTCAGAACCATATCAATGCAGAAGGAATTAGCATCCCCAGCACAAATTATACTCAGATGGCAAGTGCAAACACCCTTACCCAACAACCAATTGTTTAACTATTTGGTGGTACAGGATTCTACTTCAAAGACAGAGGAGGATGGAAGAGACAACCATCAGTGAGCAGGTAAAGAATGACCAAAACTATACACTGGGCACAAAGTGAGAGTTGTAAATACAATTACAAATACTTGGACATCAGTAAAGTTTTCAAACATACGCAACCAGTCCCAATCATAGGAGCTCATTACTGATCAATGTATCTCACGTCAGTAATGTGTGAAGAGAGTAAAGAAGCCTGGTCCAATGACAATGATTGTGCAGTGTGCTAAGTGACAGCAGGAAGACAACCAAGTTGCCAAACAAGTGCAACAAATATCAAAGCATAACTCTCCACACAGGCAGACAATCAGCAAATCACGATGAGTTTTCAAACCTCCAAGGTGTTACAATGAAGTATGAAATATTAGTCTTGTAAACACTGTTTTACCAGTTTGCATAATTATTAAATATCCTGTAATTATTTACACCATGTGTATATGTTTGGGATACATGTATCTTTGGAAAAAGGGGGTTGTCGTGTTATGTTTCGCAGTTAATATGTCAGTCACCTTTAAAAGACAATATCACTGTATTGTAACATGGCTGTTTTCCCTGGAGCGTTGGAGGCTGAGGGGTGACCTTATAGAGGTTTACAAAATTATGAGGGGCATGGATAGGATAAATAGGCAAAGTCTTTTCCCTGGGGTGGGGGAGTCCAGAACGAGAGGGCATAGGTTTAGGGTGAGAGGGGAAAGATATAAAAGAGACCTCAGGAGCAACTTTTTCACACAGAGGGTGGTACGTGTATGGAATGAGCTGCCACAGGAAATGGTGGAGGCTGGTACAATTGCAATATTTAAGAGGCATTTAGATGGGTATATGGATAGGAAGGGTTTGGAGGGATATGGGCCGGGTGCTGGCAGGTGGGACTAGATTGGGTTGGGATATCCGGTCAGCATGGACAGGTTGGACCGAAGGATCTGTTTCCATGCTGTACATCTCTATGGCTCTATGTGACCTGACAGAATCAAGCCTTCCAAGATACGATCACTGCATCGTAACATGTGACCTGACAGAATCAAGCCTTCCAAGATACAATCACTGCATCGTAACATGTGACCTGACAGAATCAAGTCTTCCCAAGCACGATTGCAATTGAAAGCATGTTGGCCTGGGTAAATTAATAGCTTCATATTAGCAAGAATGTTTATATGCCTATGAATATTATGGTTGAACAGAATAGTTGTAATAAACGTCTGTTGGCTTCTCAAATACATTGATATTCATTCTCAGTTTTTTTTAATGTTACAGAAGATAACTTGAGCATTGCTGCACCAGGAGAAGCACACTGCTAGAGGTAAACTCAAGCCAAATTCCTCCTGGAAACAGCTTTGTATTCCCTGTCTTTAGAAGGTGAAGTGTACAAATAAATTTGCTGATGATTTTGGGGAGATCTTACACACACATTGGGTTGCATCTTTCTGGAGAAGTTGGGAGATGGATTTGATTGGGTGGCACACGTGTTTCCTATGTGAAACTGGATCTGGCATCAGTTTTCCTCCCGAGTTTGGACCTTAATTGGATAAAGACCAGGTCTACTATCCAATGAGGCTGTAAGAGGAGTGAGCTGCTGGCAGAATGAGCTGGATAAATAGGAGTACCTCAGCAGCCATTGCTGTAGCTGCTGATTAGAACTTTGGTTGAATTGCAGCCCCTTCTGAGGCAGGTGAGTGTAAATATTTGTCAGGTATATTTGGAAGAGAACAAACTCTGAACAATCATCTCTCCAAATGGCTGAAAAGTTCGAAGGAAAAGATTTTGTCATATTCATTTGTTTAGATTCCCTACAGTGTGGAAACAGGCCCTTCAGCCCAACAAGTCCACACCAACCCTCCTAAGAGTAACCCACCCAGACCCATTTCCCTCTGACTAATGCACCTAACACTATGGGCAATTTAGCATGGCCAATCCAACTAACCTGCACATCTTTGAACTGTGGGAGGAAACCAGAGCACCCGGAGGAAACCCACACAGACACAGGGAGAATGTGCAAACTCCACACAGTCAGTCGCCTGAGGCTGGAATTGAACTCAGGTCCCTGGTGCTGTGAGGTTGCAGTGCTATCCACTGAGCCACTGTACCTTCAGTTTGCTTTGTCAGAAAGAATGCACTTTCAAACATGTGCATGAAGAGTGACGAGCAGACTGCTGCTTTTTGCCTTTTCTTTTGCATTTTAGTACAGCAATAATGTACATGGAAGCAAAGTAGTGAATAGAGAGGAGCCATTTTGAGGGAGTCTCTGGGGATGTTAACTTCAACTATTTGGCATTTTCCCAATAGCACCATGTGAAGACTTTATAGATAAAAATATTCCAAATAATCCGGGCACCTCTGACTCCATACCATCCCTTTGTAGCTAACAGCCCAATTAGTTCAACTGTTTTAGGTCAACCAATAACCTTGCCACACAGTGGGAAGCTTTTCCATATTGGCCCCCATATATTAATGCTAAAGCAATGTCACAGTGCTCTATTATGGGACTGGTACCCTTTCAACTGGTTAAATTTGGTTTGATTTGGCTGATTTAATTTCACTTTTAAATGGGTTAAACGCGGAGGCAACTAATCCTACACATGAGGCATCCATCACTTGTTTGTTACTTGGCTCTGAATACCTACTCAGATTCCTACTATCTTCCCTCTGGAGAAAACCAAAAACACATCTGACCTCTGTTAAGTCTTCCACACCAATTCTTGAGTATCACGACAGAGGAGTAGACAGGAAAGTTGGGTCAGGTAAACCTCCAGTTGCCAACTCCAAGGCTTGAAGTCCTGGTTGTTGCATGAAGGGGAAGTGGGATATCCTTTGGGGGAAAAACATCATACTGCGCGGCTGAAGAATTAAGTTAATAATTGTGATACAATACCATGGCCATAGACTTCCGTACAATAGGTTCTGGTCCTCAACATAAGCAGAAGTGTAATTACCAATGCAGAAAACACATTCAGCATGGGAACAACTAGGTTACACTCAGCGGTCTAGATTAGTCTGTAAAGAAACTGTTCGAAATAGATTAAAGTGGACATGGGCAGGATAAATAGTATCGATTACAGAGAGTTTTTTTATGGATCACATAAGATAATCAATTTACAATACATAATAGAATTGCTCAAAACATATGCCAAACAGATGATCAAAATCTTGATAGAGGATAAAGGAACAGAAGTTGATCTTCCTGGTGGGTAATAGATGTACATCTCAGGACCAGTTCCACTTATGAATACCATACCAGCCATCCATCTAGGAATCTAGTACAGGTTTATCCAGTTAAACAGGTTATTTAGGAGAATGTAGGGAAGGTAGTCAGACTGGTATTATTTCACTTTATGCTGGGAGATCATGAAAACCCAATCCTCTGTTCAGCATTGAGAATATTGGAGTAGAGATTTTGATTTGATTTGAGTTATTGTAGTCAGGCGTATCTAAGTACAAGGTATTTTGTGAACAGTACAGGCAGATCAGTGCAAACAGTGAAATATAGATCATAGGGGGCTAAGACAGAGCAACATATGAAGGTTACAGCTGCACAGGAGGTATGCAAAGCCAGATCAACATCAACAGGATCAACATTGTTTGAAGTTAGAGAATCTATTCATTAGTCCAATAAGGGTCAGGAAGAAGCTGTTCTTGAACCTGCTGGTGCGTGTGTACAAGCTTTTGTACCTTCTGCCTGACAGAAGAGATTGGAAGAGAGCATTACTGGAGTGGGAGGGGTCTTTGATGATGTTGACAACCTTTCCACAGGAAGTGTGAATGGAATGGGATGGATGGATGGTTGCCTTCTGTGATGGTCTGGGCTGTGCACACAATCTTCTGTAGTTTCGTACAGTCCTGGGCAGAGCAGTTGCTGTAATAGGCTGTTAAGCATCTGGACAGTATGCATTCTATGGTGCATCGGTAAAAGTTAGTGAGGGCCCTTATGGACGTGCCTCAAGGTAGTGTTCTCCAATTCCAAAATAATCCAGAATATAGATCCTCAATTAATGGAGTCACTTTGATAGCACCAAATCTAAAGGTTGCACACAAAGAGGAAGGGCAAAAGGTTCCGCTCTCATGAATGATGTGGGCAATGACAAGAAAGTTGCGGAAATACATAAAGATTGCATAATCTCAACATTGAGAAGGTAATTTCCGACGTTCCCCTTAGGGTTCAGAATCTCATTCAAGCTGTCATTACCTTATTTTCATGCACTTGCACCTCATTATTAGACCAACTCATCTCATTTCTCTAAATAAAAGCAAAACACTGTGGGTGCTGGAAACCTGAAAGAGACACAGAAAATGCAGGAGAAATTCAACATCATCTGTGGAGAGGGAAATGGAGTGAATGTTTCGAGTCTGATATGACTCTACTTCAGAACTCTTTGTTCAAGCAATTTGTCATTGTGAAAGAGCAACTTCACCAGACCATCATGGATGCTTTTATTTCAATTCTCACAGCATTCCAGCCCTTTAGAATTACACTTCGCAGCTCAGAGACACTGATGACTTGAATGCGTCTGTCTTCTGCACAGATAGGTGCATCCCCTGCATCTACACAGGATATATCTCACGACTCAACGCTAATTTGCAGCATTCACTCACTTTGCATTGACATGCAGGCTTCCAGCCTCTGCAGCTTGCATTGTTCTTCAGTGAAGTGGGAGAGGCAGAGAGCTTACCAGGGCTTACAGGACTGAATAGTCAATGGGGTGGAATGTACCTGGGTGGTACATCAGTGTTATATCTACAGCATGAGGCAACAGATTATGTGGCAACCACACCGCACACGCTTCCATTACATAAGCATGTATAAAATTCCAAGGGGAGCAGCCCTTAGTGGAGTTAAAGAGGACTACAGTCAGTTAAGGGCCGAGTTTGATTCCAGTCCAGGGGTGCAGCTCCTTGCCATCCGAGGAATCGGGCATGGTCAGTCATGCAGATAAAGTGTAAGCAGCTTGGGGATTACAGGTAGATGAGTCAGAAGGCTATGGAGACATTAGTCCTGGAGCCAGCCCGACCTGTCCATCAATGATATAAAAGGAAGGAGTGAGTATGTTAAGCGTGGATGGAAGAGTTGCTTGTGATGTTGTACAAACAGGAGAAGTATGTGTAGGATTGGCCACGGAAAATTGTCCATCGTGTGCAGGGATATGCAGACTAGGTGTATTGGCCATGGCAAATTGTCCGTAGTGTCCAGGAATATGCAGGCTAGGTAGATTAGCCATGGGAAATGCAGGATCACTTGGATAGAGTGGGTCTGGGTGAAACATTGAAACATAGACATAGAAACATAGAAGAAAGGACAGGAGGAAGCCATTCAGCCTGTCGAGCCTACTTTGCCATTCATCATGGTCATGGCCGATGGTCGAACTCAATACTTTAATCCTGCTTTCTCCCCATAACCCCTCAGTCCCATTTGTCCCAAGTGCTATATCTAGCCACCTCTTGAGTACATTCAATGTTTTGGCATCAACTACTTCCTGTAGCAATGAATTCCACAGGCACACCACTCTCTGGGTGAAGAAATATCTCCTCATCTCCATCTTAAATGGTTCTGAACACACCCACCATTGGGAACATGCTCCCTGCATTTACCCTTAGAATTTTATAAGTCTCTATGAGATCCCACCTCACTCGACTGAACTCCAGCAGAAACAATCCTGACCTAGTCAGTCTCCTCATATGTCAGTCCCGCCATCCCCGGAATCAGCCTGGTAAACGTTCGCTGCACTCCCTCAAGAGCAAGAGTATCCTTCCTCAGAAAAGGAGACCAAAACTACACAGGTGGGATGCTCTTTGGAGGGTTGGTGTAAACTCGATGGGCCAAATGACCTCTTCCGTACTGTAGAGATTCTGTGATAAATGATAAGGAAGTTGAATGTGTTTTTGTTTTATTCCGAGGATAACATGAACAAGGAAAGATAACATGAATCGAGTCAGTCATGCAGTGCTAAGAAACAGATAAGTGAGTGAGCAGAAAATGCAGAGGGCCGGATGGATTAGTACTTTGGGACGATGTGGTGGGGGAGATGATATGTGCAATAATGAGAGCCTTGGTCTGAGGCATGTGCAGTGGCAGTTAGAATGAGTGGGTGCCCTGGGAGTGTGAGGCAGCAGAGAGAAGACAACAGTAGTCACTATTGCAGAGTGTAGAAGACCATTGACCTTCTTCCTGCATTTCATCCTGGACGCAGCACTGACCCGTGCCACTGTCTGAGTCCATGTTAGTTGGTTCTAGTGGCACGGCCTTCTTTGCCAGTCAGCAGGATACAGCAGTGACTGAACACACTAATCCAGCCAGTTCTGGACTCGAAATGTTAACTGTTTCTCCTCTCCCCATCAAATGCTGCCAGACCGGCTGTGTATCCACAGCACTTTCTGATTATGGAGGCTTATTTGTAATTGAGCAAAACATAATTAATGATGGCCACAAGGGGGAGCAAATTCCCTACAGACCTGACCGACAGTGGGAAAGCAGATTATGCTGTTGCTAGTCCTCATTTGTGAGTTTCAAATATTTTTATTTAATTTGCCCCCTCAACTCAGGAACCTTCGCTTCACCTCTGTTAAATCGGCCTAGATAGAAACATGAGTTCTACATGACCTTCCCTCTGTCATAAGGTCAGAAGTGGGAATGTTCACTGATGATTGCACAATGATCAGCACCACTGGTGACTCCTCCGATACAATGCAGGTCATGTCCAAATGCAGCAAGACCTGGACAATATCCAGGCTTGGATTGCTGAGTGTCACATAACATTCAAACCACAAATGCCAGGTAATGATTATTTCCAGAGCTGGAAATGTGTTGCTGGAAAAGCGCAGCAGGTCAGGCAGCATCCAGGAAACAGGAGAATCGACGTTTCGGGCATAAGCCCTTCTTCAGGAATCATTCCTGAAGAAGGGCTTATGCCCGAAACGTCGATTCTCCTGTTCCCTGGATGCTGCCTGACCTGCTGCGCTTTTCCAGCAACACATTTCCAGCTCTGATCTCCAGCATCTGCAGACCTCACTTTCTCCTCAATGATTATTTCCAGTAAGAGAGAAACTAACCATTGCCTCTTGGCCATGCTAAATTGCCCATAGTGTTAGGTGCATTAGTCAGAGTGAAATGGATCTGGGTGGATTACTCTTTGGAGGGTTGGTGTTGGCTTGTTAGGCCAAAGGGCCTGTTTCCACACTGTAGGGAATCTAATCTAATCTAATCAATATCCAATAGAATTAGCATCACTGTATTCTCCACTATCAACATCCTAGGGCTTCCCATTGACCAGAAACTAAACTGGACTAGCTTTATAAGTACTGTAGTTACAGGAGGATGTCAGAGGCTAGGAATTTAGCACTAAGTAACTGACCTCCTGTGTTCTCTATACCTGCCCATTCTTTACCATTCACAAATCATGGAATACTCCCCACCTGCCTGGATGAGTTCAGCTCCACTAACAATTCAGAAGCTTGACACCACCAAGGCCAAAACAGACCACTTGATTGGAACCCAATCCTTAAACATTCCCTCCTTCCACCTCAGTCAGACAATGTCAGCAGTCTGTACAATCCACATGATCCATTGCAGTAACTTATCTGGATCCTCCACCAGTACCTTCCAAACCCATGACCTCTACTACTAGTAGAACAAGGACAGCAGATGCATGGGAACACCGCCACCTCCAAGATTCCTTCCATGTCACACACTACTCTGAACTAGAACTATATGTTTTTTATTCATTCATTCTTTCACGGATGCAGGGGTCACTGGTTAGGCCCAGCATTTATTGCCAATCCCTAATTACTCAGAGTTCCAACCACGTTCCTGTGGGTCTGGAGCCACATAAAGGCTAGACCAAGTAAGGACAGCAGTTTCCTTCCTTAAAGGACATTGGTGAACCAGATAGGGTTTTCTGACAATCTACAATGGTTTCATGTTCATCATTAGACTCCCAATTCCAGATATTTATTGAACTCAAATTCCACAAACTGCCATAGCAGGTTTTGAACACAGGTCCCCAGAACACTATAAGGATTTCTGAATTAATAGTCTCGTTATAATACCACTAGGCCATCACCTTCCCTTACTATGCACTTGCTGTCACTGGGCCAAAAGCCTGGAGGTCCCTCCTGAACAGCACTGTGGATCTACCAGCATCCTACGGATTGCAGCAGTTCAAGAAAGCAACTCACCACCATCTTCTCAAAGGTAATTTGGACAGGCAATAAAAACTGGCCTAGCTTGTGATACCCATATTCTATGAATGAATGAATCAAAAAGAATTACAATCAACAACAATTAAAGATCAGAGTTAAAATGACTAAAAGGAATGGTGACATTAATGTGTTAGCAGATTCAGATATGTTATCATTCCATTGCCTGAGCATCCAACAGGCTTGGTGTGAAGGACTGAGTCTTCTAATTGACACTTGTCTGTCGTACAACACCAAACAAAAATGTTAAACCTCCAGTTGGAGTTAAGAAACATTAGAACAATTTTTCATGAACTATTTGGATACAATCAGACTAGGATTCTATATGAGGTTACAACTCTATTCATTATTTTAAATCACAAAATTTGTAGCCTTTATCTGAGTTGAGATTATTAAATAGCAAAACAATTCCTTTTCACATATATGTAGATTGAAGATAGAAGCTAAATATTGCTGATATATTTCAACCTCAATTAAAGGATTTCTAAATTAATTCTTGATGAGGGACTTCTGCCCAAAAGGTCAATTCTTCTGCTCCTCGGATACTGCCTGACCTGCTGTGCTTTACCAGCACCACACTCTCGATTCTCAATTAAATGAATAAAAGTAAGGTAAGATGCTGATGTTTAGTTATAAAAGAATAAATTCTCCGACTAGACATATGGAATAAGCTAACATGCCCCAGGGAGCCACCTTGGAAGCAATCTGTGAATATTGGGCGTCAGCCATTTCATAGAGTTATAATGACAATGAGTAAGGCAAGCCAGAGACAAAGGGGTGACCTTATAGAGGTCTGAAAAATCATGAGAAGCATAAATAAGGGAAATAGTGAAGTTTTTTTTTCCCTGTGGTAGGAGTCCCAAACTAGACGGTTAGGCTTAAGGTGAGAGACGAGTTTTACAAAAGCATCCACAGGAGCAATGTTTTCACACAGAGGGTGCTGAGTGTCTGGAAGTGACTGCCAGAGGTAGTGGCAAGTACAATTTAATCATTTAAAAAACATTTAGACAGGTACATGGATGGGATAAGTATAGAGGGATATGGACCAAACAGGAAAATGAGACTAGTTTAAATTGTGAAAACTGGGCAGCATGGACAAGTTGGGCTGAAGGGACTGTTTCCATGCTATGAACCTCTTTGATTATGAAATGATTTCAAGAGAGTGAATCTCAACGAATTTTAATTGAAGATCTTAGATATTTGAATCAATAGTTATTCTAAAAGGGTTGGCTAAATTAAAACTCCTCAAAGAATCTTCTGTTAAAATATTAGTGTTACTATAATCTGAAAAAAATTAGAAACTGCTCTCAAGTTCAGCAAGACATACTCACTGCTGGGTTAAAGGTCAGAAGTCACACGACACCAGGTTATAGTCCTACAGGTTTATGTCAAATCACAAGCTTTCAGAATGCTGCTGTGACGAAGGGTCAGCACTCCAAAAGATTGTGATTTCCAATAAACCCATTGGACAATAACCTGATGTCATGTGACTTCTGACACTGCCCACCCCAGTCCAACACCGGCACCTCCACATCGGGGTTGCAATGAATTACAAACAAATGACTGACAGTTTCCTAATCAAGTTAGTTAGGTACTAGCTGAGATACATATAATTCACTATACTTTAAGCTTCAGTTATATTTGTATAGCTGAAAGATTAATAATAATAATTCGTTCTATTTTAAGGACTGGCTTTAAGCTCACACATTTATACTAGATGGGTTTATGTATAGTGTTTCTGGTAAAGGCTAATCTAAAACTTTTTTTCATGTACTTTAAGCTAGAATCAAATTTTATAATCAGAAAACACAAAATTGTTGCAAGGGAATGTAACATGATTCAACAAAATGCAATTTACCAGCCTTGAGACTAACATTTATAAAAATTATATGAAGATGTGTGCTCAAAATCAGTCTAAGGAGACATTGAACAGACTATTACCCTATCATTAAGGTCAATTTTGCAAAGAGGCCAAAAGCCAATTCAGCTAAACTACATAAATTAACCATGAAGTAACAAAAATTCCTTTAACAAATGGACAGAAGGGATCTTTTTCCTTTCGGGGGATACAAATTCCAATTATGATCTCTAATCTATCAACTACAAAGTTACATGTTTAAACAAATGTCCAGGATCTGATTAATCCATAGCATCCCCTACAGTGTGGATAGAGGCCATTCAGCTCAACAAGTCAACACCAACTCTCTGAAAAGCATCCCAGCCAGGCTCTCCCCCTATGGTACCCTAAACCTGCAACCCCACTGCCAATCCAGCTAACATACACATCTTTGGACTGTGAGAGGAAATCCATGCAGACATGAGAAGAATGTGTAAACTCCACACAGACAGTCATGTGAGGTTGAAACTGAACCCAGGTGCCTGGCACTGTGAGGCAGTAGTGCTAACCACTGAGCCACTGTGCCACCCCAAACTGCCAAAGTTGCAAAGGTCCGTTGAATGTGGTGAGAATATTTAGGTTTTTGAACTATTTTGTAAAAAAACTGTATTGAAATTAGCAAACTGATCTTGGTAATGGAACTGTGTATTTGAACCTGGGGTTAAAAAAAGTCTGTTCTTTACATACACCTCCAACTCCATGGATATTAAAACTAAATATACTTCTCTTTCAATGAAAATGTTTGGATTCACAATCTAAACTGTTTGGTTTGACTCTGTGGTCTGAAATCTGATCTGAACCATCAATATTTGAAGTTTTAGATTATAAGATCACATTTTTTTATGATAGAATTTTTACTTAGATTGAAAAACTAGTTTAAAAAGTCAGAGCAAATGTTTTGGGGTCAACACCACCATCTTTAGGTAAAACATGTTATAAAACCTGGAGGAATAACCTCTGACTTATTGAAAAATAGAATATATCAGGCAGTAAATTACTCAGTTCAGGATCCATTTAACACATTCACAAAATAAATTAACTAACTGCTTAACTGGAAACAAAACCAATGATGAAAATGCCAACCATTAATCAGACAGAGACCATAGGAATACAACACAACCAGCCGAGAGTTTCTTTTGCATCTGTATCACGGTCTGAAAAAAAAATACTGACAATCTGATGGAGAATCTGTGATATTTTACTGAGAGTAATATGCCTCATTAAAAAGTGTAGTGTAAATTCTAACCACATTATTTTAGAAATTCCTTGACCATGCATCGTGAGCAATGATTCAGAGATTCAATGATTTTTTGTCAAACCAATATTTCAAATTTATTTTTATTAACATAATATACACCACCTTGGCATCACAAAAGATGAACTGAGTCATTTCCTCACAACTACAACTGCCATTCACACCATGCTTTCTGCTCCTCAGAAAATCACAAGCTTTTGTTGTTATTTCCAAAGTAATGGTTGCAGGAAGTGACATCATACAATTGTGCATTGCGAATGATTTAATTATGTTGATTGAAAGGAAACTATTTAGTGCCTTAACCATTACTGTTCTTTTTGATTAACTTAATTATAATAGGCACTCTCAAAACCTATCTCAATACTTACAACTGACTGAATTCAATATAAATATACAGCTGACTTCAAGAACTTCAATATTTTGCTATTTTTTCTTCTTTCCTTTTTTCTTTTCTTTCTTTCCCTTTTTCCCCTTCTCTTTCCCTTTATCGCTTCCTTGTTCTTTTGCAGCTCTGGCTCTCTTCTTGCCCAGTGATGTTTTGGCATACCAATCCTAGAGTAAAACAGACAAGCAGTTATGCCTGAGGTGTATTGTACTGCTTCATGCAGGTTTCAATGTTTAAATATCACATATCCCTGGTCACAGCTGATCCATCTGTTTTCACTTCCATTGAGAGCTGAATATTGGATGGAGTGTAATGTGAGTGGGGTCATGTCATAATAACCAGTTCAACTAATTGGTTAAGATGAACATCCACCCTTTACACTTCATGAGACTGACAATCCAACAAAATTCAGCCTGATCTTATTCTCAAACTGAAGATCACACATAAGTGGCCCAGTACCTGTTACTCAGTAGTGCCTCTTATCTCAGAATCAGGACTTCACAGGTTCAAGATCTGGTTAAAGACTTAAGTCTGTAACCTAGCAATACTTCTGCACATGCTAAGGGAGTGCTGCACTGTCAAAAATGCAGTTTTCTGAATAAGTCACGAAAACGAGGCTCAGTCAACCCACAAGGTAGATGTAATGGATCATATGCTACAATTATCAGAGCAGAAAGGACGTATGTTTAATGAATATGCAGAGGCCCTAAGGCAACCTGTGTTGTAGCTGTGACGTCAGTAGTCATGTGTCAGTACCCTGCTAGAAAGTTGGAATGTGTACAGTACAAAGCACAAAAATGATAACCTTACTTTTACATACAATCAATGAACAGATGTTTTTTAAAATTAACTCAGAAATCTAGCCTGAGCTAGTATAAAAATCCAAAAAGCCCATAACAGAACATCAAGAAAGCCTTCCAATGACTTCAACCAATACCACCAAAACTGAGGAAATGACTGTTTGTGACACATGAGTGTCCATATGATTGCTGCCAAATTTACCTGGACTTATTCATTGAACTCTACAGCAGTGACTATTATTACCTATTTAGCCATTGCATAACAGTGTTGTCAGGTACTTCTTTACCTATGGTATAGCTGTGACTAATATTCTAACACACTTATGTTATAACATTGACTATTAGCTGTGCAGTAGTATGGAACGGTTTGAGAGTATGAATGGAACTTGATGGATTCAATCTTGTGGAGATAGCAGGGGTCCTATCAGCTGGAGAACATGATCCCTATGTCACCTACTTTAGAGAAAGCTAGCTGGATCTTTTTTCCATATTAGTATTGACTAAGCTGACAGCAGATTTCTCCTTGGATCAAGGACCCCAGGGACAGAAGACTACCTCTTCATAGTTTCTGTGAACAATTTATTAGCCAAGACTGATTTTGAGGCTTTTTTCCTTGAGAAAGCATGGTAATAGCAGGTGCCAAAGTAAATCAAGGTATTGAAAAGAGGAGACAATTTCGCTGCTGTTAGAGAAAAGGGTTGAGAGTATGGTGCTGGAAAAGCACGGCCAGTCAGGCAGCATCCTAGGAGCAGGAGAATCGAGGCCTCATTCCTGATGAAGGGCTTATGCCCAAAACATCGATTCTCCTGCTCCTCAGATGCAGCCTGACCTGCTGTGCTTTTCCAACACCACACTCTCGACTCTGATCTCCAGCATCTGCAGTCCTCACTTTCTCCTGTTCAAGAAAATGCCTTAGTACAGTCCTGTCTAAACATAGGAATTTAAGATTTATGAGCAGGAGTTGGCCTTTTGACCTTCAAGCCTGCTCCACCATTCAATAAGATCATGACTAATGTGGTTGAGGTCTCAACTCCACTTTCTGGACCCTTAACCCTTGACTCCCTTGTTGACCAAACATCCCTTATGGAATGCCCCGACGGTTTTGGACAAGTTGCCTAGACTGCATAAGGCTGATGGGAAACCGACAGGTTGGAACTTAACACCTGGAACAATTTGACTTCCCAGTGATGATGACTGTGTGAACTGTCAAACCAGCAGTCTGACTGATCCCCAAAGAGTTTGGTTAAAATTGCTCCTCAAATACTTAATAAGTGAAATTGTCCTAGAATTACATAACATCCCCATAGAGTTGCCGGGAAAAAAAAATAACAACTGGAACTTTGTTTTTGTACCTTCAAAGTTTTACCGGTGCCAAGGTTAAACTAATAGCAAACTTGAGTAGACCACCAGAAATTGCACGGAGTTGGTGAGGCTGATTTGTGTTTATGTGGGAAATTAACAAATGTCTGTTTCAAATCTCTCCCATTACGACAAGGCAGAGTTTGGAGAGTAAAACATTATCCTCTTCCCTGGCAGACTGACCAAAGCTTGTTATTGCTTAGTAACTTACATGGAATAGGCTTCTCTCTGAAACCACCAACACATCCTTTTGATCACTTCAGTTATCAAATGGATATCAATTGTGACCCTTTGAAAAGTTGCTCCTTACCTTGAATGTTTCCTCCTCTTCCTTAAATACAGGATCTTGCCTGGCCAGAGGAGTAATAAATTCCACTGCGGTTAGGGGTTTGGTGTGTAGCTGCTTTATGCGTTGCTCGGTTAGAACATATTTTGCCGCTTGGCTAAGATGCCCCTGGGTATAACCATCAGTGACCTTAGCTAGGGAACTTAAGTCCAATGAAGTGGTCAGAATCCCACCATTTTGTTGAATGAAGTTCCGCCATAACACTGAAAGGTGAGAGTTTTAATTAGCTTGCTCACTGAAAATAACATTGTAAAGCACAAAGTGAAGGTTTAAATTTACCGTTGGTGATATCAGAAGAATACATATTTGCATTGTGTTTAGTTGACTGTTATTTTACCAAAGATATTAAATGCAAATTGTTAAAATTAGGATATGCTTGAAGTTTGTGAAAATGCCTTAGTATTCACCTGCTAATATTTAAATTAGTAATTTTTGGATTGAAGCAATAGGTTCAAAAAGTCAATGGCACCCGGTAAATTTTACTTCTGTTTAACCAGGTAGGCATAGGTTTTCAACATTTACAAACTGGCATAATGAAATGACATGGTGTAAAAGATTGTGGGATTTTGGGCGTAGCATTGTAAAAATGCAGACTTAGAGAAATCTATAACACAGAAGGAGACCATGCAGTTTGTCATGTCCATGCAAGCAGAACATTGAGTCCCACTGCCCTTTCCCTGTAGCCCAACACTTTGTTTTCTCTTCAGTGCTTATCCAGTTCCCTTCTGCAAGCTCCAACTGAACCAACCTCAGATCCCTTCAGGCAATCCAATCCAGATCTGAACTGCATCTCACTGTATGAATGTGTGCTTCCTCATATTGTTGATGCTTCTGTGAGGCGCTGGCGGGAGGCTGTTCAAAACAAGTCATGGTCACACTGGCCTTGAAATGATGTGGACGCAGTGCAGAGCCAGAAAAGGTACATCAATGGTCTGAGGTTCCAGGGTTAAACAGGGGCGTTCATGCTCAGGTTAAAGGGGCTCAACCGAAATGGAGGGGCTGGGAAGGTGGAGGCTTGTCAGGGGCACAAAACAAGAGGAGACTCGAAGAAGCCATAAGCAGAGCCTGCAAGTAACTGCAGAGAACACAAAACTGAAACCACATTCTATTGATCCAAAAGTCAGCGTTGCAATAGGATTTTGATATTAATGAAATTGCACCAAATATATTACCGATTTTGTCAAAAAAAAGGCAGACAACTACTTCACGCTAAAGCAATGTAATCCTTTTTCTTCGGCCACGCTGCAAATACTCAGGATGACTAGTGTGCATGGTCAGGGGTATTGTCAGGCTGGAAGGAAATGCTGCTGCAGTAACTACCTGCAAACTCCTGTGAGGGTCATGGCACAATGTTGTCCTCTCACAGGATTGAATGGAGCACATGTTTGGGACCTTGTCCCGGTGGAACACTCCCCTTTGTAAGGTCATAAACTGAAGACCCTTAGGGAAGGATGTCAGGGATGAAGATGTCCTCGAGTTTGAAGAAGATTTCAGGTTGAGGTTCTGGATGTAAGTTTGCTCGCTAAACTGGAAGGTTCAATTTCAGACCTTTCATCACCACACGCGGTAACATTATCAGTGAGCCTCCGGTGAAGCACTTGTGTTAGTAACCCACTTTGTATTTATGCACATAAATAGAAAGCGGGTCAGTAACACCAGTGCTTCACCAGAGGGTCTTTGATGATGTTACCTAGTGTGGTGACGAAACATTTGAAAACGAACCTTCCAGCTCAGCGAGCAAACTTACTTCCTGAAGGTGTCTTCTTACTAAGACCGTGTATTTTCTCTTACTGTTGCCAGTTGCAAGTTAAGACAGAATGGCAGAGCTGAGTCCTGCAGTAGTAAGACTGCAAAGGATCCTCCTCAGAAGACAGCACAGCCAATTCAGTTTGCAATAAAACAGACACCATTAGCCGTTGCATAAGCTTCAGAGGAAGATGTAGCAGAGTAAGATCAATCACAGCAGAGGACAGCTGTGGCACAGAATGGGATTTATTACCTGAGGTATAGCTATCTGCAAATGACTGACAGCCAGTGCAGAAAGATAGAACAATTGTGTCAGATCAATGCCAATTGATAAACACTTGTGATCAGAAAGCTGACATGGCAATTCCAGCCTGGTAGCCAGAAATCTTTTGCCAGAGGATTGTCTCAGGGACCTCTGTGGCATTTCATAGTCACCAACTCATCGGTGCATCGAGGATGTCTTTGATGCTTTTCTCACAGGGGCTGACTTTATTCTTGCTTGACGTAGCGAGTTATACAGCAAGAGCAACAAGCCAATGGAGCCACTCCTGATCTCCCACAGGTTCAGGCTGTCATCGATTATATCCAGCTAGCTTCCGGAGCACCGAATATGAATCAGCAGCCTTTGTGAACAGAAAGGAATTCCACTCCCTCAATGCTTAGATAATTTGTAACCACAACGATGAGATTTTGGCTGTTCGGCACTAGAAATCATGGGAACTGCCATAATCTGTTATCCTGGGCCGTGCACAGTTGCCAGCTGTCTTCAAAGACCCTGGACCAGACAAGGATTCTTGATGGACTGATGACACCCGCTAAGTAATCCTCACTCTGTTGTCATAGAGCCATGCAGCATGGAAACAGACCCTTCAGTCCAACTTATTGATGCCAGCCAGGTTTCCCAAATTAGTTTATTTTGGTCCATATCCCTCAAAACCCTTCCACTTCATGTAACCTGTCCAAATGTCTTCTAAATATTGTAACTGCCTGCATCTATCACTTCCTCAGACAGTTCATTCAATACACAAATGATTGCTTGTATGAAAAAGTTACCCCTTAGGTCTCTTTTAAACCTTTCCCCTCTCACCTTAAACCTATGCTCTCTAGTTTTAAACTCCCCTATCCTAGAGAAAGGACTTTTGCTATTAGGGCTTTTGCCCGAAACATCGATTGTCCTGCTCCTCGGATGCTGCCTGAACCAGCACCACTTTAATCTAGAATCTTATCTATACCCCTTATGATTTTATAAACCTACATAAGGTCACCCCTCAGCCTCCTACTGAAAAAGGAACAGACATCACCTGCTGCAGCTGAGATTCCAATGTGTGGACCAGTCAGGCAGTGTGATACAGAATACCAGAGACAGGCTGTCCCACATCATGGTGGGCACTGCACTCTCCAGAGTCTTACTCGCTAAAATGGGGATGAAATTTGTAAGATGATCAAGAAAACTGGCAGTGAGAGGAAACCTCTGAGGGAGAAGATGAGGTTTAGAATCCTGATTTGGACCAGATGACCTGTCAAAGAGAGGAAAACAGGGTAATGATCCAGAGAGACCTTGAGAGGTCAGAGGGAACCTTATAATCACCCACTTCCAGGATGACTGAGCTCTATTGAGAATTGTCTGTTCAGGTTATTATTTCATTTGTGCAATTTCCTGTCAGCCCTCCCTTTGAGGTATGCAATGTTCCCCAGGGATTGACTAGTTGACTTTTGCTTTCAGCTAATTGTGAAGTCCTCATGTCTGTAAAAGGTACAGTATGTGTGCAAAACTTAATCTGGACTGAAGTTCGTGCTGAAGCAGCTCTGATGCAGAGAACACTTTCAGTATTGGGCACTCCTGGATCTTTCTTCAAAAGTGGTCACCAAAGTCATGAGTCACATCAGGCAGTTTACTGTCTCATGAGGGCGACGAGCTTGTGCCTTGACCTGAGACTCATCGTTATGTATCTTTATTTCTTGCAGTATTTCAGAAAGTAATGAACTTATAGTGCCCCCTTTCAATGCTGAGTGTCCCCTCTGACAACACATCCTGTAACTATTAGCTGCCAAATGTGCATTTACTCCTTGAATCACACTCTGCCATTATATTAATTGAACATGCGAGCTGCCCACTGGCCTCCTCACAGAGTTAAATGTTGTAGTGTGGCTTTAAGGATTCCAGATATGAGTCAGGGCTTTCCCTCCTGGAGCTTGTAGACACATGACAGATTCTGCCATCACTCCCTTAAAGCCTGGCTTCCTCCAACAGTACTCAACATTCGCCCCAGTATCCTCAGGATTCTTCAGCTGTGCCTAGTCACCTATAACGTACAGGGCTGCTGCTCTCTGACAGATGAGGCTAGCTCCAGTCACCCATCTTGCTGATTATGAGAGAGGAGCCAAGGTGTGGTGACTGCGACACAATGCATCCTTTCGTTAATTGAAGATACTCCACATCTTTCACATTCGATAACTTATTGTAGTCCAGTTGAGGCAATAAAACTACAGTAAGTTCTAGAACAACACCAATGAGTACGTATTTCCCAAAATGCACATTATGTACAATGGCTGAAAACCCATGCCACCAATGTGTCTTCAGAAGGTTATTTGTTCCCTGTCTTCACTGTATCTCGGTGCAGACGTGACTGTTTCAGTTGGGATGGAGGGAGCATGCTGCATTGTGTGTCCTGATCACCTTGAAGATTTGGCCGGTTGCTTTTGTGGGCTTTGAGCTTGCAGAGAGTCTCCTGCACAGGGACAGGATAACCTTCCTCAGCCTGAACTCCTAGAACTAAGGCATGTAGAGGCAGCAGGGAGGTTAGGAAGGGTTGGACACTGTTAAGTATACTGAAATGGGATGCTTATGTCTCACTCCTCCTCCCTCTTGGTGCTGGTAGGTACCACCCTGTCTCCTGGAGGTCACCTGGAGTGAGGCTGAGGTGCCTCACACCCTGTCCCTTCTCAGTGATGCTCAGAACCTATGACCAGAACAACGGACAACAGGACTTAGCACAGATCCAGCAGCCACTTAGTGTTCTACTGGAGCTGGGTCTCCAAGATGGCTGCCACTCCTTCCGCGGAGTGAGCTGCACACCAGCACCATGACAATGAGAATGTGGATAGACTCCTTCCTCTTTCCTTCCAGCAAATCTGCCTGATGTCCCTCAGCCTTTCTCTGCAGGTCGACTATGTCACTTATGACTAAGTACAAAGATACGCGTTCAGCATGGTGGAGCGCAGGTGCCTGGTCTTAGACCTCGGCTATTTCTTCCTTCACTCGCTGCAGACACACATCAGTGGTGTTACTGCCAGACTGTGTCACCAGATTGTTTGTGATGTTAAGGCTTGCAGGGGATGAGGCTTTGTGAGATGCCTGTGCAGTAACAGAGTTAGCTATACCTGTGTAAGAGTAGGGTAGCATAGAGAAGAAGATGTCACTTCCCCTAATGGACTGCAGAAAATACTTGATGTTGAGCCAACTCTTCTTGCATCATTTTTATAGGTAACAATTGTATTGACCTATGCTGTGATCTCTGCTCAGGCTTTACAGGTCTTTTGTGACATCCTTCTGGCACAGTCACTCAGGAAAATGATGTCCTTTCTGCTGATGGCCCCATCTGTAGTGGTGACTGCAGGGCAGCTCGGAAAACTGGGGAACCATCTTAGCCTTCTTGGCTGACATCTCTGGGCTTGTGGGAGTGATCTCACAGGCTGTGGGGAAATTCCTGGCCTGCAGCATCTCAAGTTGTGTTCAAGTGGCTTGATAACATATTGCCAGAACCTTCAACCCCATTCACCGAGTAACCTGCCATGTGCATTGATAAAGAAGTGAGATATATGTGATCACCCGAGATAACTCACACTGGGCGTTGACAGTCATAGCACCATCCAATACAAAGAGTAGAAGTGAAAGTCACGTGTGAACACCTTACGATGGATGATAGCCTTGGACATTAATCGACTGCGTGAACTACAAATTTTGAAAGTTGTGTCCTAGCTCCCCGAGCTAAATTCCTCAGAATTTTGTACACCACATTTAGGTCCCCCTTAGCCTTCTCTGCTCTAAGCAAACCAAACCCAGCATACTGAATCACTGCAGCCAAGGCAACATCCTGGTGAATCTCCTCTGCATCCTCTCGAGTACAAACACATCCTTCCTACGATGTGATGACCAGAACTGTACACGATACTCCAGCTGTGGCCTAATTAGTATTATAGAGAGCTCCATCATAACCTCCCTGCTCTTGTATTCAATGCCTCAACCAATAAAGACAAATATCCCATATGCTGACTTAACCACCTTACCAATCTGTCCAGCTTTCTTCAAGGATCTATGGACATGCACAGTAAGGTCTCTCTGACCCTTGGCACTTCCTAGAGTCCTACTTTTCAACATGTACTCCCTTACCTCGTTAGTCTTCCAAGAATGGATCACTTTTCACTTTTCAGGATTAATTCCATCTACCATTACTCAGCCCATCTATGACATCCTATAATCTAAAGCTTTCTTCATTGCTATTTCCAAACCACCAATATTCCTGACATCTGTGAAGTTAGTGATCATACCTCCTGCATTCATATCTAGGTCATTAATATATACTACAAATAGTAAGGGAATCAGCCCCAAACATTGTGCTTTGCGTTTGGACTCAGGTTTCCAGTCACGAAAATGCTCTTTGGCCATCACTCTCTGCCTCCTGCCACAATGTCGAGTTTGGATTCAATTTGTCAAATTGCATTCGATCCCATGGGCTCCGACATGGCAATCTGTGTATTGAGCCAAATACAGAGCTGAGATCTTAGATGAATACTTTGTATCTAATTTCACAATAGAGAAGGATCATGTAGGCCACAAATCAGGGAGAAACACTGTGATATATTTGGTCAAATCGGTATTGAGAGAGAGATTAACAGTTTTAGCAGACTTGCAAATGGATAAACTCCCAGGCCCAGATGAGATATATCCCAGCCGAAAGTGAGGACTGCAGATGGACTGCGAAGGGCTTTTGCCCGAAATGTTGATTCTCTTGCTCCTCGGATGCTGCCTGATCTGCTGTGCTTTTCCAGCACCACACTGTCGACAGAGATATATCCCTGGCTACTGTGGGAGTCAACGGAGAAGATTGCAGGTGCTCTGACATTAATTTTCAAATCCTCACTGGCCATAGTAGGGGTACCAGATGATTGGTTTCAGCTAATGTGATACAAATTTTCAAGATACTGGGGATAAACCAGAAACTACAGGCCAGTATGCCTGACATCAGTTGTTGGGAAACTACGAGAAAAAATTCTAAAGGACAAAATTAATCCCCACTTAGAGAGGCAACTATTAATCAAAGATAATCAGCATGGTTTTATCAGAGGAAGATCATGTCCAACAAATTTGATATTTTTTGAGGAGTTGACTAAGTGTGTACATGAAGGTAGCGTAGTTAATGGAGTCTACATGGATTTTTGACAAAGTCTTGTATGGGAGACTGGTCGAGAAGGCAGGAGCACATGTCAATGATTGTGGTGGTCTGCTGCACACTGTAAAATCCTGTCATCACGAGTACATAGTGCTTCCTTAAATGGTGACCAGTTCAGGAGCAGGATTAAGGGAAGAGAATATGCAACACAGCCCTTTTCTGGACCAGCCATCTGTGGTCAACTTATCCATCTGCAATATCAGTAACCCTCCAGCATTCAACTCCAACTCTACACATTACTGAACTCCCATTAATGACCATCATGATTATTGCTTGGCCACAATACAAAAACAAAATCCATCACAAAACAAACATTTCAGTCCCATGAACTGTCCCATTATCATAGTCAAATGTTAACTAATCATTTTGGGGATTTCCCTGACTGAGTAGCTGTCTTTCCTGTGTCTTTGCCTGTCCTAGTGCTCCTCTGCAGTACCGCCCCACTGGCTGCAAGATATTGACTTTTAGCAAGGACTGTACATGGTCATTTCAAATTCACTGTTGGAATCTCCCACTTTGCACCAAGATTTCCACTTGCTGTGCTTTCTGTCTCCAAACAATGGCATTTTAACTTTCGCACAGGTTTAGCCAAACTTACTGGGTTTGAACAGACTTTCACAGAGAACTTGATCACAATGGCTTGCATGTGATTGTATGTGCTAAATCTACCCCAATTGGTGTGCATAGTCTACAACAAGCATGAGTTTGGCTAACCCAGAGTGAAGGATCCCGAACATCGGCTTTTGATGGGCATGCTTCTATTGGACTTCTTATTCTGCTGGTGGGAATGGCTGACAACCTGGACAAAAACCAGAGATTCATTTTATTAGAATTTGTCTCTATTGTAAAGTCACGATACATAGAAGGCTTGTTTCATGAAAATGCCAGAAGGAGTGTACGGGCATAGAAACCTACCTGACAGTGCTATCAATGGGCCAAACAATGGGCACAGTTGCCTTCCAATGAGAAACACTTAAGTAGATGCCAGTGTACAGTGAGGTAGTGACGGCTACTGCAAGGTTGGAGTAAGTTCTTAGCAACAGCCATGCTTCTTTGTGACTTTTGTCCTCTCTCATGGTCTATCTCCCTGCTCCCAGCATTTGCCCCTGCTCCAGTACTTTGCCCTCATTTCTGGAACTTCAGCTCAGTAAGGCCAAATATACAGGAGCATTTGGTTTGACTTTATTACGCAGGGAACATAGTAAGAAAGGCAGCACTCATACACGTTGTTTCTGGCTTTGGGAAGTCTGTTGTCACCATGCCCATTTCCACATTCACAGGTGGCCATTTTGATGACCAGTTTTACATACTAATCGTTCCATGTACAGAAATATTGGGCCTACTTCTTTTGGTTAAGTTGGAGTTGAATCTTTTTGGCAGCATTTCCACCTTGAGGCCTAACTAGTTTTCTTACTGTGTCTTACCAAACACACATTATTATTTCCTATCATGCCCCTTTGGCATCCATCACATCAACTGCAGCTCCAGCTAACCACCCACTGTTCCCAAACAACTTGCCATTCAGCCACATTTCACCAGAAGACCAGCATCTCTTGATCCCAGGCCATCTTTGTGCACCAGGACGAGCCCTGTCAATCCTTGGGTTGCTTTGCACAGCTCCTGACATTTGCTCCAAACATGGCAGACAGCAGGAAACTGACAGACTGCTTTGTAGGCAGGGATTTGGAGATCCTGCTGAATAGTTCTCCTCCATGATCTGGACTAGTTTGTGGTTGCCACATGGGTTGAAGCAATCTCTGGAGGAATGCACGGCACTACAGGAAGAGGATCAATTACCTTCTCCACTCTGCCAACCTAAGTGACACTTCTCTCTGATATCTCACACTCACTCCATCTCCACTACTCTACTCACCTCCCACTAAAGTGCATCCTCTATCACTCTCACTATTGCATGCAATATCTTCCTTCACTCACTGTCAGTGCCCTCTTCCCCCCCAAAACCCCTGACAGCACTAACCCTGCAGCTCCCTGTACTATCTATTCGCTTGCCCATTTACACCAAAAAGTAACAACCATGCCACTCGCTTTCATCTGCCATAATACTTGCCTCACTCACATTCTAAGAGAAAAATAGTCCACAGTAGGGCAGACAGACTGAAGGTGGTTAGTGGGCCAAATTTCAGCTCCTCACCCTTTGGAGAGCATCCTGATTCTGAACAACCCAAGTGACTGCAATCAAGCCCCTGGAGGGATTGCAGAGGCTGCCATTGGCTTACAGTGCTGGGACTGTCTACCAAAAACTAATCTTCTTGATCTGACTGAGGCATGTTGACAACGTCGACAGGCCTCCTGTGCTGAGCTAGTTCAGGCACTCACCTGAATTTCCTTCCAATTATTCAAACAGATGCAGATAATCTTTTTTTTTGCCCGCAGGCATGACTTTTGGTCCAATAGATTTTCAATGTTCACTGGACCGCAGCAAGCCAATAAAAGTGGGGTATAGATCCGAGAACATTTCTTCTACAGCAGGATCACTGTAACCTATACTCACCAAATCGAGAGGTATAATCTGGTCTAGGGATGAGCACAATTTTCTGGAAGCCTCGACAAAAAGTCTTCAATTCTGCATCAAATGGTCGTTGCGATGTGCCCACAATGAGAACACGATCTTCTGCTTTAATGGACTTGAGTATTTTTGGGAAAGATTTCTTTAACCGCTTTGGTTCCAGCTGTACAAGGAGAGACAAGGAGAAATTTGATGTTCCAGGTATTGGACAGATGGCTAGCACAAATCGACTGAATTTCCCACAAACCTTTTTTGGAAACTGATAAAATGTACATCCCCTGCTTTAAAAGGATTGTCAGGGACGGTTTGGTAATTTACCAAGCACTTTATTCCATAACTGAAAATAGGTAGATGGATTATTTGTCGGGCACAGAAGTTTTTTTTCATAATGCTACAGCGGAACATTTGCAAAAAGTGGATGAATAAGATTGGCTATCAATCTATATATAGCCTTCCACTTGGTAAACTCAACATACTTTGGGAGTGTTGCATTTGAAATTCTATCAGACTGCATCAGTTAATTGGATAGAGCAGGAACAGGAATGGTTGTTACAGGTTCCAGGATTTAGATGTTTCAGTAAGAACAGAGAAGATGGTAAAAGGGGTGGCATTGTTGGTCAAGGACAGTATTACAGTTGCAGAAAGGATGTTTGGGGACTCGTCAACTGAGGTAATATGGGCTGAGGTTAGAAACAGGAAAGAAGAGGTCACCCTGTTGGGAGTTTTCTATAGGCCTCCGAATAGTTCCAGAGATGTAGAGGAAAGGATAGCAAAGATGATTCTCGATCAGAGTGAGAGAGACAGGGTAGTTGTCATGGGGGACTTCAACTTTCCAAATATTGACTGGCAACACTATAGTACGAGTACTATAGATGGTTCAGTTTTTGTTCAGTGTGCGCTGGAGGGCTTCCTGACACTGTTTGTAGACAGGCCAACAAGGGGCCACATTAGATTTAGATTAGATTAGATTACTTACAGTGTGGAAACAGGCCCTTCAGGCCAACAAGTCCACACCGGCCTGCCGAAGCGCAACCCACCCATACCCCTACATTTACCCCTTCTACTTATTTAGATTAGATTAGAACTTATTTAGATTAGATTAGATTTGATACTGGGTAATGAGCACGGCCAGGTGTTAGACTTGGAAGTAGGTGAGCACTTTGGTGATTAGATTAGATTAGATTACTTACAGTGTGGAAACAGGCCCTTCGGGCCAACAAGTCCACACCGACCCGCCGAAGCGTAACCCACCCATTCCCGTACATTTACCCCTTTACCTAACACTATGGGCAATTTGGCATGGCCAATTCACCTGATGTGCACATCTTTGGACTGTGGGAGGAA